>NW_024070191.1:32954513-33131956 GCF_014754425.2 Oryx dammah | reverse complement strand
GGAAGTGAGAAATAGATTTAAGGGCCTAGATGTGATAGATAGAGTGCCTGATGAACTATGGAATGAGGTTCGTGACATTGTACAGGAGACAGGGATCAAGACCATCCCTATGGAAAAAAAATGCAGAAAAGCAAAATGGCTCTCTGGGGAGGCCTTACAAACAGCTGTGAAAAGAAGAGAAGCAAAAAGCAAAGGAGAAAAGGAAAGATATAAGCATCTGAATGCAGAGTTCCAGAGAATAGCAAGAAGAGATAAGAAAGCCTTCTTCAGCAATCAATGCAAAGAAACAGAGGAAAAGAACAGAATGGGAAAGACTAGAGATCTCTTCAAGAAAATTGGAGATACCAGGGGAACATTTCATGCAAAGATGGGCTCCATAAAGGACAGAAATTGTATGGACCTAACAGAAGCAGAAGATATTAAGAAGAGGTGGCAAGAATACACAGAAGTATACAAAAAAGATCTTCACGGCCCAGATAATCACGATGGTGTGATCACTCATCTACAGCCAGACATCTGGAATGTGAAGTCAAGTGGGCCTTAGAAAGAATCACTACGAACAAAGCTAGTGGAGGTGATGGAATTCCAGGTGAGCTATTTCAAATCCTGAAAGATGATGCTGTGAAAGTGCTGCACTCAATATGCCAACAAATTTGGAAAACTCAACAGTGGCCACAGGACTGGAAAAGGTCAGTTTTCATTCCAATCCCAAAGAAAGGCAATGCCAAAGAATGCTCAAACTACCACACAATTGCACTCATCTCACATGCTGGTAAAGTAATGATCAAAATTCTCCAAGCCAGGCTTCAGCAATACGTGAACTGTGAACTTCCTGATGTTCAAGCTGGTTTTAGAAAAGGCAGAGGAACCAGAGATCAAATTGCCAACATCTGCTGGACCATGGAAAAAGCTAGAGAGTTCCAGAAAAACATCTATTTCTGCTTGATTGACTATGCCAAAGCCTTTGACTGTGTGGATCACAATCAACTGTGGAAGATTCTGAGAGAGATGGGAATACCAGACCACCTGAGCTGTCTCTTGAGAAATCTGTATGCAGGTCAGGAAGCAACAGTTAGAACTGGACATGGGACAACAGACTGGTTCCAAATAGGAAAAGGAGTACGTCAAGGCTGTATATTGTCACCCTGCTTATTTAACTTATATGCAGAGTACATCATGAGAAACGCTGGACTGGAAGAAGCACAAGCTGGAATCAAGATTGCCAGGAGAAATATCAATACCCTCAGATATGCAGATGACACCACCCTTATGGCAGAAAGTGAAGAGGAGCTAAAAAGCCTCTTGATGAAAGTGAAAGAGGAGAGTGAAAAAGTTGGCTTAAAGCTCAACATTCAGAAAACGAAGATCATGGCATCCGGTCCCATCACTTCATGGGAAATAGATGGGGAAACAGTGGAAACAGTGTCAGACTTTATTTTCGGGAGGCTCCAAAATCACTGCAGATGGTGACTGCAGCCATGAAATTAAAAGACGCTGACTCCTTGGAAGAAAAGTTATGACCAACCTAGATAGCATATTCAAATGCAGAGACATTACTTTGCCGACTAAGGTCCGTCTAGTTAAGGCTATGGTATTTCCTGTGGTCACGTATGGATGTGAGAGTTGGACTATGAAGAAGGCTGAGCGCGGAAGAATTGATGCTTTTGAACTGTGGTGTTGGAGAAGACTCTTGAGAGTCCTTGGACTGCAAGGAGATCCAACCAGTCCATTCTCAAGGAGATCAGCCCTGGGATTTCTTTGGAAGGAATGATGGTAAAGCTGAAACTCCAGTACTTTGGCCACCTCATGCGAAGAGTTGACATATTGGAAAAGACTCTGATGCTGGGAGGGATTGGGGGCAGGAGGAGAAAGGGACGACAGAGGATGAGATGGCTGGATGGCATCACAGACTCGATCAATGTGAGCCTGAGTGAACTCCAGGAGTTGGTGATGGACAGGGAGGCCTGGTGTGCTGCGATTCATGGGGTCGCAGAGTTGGACACGACTGAGCGACTGAACTGGACTGAGGAATCAAACTTGGGTCTCCTGCATTGCAGGCAGATTATTTACTGTCTGAACCACGGAGAAGCCCACAACATTAAATAGCTAATAACTATAGTTTTACTTTTCTGCCTTGAAAAATTACACAAAATTGTACATAATTTTTAAGTTGTATTAATTTTCCCTTACCTCTTTTATTCCCTATTATTTTAATATATTATGATAGAGTTTTTGCAAATTGATTTTTACTTTTACAAAACTATTGGTATGTTCCTTGTGACCAAGAGATGATTACATTTGCATGTATTTTCTATATAATCTATGGACATTTCAGTGTATGTTTTTGGTATCCATTAATGGACTTCCCAGGTAGTGCTAGTGGTAAAGAACCTGCCTGTCAATGCAGGAGATACGAGGGATGCAGGTTTGATCCCCAGGTCGGGAAGATCTCCTGGAGGAGGGCATGGCAGCCCACTCCAGTATTCTTGCCAGGAGAATCCCACAGACAAAGGAACTTTGTGGGCTACAATCCAGGAGTTGTAGCTCCTGCAGCTCAATTCCAGAAAAATAAATGACCCAATCAAAAAGTAGGCCAAAGAACTAAACAGACATTTCTCCAAAGAAGAGATACGGATGGCTAACAAACATGAAAAGATGCTCAACATCACTCATTATCAGAGAAATGCAAATCAAAACCACAATGAGGTACCATTTCACACCAGACAGAATGGCTGCAATCCAAAAGTCTACAAGCAATAAATGCTAGAGAGGGTGTGGAGAAAAGGAAACCCTCTTACACTGTTAGTGGGAATACAAACTAGTACAGCCACTATGGAGAACAGTGTGGAGATTCCTTAAAAAACTGCAAATAGAACTGCCTTATGACCCAGCAATCCCACTGCTGGGCATACACACTGAGGAAACTGGAACTGTAAGAGACACATGTACCCCAGTGTTCATCACAGCATTGTTTATAATAGACAGGACATGGAAGCAACCTAGATGTCCATCAGCAGAAGAATGGATAAGAAAGGTGTGGTACATATACACAATGGAGTATTATTCAGCCATTAAAAAGAATACATTTGAATCAGTTCTAATGAGATGGATGAAACTGGAGCCTATTATACAGAGTGAAGTAAGTCAGAAAGAAAAACACCAATACAGTATGCTGCTGCTGCTACTGCTAATTCACTTCAGTCGTGTCCAACTCTGTGTGACCCCATAGAATGCAGCCCATCAGGCTCCACCGTCCCTGGGATTTCCAGGCAAGAACACTGGAGTGGGTTGCCATTTCCTTCTCCAATGCATGAAAGTAAAAAGTTAAAGTGAAGTCACTCAGTCGTGTCTGACTCTTAGCGACCCCATGGACTACAGTCTACCAGACTCCTCCGTCCATGGGATTTTCCAGGCAAGAGTACTGGAGTGGGGTGCCATTGCCTTCTCCACCAATACAGTATACTAACGCATATATATGGAATTTAGAAAGATGGTAACGATAACCCTGTATGCAAGACAGCAAAAAAGACACAGATGTATAGAACAGTCTTTTGGACTCTGTGGGAGAGGGCAAGGGTGGGATGATTTTGGAGAATGGCATTGAAACAGTATAATGTTATATGTGAAACAAATCGCCAGTCCAGGTTTGATGCATGATACAGGATGCTCAGGGATGGTGCACCGGGATGACCCAGAGGGATGGTCTGTGGAGGGAGATGGGAGAGATGTTCAGGATGGGGAACATGTGTACACCCGTGGTGGATTCATGTGATGTATGGCAAAACCAATACAACATTGTAAAGCAATTCGCCTCCGATTAAAATAAATAAATTTATACTAAAAAAACAAAAAAAGAAAAAACTTACCAGATTTTTATCCACAACAATGTACATATCAATGTATCGGGAGAATAATTTGGTATGGCCAGATCTCTGAAAAACATATAACATGAGTCCTGAGAAATTTCCCAAAGTGTACGTTCTATTGAAATTATGTTCAGAGATAAACTGAGAGACATGTTGCTACTGATTATATATTAAGGTGATTTTTAAATACAAATTTTAGGTACTATTCAGAAAATATCAGTCCAAAATATGCCTGTGGTTAATATGAATTTTCAGTGAGAGTCAGTGCTGTATATAATACTCAGGCGTAATTTGATTTTTACAATAGCTGATATTAGAAATATTAAGTTTGCTGCTAAGTCACTTCAGTCGTGTCCAACTCTGTGTGACCCCATAGACGGCAGCCCAAAAGGCTCCCCCGTCCCTGGGATTCTCCAGGCAAGAACACTGGAGTGGGTTGCCATTTCCTTCTCCAATGCATGAAAGTGAAAAGTGAAAGTGAAGTCGTTCAGTCGTGTCCGACCCTCAGCGATAAGTTTATAACATACAATTTTCCTTTCCTTGTGTGTTCATTCAGTGTTGTCCAACTCTTTGTGACCTCATGGACTGTAGCTTGTCAGGCTTCTCTGTCCATAGGATTATCCAAAGAGGAATACTGTAGTGGGTTGTCATTCCTTCTCCAGGGGATCTTCCCAACCCAGGGATCAAACCCAGGTCTCCTTTGTCTCCTACACTGGCAGGCAGATTCTTTACCACTGAGCCACCAGGGAAGCCTTCCTTCCCTTAGCCTTGTGATCATTTTCATAGTAATCTTTCATGTGGACAGATTTTTTGCTATCAATTATTAGAAACTACTTTTGACAAATCATGGTTTAGAAAAATATTACTAAAGTTTACAATCACTGACTGTTCACTGGAGCCAAGAATGTTATTTATGGCCGCTTACAGGTCAGAATGATGCTAAAGCTGAAACTCCAGTACTTTGGCCACCTCATGCAAAGAGTTGACTCATTGGAAAAGACTCATGCTGGGAGGGATTGGGGGCAGGAGGAGAAGGGGACAACAGAAGATGAGATGGCTGGATGGCATCACTGACTCGATGGACGTGAATCTGAGTGAACTCCGGGAGTTGGTGATGGCCAGGGAGGCCTGGCATGCTGCGATTCATGGGGTTGCAAAGAGTCGGACACACGACTGAGGGACTGAACTGAACTGAACTGAACAGGTTTTTGTGGAGGAAGAATTCATCACTTTGCTGTACACGTACCTTATGCAAGCCACTAACTATTATTATTCATTCCTGAATTCTCACATAACAAAGACTCATTTAGAAATTCAGATCACATATTCACTCAAATTACCAGAATAATTCAGGAAAAGGAAGAATTTACATTAATTATCCAAATGTTCACATATGAAAATTAGCTTTTTGGTTTATTTAATCTTATATTCACATATCTGTTTCAAAAATCAATTACCTAAGTTTTTGCTAAACTTTCATCTAACAAAAAGCATAACAAAAAATTTCATTCTGCATCCATCTGAAAAGTCATGAAATGCCATCATGAAAAAGTAAAATAAACTTAACATTTACAAGTCACCAAATTTTGCTCTGAAAGTATTTTTCATTTTATAAAATTACACAGAATACATATAATAAGGAGTCCACACTTACTTCTGAACTTTTTCTGACTTTATACTGTGATCTCTCATAGCTGTAAGTGTCATTTTCCAGTAACAGAGAGATAGCACTTACATCATTTTTTTCTTCATAAATCATGTGCACAAATCCTGATACAGACTCAACTGGTTCAAGTGCATATGAGATGTTTTTAAACTGCAGTGTTCCCCTGAATGGTAAAATAATCAAAACAAATCTGAAATTATTCTACTGGAACTGTAATCCTAATAAGAAATGTTGGCCAAAAAACAATTTTTTTTTACATTTAAAGTCACCTTGGTTTTTCTATTTCTCTCTTTATTCTTTGAGGTATTGTTCTAGAACTGGACAGTAATAATACAGTATATGTCTGGCTTTTTATTACAAATATTCTTTTTTTTTTTTTTACTTTATTTTACTTTACAATACTGTATTGGTTTTGCCATACATTGACATGAATCCACCATGGGTGTATACAAGCTCCCAATCCTGAATCTAGAAATATTTTGATTATCTTAAAGAAACCAGTTTTAGTGGCATGCATCTGTCAACTTAAAAAAATGCACGAGAGAGCTGCAAGGTAAGTTTTATTTGGGAGTAAAACAAGGACTGCAGCCCGGATGATAGTATTTCAGATAGTTCTAACTGTTCCAAAGAGGTAGCAATGAAGGAGAGTTTATATGTGATTTTTGTGAAGGTGGTGTACATGCGATCAAGCACGTATTTTTTGTAGAAAGTTTCTGCTAGTCTCATGAAGCTTCTGGTAGTCACAGGAAATAGTCATTACCATGAAGGATTTTATTATTCTTCTAGCTATGAGGAAATACAAAAATTGGGCTCATAAAATCAGCTCCTGAGAATATCTAACTACCTGAAGACCTGTTCTCCCGGTCTTCACAGAGCGCCACATTTCTGCTCTCAACCCTAAACTCTACTCCTTCAGGGGGTGCAAATTCAGCAGGAGCATGCGATTTAATCCTTGTTGAGATAGATGGCAAGTGCCAATATATAGGCACATCTACACACATCTATGACACATCTATGTGCTTAAACAGGTTAACACTTCTACCTAGGGTGTTGATGTCCTAACCAAGACTTTAGCCATAGGCACTCTTTTCCTTAGTTTAGGTTCCTTTCTTCTCTTTGAAATCCCTATATCTCCCCTGACACTTCATGTTCTAAATCATTTGTGTGGCTGAGTTAAAGGTACCATCTGCCTGAGAATGACTGTGAGCAGAGCCAAAGTATCGGTCAGACTCAGGCATTCTGCACTGACAGTCATTCTAGAAAATTAAGACACCTGTGAAAACATAAAGAATTTGAGAAAACTAGTATGGAGAGACCCAATCAACACTACCTATACTCAAGATTGCTCAAAGCCTCAAGCAGCATAGCCTGTTAGAATCAACATGTAGACTCCCATCTGGAATGGATACTGCCAGGGTGACTAACTTTATTTTATCAGTAATTCTGGTTCATGCCATAGGAAACTGAAATAATAAAGGTGACTGTAGAACTAGAAAAAGTACTGGAGGATAAATCTTACAGTTTAGCAAGATCTAATACTGGCAAAAGGAGTATATCTAAATAGGCTACAACCTGAGTCCTGAACAAATGTTGAGTGATACAAGAGAATTTGGAAAACCTGCAACATATCCATGATAACTGCAATCCATCTGAGGAAAAAAAAAAAAAAAAAAACAGGAAAAAAAATGGTTAACTTCTTTTTTAAACGGACATTCCAGATACCTTATTTGCATTTTTTTCTTTCACTACCTTAGTACTTTAATATGAATGGCCATGACCCAGTGAGTTGTGCCAGGCAGAAATAAGAACTAGTCCAGGTTATTTAATTTCACTGAATGTGTGACATAACATTCTAGTAATTTCATAATATTTATATTTTAAGGAAAATTCAGAATAAGAAATCTATAACAAACAAACCTAAGTCTTACCTGAGATGACAAAGGCTGACGATGTTGGATGTCATTTTTGTCATAAAAATAAACAACAGAAGCTGAAGATAAAAATGACCTAAGCAGAAATCACAAAAACATGGTCAAGTTATAAACAGAAAAGATAGAAAAATTATTCTTCATAATACAAATTTTCTTTTTAAAGGAGGAATTTAAAGTAGTGCCAATTATCTTGGCATATCCCATTGCCCACATACTGGTCATTCAAATAAGTTTGGGGCAGAGGGAGGTATTTTAACTACAGTGACATAATACAAAAATGCATGGTAATGAACAACCCAAACCGCTAGAAATATCAAACAGTGAAATAAGACAGGTCTCAGTTTTCAGCATAGAACTTTCAAATCCTTGTCATTATTGCTCATTAATTCTAGATTTTAAACTTGAATCTCAAAATTAAAATGTAGGGTTAGGCCAAAATTTTGAAAGATTTTCTTAGCATCACTACAAAATTCACATTCACTAACCTTCAGTTCAGTTCAGTTCAGTTCAGTTCATTTCAGTCGCCCAGCCATGTCCGACTCTTTGCGACCCCATGAACTGCAGCATTCCAGGCCTCCCTATCCATCACCAACTCCCAGAGTTCACCCAGACTCACATCCATCGAGTCAGTGATGCCATCCAGCCATCTCATCCTCTGTCGTCCCCATCTCCTCCTACCCCCAATCCCTCCCAGCATCAGTTACAGCATCGGACCTTGCTTCTATCACCAGTAACATCCACAACTGGGTATTGTTTTTGCTTTGGCTCCATCCCGTCATTCTTTCTGGAGTTATTTCTCCACTGATCTCCAGTAACATATTGGGCACCTACTGACCTGGGGAGTTCCTCCTTCAGTATTCTATCATTTTGCCTTTTCATACTGTTCATGGGGTTCTCAAGGCAAGAATACTGAAGTGGTTTGCCATTCCCTTCTCCAGTGGACCACATTCTGTCAGACCTCTCCACCAGGACCTGCCCATCTTGGGTGGCCCCACGGGCATGGCTTAGTTTCATTGAGTTAGACAAGGCTGTGGTGCATGTGATTAGATTGACTAGTTTTCTGTGAGTATGGTTTCAGTGTGTCTGCTCTCTGATGCCCTCTTGCAACACCTACCATCTTACTTGGGTTTCTCTTACCTTGGGCATGGGGAATCTCTTCACGGCTGCTCCAGCAAAGCGCAGCCGCTGCTCCTTACCTTGGACGAGGGGTATCTCCTCACCTCCGCCCCTCATAACCTTGAACGTAGAATAGCTCCTCTAGACCCTCCTGTGCCCTCACAGCCACCGCTCCTAACCTTAACTAACCTTAACTAACCTTAACTATGGTGTTGGAGAAGACTCTTGAGAGTCCCCTGGACTTCAAGGAGATCAAACCAGTCAATTCTAAAGGAAATCAGTCTTGACATTGGAAGGACTGATGCTGAAGCTGAAACTCCAATACTTTGGTCACCTGATGTGAAAAACTGACTCACTGGAAAAGACCCTGATGCTGGGAAAGACTGAAGGCAGGAGGACAAGGGGACCACAGAGGATGAGATGGTTGGATGGCATCACCGACTTGATGGACATGAGTTTGAGCAAGCTCCAGGAGTTGGTGATGGACAGGGAAGGCTGGCGTGCTGCAGTCCATGGGGTCACAGAGTCGGATACAACTGAGCAACTGAACTGAACTGAACCGAACCTTAACTGAGTACCAAGTTCTTCTCCATAATTCCTGTCAATCATCTCAGTAACCTCCATGTCACCTCACTGTCAGATCCCCTGTACCCATCCTCACTCCTTATCTTTGAGAATGATTGCTTCTTTTGTTCAAAGCAAACCCTCATACCTGTACTATGCATCTTATTCTGTGCCATGTATTGAAGATACATCACTTTATTAGTACTGTAATTTCAAGCTCTTCCTCTCTACTGTTTTTATCTTAATACTATTGAAAAGTTTACTGCCAAGTCATTATCATCCTGAATAACTGTCCCTCAGCCCTGTGTCTTCCTCTCGCTATTCCCTACGTATTTTCAATTCTCAATAGATTTTATCCAAAGAGTAGTCTACACACAGTTTCTTCACTTTGTCAATTGTTACTCACCTTAACTCCTCTAGAAAAGATCCATAACCACCAGAATGTCAAATCCAAAAGACAATTTTAAAGTAATCATTGTACTAGACTTCTGGTATCATTTTTAAAACTGTGGCCACTTGGTCTATTCACTTAATTTACATCACACATCACTCATGCTTCTCTTCCTACCTCCTTGACTGTTCTAGCTTGATCTCTTTTGGCAGAATCAAAAATAGAAACACTGGTCTTTCCCAAGATTCCATCTTTAGCCACCTGTATATTTGTGAGCACTCTGTAAGTTCGCAATTTTTTTAATTACTGCTAAATCTATATTGCCAATCTCTCCTTAGAGATTCAAATTCTTATATTTGTATACCTAATGGGAAAAAAAGCCACTTGACTATCTTACAAGCAATGCAAACCAAACTCACCCCTCAGATAAATATCTCCTTCATTAATACCCCTCATTTTATTACACTATAACCCACCAATTTTCTTAAGCAACAACTAAATTATCCAAAATTCCTCCCTGTTTCTCAATCATCCTACCAACTCTGTCCTCAAGATCTACTGAATTTTTCTTTCCAGTGCAATGATCATTCTTCAAGCTACTATCATCATGCACTTAAACTATTATATAATTAGACATTCCAAATCCATTTTTATCCCCTCAAAAACAGCCTATGAGACTCAATGAACCTATATAAGTACGTGCTTAAAAATATTTATGGCTTCTAATATCCTTACCATGGCATTATAGATTTTCTACAATCTGGCTCCTGCCCACTTTTCCAAAATCTTTTACTTTTATCCTCAAAAAAATATGTCATTCAATCTTTCTCACACTGAATTTCTGCACACCACAAAATCTACTCTGTATCAACCTGTAGATGACTTCTTCAAAACAGAATACCCCCCAAAACTACCCCACTTCTTTTAGAACTAAGTATCTTTCTTCAAGTCATCTCTTTGCAAAAAGCCTTCCCTGATTTCCAAAGAATACTATCTACACATTTATCACAATATTACATTATAAAACACTTCTTCATTTACATCTTTATTACAAATTATTTAATTAAGACTACTTGTTTCATTGCCTTTTGTGTGTTTAGGACTTTACCCAAAAACTGACATACAATAGGTACCAAATGTATACACATAATCTAATAAACATTTGAATTAAAATGATTCTATGCATAATTATTTTTTAAAATCAATACACCAAAAAATTAAAATTTTAAAAGACAAAATAATTACTTACTGCTTTGTGAGATGGACAAAATATGGATTTCCTCCTATTGTAATGACATAAGCCACCTGTACATGAGCATCCAAAAAAAAATAAATAATAACACTTACAAAAATTATGCTAAATAATGTTTTTTCTAAGTTATCCTTTTGAGATTGACAAAATTAATAATAATACATAACTATTCTATGTGCTTCCATTGCATATGGATATTCAAATCTTCAGAATTCTGAATTGAGAACTAGGTGGTAGCGTTCCCACATGCCTGTTATTCACCATCACTCACACATCTGAGGAATAAGCTTGCTGATAATCATCTCTAGTCTAAGACACACACCACCAACTCACCATGCCCAAGGTCAATGCCAAGATGCCCACCTCACTTGAGAGAAACCATTTCTTGCTCACTCCCAGCCCTTCTAGAAAGTAAATTTTCCTGTTCATTGAAGAGACAGTTCTAAAAGACAGAACTACAAGAAATGTACTACACCCATGGCAAGATAACACAATAAGCACCACTGCACTTTGCTTACCGAATGCAAGCAATGAAATTCCTCTGGAAGAGAATGTAGGAGAGAACAGAGGAAGACCACAGACATGTCTATTTATTAAATAAATACGATGAAAATAAAGGGGAAAAACAACAACAAAATGAGGATGCAATTAACAAGAAATCTACAAAAGCGACAGGAAGAAAAAATTCCAAAAAGACATCATCCAGAGCTTCTACAAACTTTCACACACAAATTCAACTGTTTGGATTCAATTGTTTTCTCCCTCCATCCAAATTTACATGTGGATTCCTAACTTTAGAATGTGACCTAATTCAGAGACAAGGCCTTTACAGAAGTAATTAAGTTAAGGAGAGGCCATTAGTGTGGCCCTAAAAGAAGAGAAGCAAAAAGCAACTGAGAAAAGGAAAAATATAAGCATCTGAATGCAGAGTTCCAAAGCATAGCAAGAAGAGATAAGAAAGCCTTCTTCAGCGATCAATGCAAAGAAATAGAGGAAAACAACAGAATGGGAAAGACTAGAGATCTCTTCAAGAAAATTAGAGACACCAAGGGAACATTTCATGCAAAGACGGGCTCAATAAAGGACAGAAATGGCATGGACCTAACAGAAGCAGAAGATATTAAGAAGAGGTGGCAAGAATACACAGAAGAACTGTACAAAAAGGATCTTCACGACTCAGATAATCACGATAGTGTGATCACTCATCTAGAGCCACACATCCTGGAATGTGAAGTCAAGTGGGCCTTAAAAAGCATCACTACAAACAAAGCTAGTGGAGGTGATGGCATTCCAGTTGAGCTATGTCAAATCCTGAAAGATGATGCTGTCAAAGTGCTGCACTCAATATGCCAACAAATTTGGAAAACTCAACAGTGGCCACAGGACTGGAAAAGGTCACTTTTCATTCCAATCCCAAAGAAAGGCAATGCCAAAGAATGCTCAAACTACCGCACAGTTGCACTCATCTCACATGCTAGTAAAGTAATGCTCAAAATTCTCCAAGCCAGGCTTCAGCAATACGTGAACCGTGAACTTCCTGATGTTCAAGCTGGTTTTAGAAAAAGCAGAGGAACCAGAGATCAAATTGCCAACATCTGCTGGATCATGGAAAAAGCAAGAGAGTTCCAGAAAAACATCTACTTCTGCTTGATTGACTATGCCAAAGCCTTTGACTGTGTGGATCACAATCAACTGTGGAAGATTCTGAGAGAGATGGGAATACCAGACCACCTAACCTGCCTCTTGAGAAATCTGTATGCAGGTCAGGAAGCAACAGTTAGAACTGGACATGAAACAACAGACTGGTCCAAATCGGGAAAGGAGTACGTCAAGGCTGTATATTGTCCCCCTACTTATTTAATTTATATGCAGAGTACATCATGAGAAACATTGGGCTGGAAGAAACACAAGCTGGAATCAAGATTGCCGGGAGAAATATCAATAACCTCAGATATGCAGATGACACAACCCTTATGGCAGAAAGTGAAGAGGAGCTAAAAAGCCTCTTGATGAAAGTGAAAGAGGAGAGTGAAAAAGTTGGCTTAAAGCTCAACATTCAGAAAACGAAGATCATGGCATCCGGTCCCATCACTTCATGGGAAATAGATGGGGAAACAGTGGAAACAGTGTCAGACTTTATTTTTGGGGGGCTTCAAAATCACTGCAGATGGTGACTGCACCCATGAAATTAAAAGACGCTGACTCCTTGGAAGAAAAGTTATGACCAACCTAGATAGCATATTCAAAAGCAGAGACATTACTTTGCCGACTAAGGTCCATTTAGTCAAGGCTATGGTTTTTCCAGTAGTCATGTATGGATATGAGAGTTGGACTGTGAAGAAGGCTGAGCGCCAATGAATTGATGCTTTTGAAATGTGGTGTTGGAGAAGACTCTTGTGAGTCCCTTGGACTGCAAGGAAATCCAACCAGTCCATTCTGAAGGAGATCAGCCCCAGGATTTCTTTGGAAGGAATGATGCTAAAACTGAAACTCCAGTACTTTGGCCACCTCATGCGAAGAGTTGACTCATTGGAAAAAAACTTTGATGCTAGGAGGGATTGGGGGCAGGAGGAGAAGGGGATGACAGAGGATGAGATGGCTGGATGGCATCACAGACTCGATGGACATGTGTCTGAGTGAACTCCGGTAGTTAGTGATAGACAGGGAGGCCTCGTGTGCTGCAATTCATGGGGTCACAAAGAGTTGGACACGATTGAGCGACTGAACTGAACTGAACTAATCCAATGTAAGTGGTATGCTTATAAAAAAAGGAAACTTAGACACATCTACACAATGGGAGAATCTCTGGTCTCTATAAGCTAATGGCAGAGGCTGGGAACAGATCTGTCCCTCATAGTACTCAAAAAGAACCAATGCTACCAACATATTGATCTTGGACTTTTAGCCTCCAAAACTAAGAGACAATAAGTTTCTGTCACTTAAGACACATTGGTTGTGTTTCTTTGTTATAGGGGCCTTAGCAAACAAATGCACCAACTTTCCCTTAAAAAAAAAAAAAAGATAACAAATGCTAAAGAACAGGATCAAATTTAAAATAAATAATTAAAAAATAGGGAATAACAACAAGCCCACAAGTGATACTTATTAAGCAACTTTGATTAAAATGCAAACATGGAGAATTTCAATAGAAGTGTAGAATCTGTAATAAAGAGACAAATTAAAATTGTACCACAGAAAAAAACAGTATCGGTTACTAAAAATTCAATGAAAGCATATAAAAGAAGATTAGACTTAGCAGGAGTTAAGACTGGTGACAGGAATACAGGTCAGTGGACAATGTCCATGTTGAAACACAGAGAGAAAAATGCAAAGAAGAAGACAAGAGAAATGTGACCAATTAAAAACGTCTAACGCTCATGTACTTCCCTCGTGGCTCAGACTGTAAAGCGTCTGCCTACAATGAGGGAGACCTGGGTTCGATCCCTGGGTCAGGAAGACCCCCTGGAGAAGAAAACAGCAACCTACTCCAGTACTCTTGCCTGGAAAATCCCACGGATGGAGGAGCCTGGTAGGCTACAGTCCATAATGTCGCAAAGAGTCGGACACAACTGAGCGACTTCAATTCACTTCAATCCAACACTCATGCAGTTATAATCCAAAAAATAAGGAGAAAGGTAAGACTAAGAAATAACATTTGGAAAATTCACAGTTGACACTTTCAAAGCTTATGAAAGATAACAACTCACAGTGTCAAATTATTATATAATTCCAAAGCAGTATGAACATAAAGAAAGCAAATCTGGGCATGTCATATGCAAAAACTTAAAACAAAAGAAAAAGAGAAAACACTCAAAATCAATAAGAGAAAAATGACACATTATGTTCAGAACAATTCTTAATAAATTGTGTGACTGACAAAAGGCAATGGAATGACCTCTTCAAAGTGTTGAAAGAAAAGTATGAGTACCAGTACTAACCTATATTAAAACCTGTAATAAAGCTACATTAATTAAGGCAGTGGAATATAGGACAATATGAATAACAGTCCAACAGCCCAGATGATAAAGGGATCAAGGCAACAAGTTGATATAATAATTGTAAATACATATGCACCCAACATAGGAGTACCTAAATACATAAAGCAAATATTAACAAACAAAAAAGGAGGAATTGAGAGTAACACAACAACAGTAGGGTTTTTAACCCTTCGCTTACATCAATGGACAGACAATAGAGACAGAAAATTAAAATTAATAAGGAAACACTGGCCTTAAATGACACACTATCAAATAAACTTGAGAGATTCTTATAGAAAATTCCATCCAAAAGAAGAATACATTCTTTTCAAGGGCACTAGAAGCATTTTCAGAATAGACCACATACTATGCCAAAAACAAGTCTCAGTAAAATTGAGAAAACTGAAATCAAATCACTCATTTTTTCAGACCACAGAGGTCTGAGACTAGAAATCAGAACAACAACAAAAAAAAAAACTGCAAAAAAACACTAGCATGTGGAATCTGAACAATATGCTACTAAACAACTGATGTTTTACCGCAGAAATCAAATAGCAAATCAAAAAATACCTGGAGACAAATGAAAATGGAAACAAACTGATCCAAAATATATGGGATGTGGCAAAAGCAGTTCTAAGAGGGACATTTTTAGTAATACATTTTATCTCAGGAAACAAGAAAAATCTCAAATAAATAATCTAACCTTACACCAAAGGAACTATATAAAAAGAACAACACCCAAATTTAGTAGAAGGCAAGATATCAAAGAGACCAGAACAGAAATAAATGACATAGAAATTTTAAAATAAATCAATGAAACTAAGAGCTAGTTCTTCGGAAAGATAAATAAAAATCAGAAAACTTTTAGTAAGACTCATCAAGAAAAACAAGAGCCGAAATAAAATCAGAAATAAAAAGAAGTTCTAATAAATGTCCCAGAGCTACAAAAAATCATGAGTACTGAGAACAATTATACACCAGTAAAACGGACAGTTCAGAAGAAATGGATAAATTACTAGAAATGTACAATCTCTCAAGACTAAATCAATAAGAAATACAAAATATGAATAGATTGTAATGAACTGAATCAGTAATTTAAATAAACTCCAAACAAACAAAAGTCCAGGGACCAGATGGCTTTATAGGTGAAGCCTACAAAACATTAAAGGAAGAGTTAACACCTATCCTTCCCAAAGCACTCCCAAATATTAAAGAGAAAGGAACACTCTCTTATTCAATGAGGTATCAGCCTGATACCAAAACAAGACAAAGACACCACAAAAAAGAAAACTATAGAACAATATCACTGGTGAACATAGATGCAAAAATCCTCAACAAAATATTATCAAAACAAATTAAACAATATATTTTTCAAAATCCATACACCAAGATAAAGTGGGATTTATTCCAAAGGTGCAAGGATATTTCAATACCTGTAAGTCAAATATTGTGATATATCATAATAACAAATTCAAGAGTTTTAAAATTGTGAAATGCAAAAAAAAGCTTTTGACATCACTATGACACCTCAACATAATAAAGTCCATGTCTGACAAGCCCATAGCTAATATACTCAGTCATGAAAATCTGAAAGCTTTTCCTCTAAGATCAGGAACAAAACACGGATCCTCACTTTCATCACTTTTATTTGACATAGTATTGGAAGTCCTAGCGAAATTGATCAGACAAAAAATAAGTAAAAGGAAATAAAAATGGCAAAAGTACAACTGTCATTGTTGCATGTAACATGATACTACATATAGACTATCCTAAAGAGGTGACTTAGCAGCAGCAGCAGCAAAGAGGCTACCAAAAAACTATTAGAAGTAATAAATGAACTCAGCAAAGTTGCAAGAAAAAAAAACTAATATACAGAAATCTGTTGTATTTCTATACACGGACAAACTATCAGAAATAAAAATTAAGAAAACAATCCAATTTACAACTGCATCAAAAAGAATAAAATACCAAGAAATAAATCTAACCAACCTGGTAAAAAAACCTCTACTCAGAAAACTATAAGCCACTGATGAGAGAAACTAAAGATGATATATAAACAGATGGAAAGATGATATAAAAAGATGGAAAGAAACTGTGTACATAGATTATAGGAATTAATAGTTAAAATGACCATATTACCCAAAGCAATCTACAGATTTAATGCAATCCCTTATCAAAATACCAATGGCATTTTCCACAGAACTAAAATAAATAATTCTAAAATGTTTATGGAGCCACAGAAGAACTGAATAGCCAACAATCTTAAGAAAGAAAAACATGACAGGTGATATCACACTCCCTGATTTCAAACTATACCACACAACTACAGTAACCAAAACGGTATGTTACTAGCACAGATACAGACACAGAGATCAAAGAAATAGAACAGCGAGCCTAGTAATAAACCCACACGTACATGGTCAAGTAATGGATGACAAAGAAGGCAGGAATATACAATAGGAAAAAGACAGCCTCTTCAATAAATTGTGGGAAAACTGGACAACCACATGGAAAAGAATCAAACTGGACCTCTTTCTCACACCATATACAAAAATAAATTGAAAAATCAATTAAAGACTTAAATGTAAGACCTAAAGCTATAAAACTCCCAGAAGAAAACAGAGGCAGTATGCTCATTGACAGTGGTCTTAGCAACATTTTTTAAAATATCTCCTCAGGAAACCAGGGGGGGGGGACAAAATGAACAAACAGGACTATATCAAACTAAAAAGCTTTTCACGGTGCAGGAAACTACTACTAACAAAATGAAAAAGCCTACTGAACAGGAGAAAATATTCACAAAAAATATATATGATAAAGGACCAAGATTCAAGGTAAACAAAGAACTTATACAACTCAATATCTGAAAAGCAAGCAACACATTTAAAAAATGGGCAGAATATATGAACAGATATTTCTTCAAAGAAGACATACAGATGGCCTACAGGCACATGAAAAAATCCTCAACATTACTAATCATCAGGAAATGCTAATCAAAACCATGAGATATCACTTCACACTTATGATAAAAAAGATAAGAGATAACAGTGTGAGAGGATGTGGAGAAAAGAGAACCCTCATACAATGTTGGTTGGAATGTAAACTGGTGCAGCCAGTTTACATATGTAAAATACTATAGAGGGTCCTCAAAAAATTAAAGACAGAACTGCCATAGGGTCTAGAAATTTCACTTCTGAGTTTTTTCCTGAAGAAAACAAAAACTCTAATTCAAAAAGATACATGCACCCCACGTTCACTGCAATTATTTACAATAGCCAAGATATGGAAGCAATCTAAGTGCCCATCAGTAGATGAATAGATGAAGATATGGTTTCATACACAAAATAGTATTACTCAAAAAGTGAAAGCTTGCCATTTACAGCACAGATGGATCTACAACACAGTACTAAGCTCTTATATGTGGAATATAAAAAACAAAACAAATGAACCAACTGATGCTAAAGCTGAAACTCCAGTATTTGGTCACCTCATGTGAAGAGTTGACTCATTGGAAAAGACTCTGATGCTGGGAGGGATTCGGGGCAGGAGGAGAAGGGGACGACAGAGGATAAGATGGCCGAATGGCATCACCGACTCAACGGACATGAGTTTGAGTCAACTCCGGGAGTTGGTGATGGACAGGGAGGCCTGGCGTGCTGCGATTCATGGGGTCGCAAAGAGTCAGACACGACTGAGAGACTGAACTGAACTGAACTGAACTGAAACTGAGAGACCCACAGATACAGAGAACAGGTAGCTGCCAAAGAGAAGAGGGTTTAGGGGGATGAATGAAATAGGTGAGGGAGATAAACAGATACAAACTTTCAGTTACAAAATAAGTGAGTTATAAGGATGAAATAAGGATTATCATTTGGCCAAAATCTCAAGTTGTGTAACTACCATTAGAGATAATTTTTATCACCATGTACAATCAGCAAAATCAGCCAGTTAAAAACAGCCACACTCAAATAACTAGCTTCTGAAAGTTTGCAAATCAATGACAACCCCAAGTTTCTAAAAGTCAGTGAATTAGTGACAGCCACAGCTTCTAGACGGGAGTCAGTAAGTGCTTCAGTCCACTGATGAGGATTCTAAAAGTGAGAAGACCAACAAATAGTCTACCTCAACTAACTACACCAACACAACTGAAAGCCTGTCTATACCTAAACACTCTCCTTTCTGAAAGCCCATGGGTCCCTGAACACTAGGCTTCCCAAAACCTTATATAAGATTAGCTGGCTTTCTTCAGAAAGACTGGGTTTACAACTGGCCCTTACAAGCAAATTGTAAGGTCATCATTTGTTTTGAGTAACATATCAAGTTCAGTTTATAGTTTGTTCACAAGTTCACAATCTTTTCAACAGTTCAGCTCTTTTATGATTAGTTATGAGTTTAGACTTCTGACAGTTTCACTGACACAGCTGCAAGATTTTCAGTTCAATATTTTCAATTCTTTAAATGTTTTTAAACTATTATCTACATTTTTATTTGTGTATATTTAAATCCCAAAATGCCAAAACACAAGTGTAAATCTTGTAATGAATATTTTGAACAGTAGAAATTTCTCAACTGAGGAAAAGTTCCTTTCTGAAGTTCATCGTGTGGTTTGCAATTGTTCACTAAACATGGTGAAAAGTTTGCTAAACTTGGTGGAAAGTCAAATATAAACCTGCATATACTAATGGCTAAGCAAAAGAAATAAATGATTTCTTCATACAATACCAAAGAAGGTGATATAACAAATTTGGGGGATTAAGAAAAATTTAGAGGAAGAAGATATAAGAAATTGTAGCAGGCACCATAACAGTTTTTCACACTGTGTATCATCAGTCTTTCTGCCCAAATGACTAAATGCACAACTACCATAAGTATTTATTTCAAAATTGTAAGCAAATTTTCAAGTGCCAGGTTAAAATCCACTGCAACAATTAAAGAATGAAACAGCTCCCTTTGCAATTACAGAAACATGAAGGATGGGCGTGTGTCACCCTGTTGGAGCACAGCCATAGGTGCAAGTAATCACTATGCAGAAAAGAAAATGTTCCCTTTGTTTTTGCATAGTATTGTTCTAGTGAAACAAAGAAGAGCCTTGCTCACAAGGTTTCGCAAGTAAAATCCCTTCCAGATGAGACTTAGACAACAGGAAACTTTTGCAGAGATTCTCTTATTGAGTTGAATTAATAAGTAAAAAACATGGCTTTGGGTGGAGAGAATAGTGATGACATGTTTAAGATCATTTAACAATCAAAGTGCAATAACTATGGTTCAGGCATCCCAAATGGAGTCAGGTGTCCACCAGTGGATGAGGTTTCAGACAAATTCTTGCATCACTGAGAATTGGAATTTTCTGAACTGTATCAAACTCAAGGACACCACCAAACATTTTCAAAACCGTATCTGCTAGCAGCTGCTGGATGCAACCCTGCAGTTTCATAGGCCCCCTCTCTTTTCCCCAACTATGTAATCATTTCAAACTCTAACCCCAATTCTTGCTGAATGGACACCCTTACTTCTTGCCAGCTCCAATCCTAATTCTTAACAATTTATGGAACCTAATAGCTTTCTTCCACCATTTTGTAGTCTGGTGGAACATATTTCAAGTGCTTCTTGGATCTGTGTCTCCCAGGCTGCAATCCTAACAAACCCCAAAAAAATGTCTTTTTTTTTTTTTTTTGCCTCAACACTTCTCATCAAAATATTCCTCCTTGTGAACCTGGTCTGAGCACTCAGCTCCACCTCCATGAACTGAATTACTGCCCAACATCAACAGCTATGGTCTTGATATTAAAAGCAATTTCACACAATTTAAGAAATACAAATATTATTTCCCAATTACATTATTTTCTGGATCTTTCATTGCCTCAGACGTTGAAATCTTTTCAGGAATTGTGGTCTGCACAAACTTTTTATGAAGATCTAAAAGAAAAACAAGCAAAGTTATTCTGATACTTGTAATCTTACATTTTCATTTCTAAATCCAATTCTTCATGTGTTTTTCTACATTACCAACTTTTTGGTGTGTAATATATGCATCTGCTTTCCCTTTCTGCTGTCTTTTGGTCCTTCTTACACATACATTTCTTAACCGTTTATAATCTTAAGGTTTCATTCTCTCTCTTTTCCTGTTCTCAGGCAGACAGTTTGACTAAATAACAGTAACAAATTACACTGACGCAAGAGATAAGGAAATTTAAAAAGTGGAATGCATCAAGAAAGTGGGACCATTTGCAAGGGAAAAAAAGATACAGAATACTGAAGACAAAGGTGATTTGCAATTTTCCAAGGAGAAGGTGGAGGACTGCAGTTACCAAGGAGGAACTCATTGATAAATGCCTTCTTCCTGGCAGTGCAATTATTTCTAGAAGAGCAGAATTCTGAATGTCAAAAAGACCACATCTTTCATTTTTGTCCATTTTACAGACAAGGAAATAAATCACCCAGAGAAATGAAAAGATTTTCTGCGCTGACACTGCCTCTGCCTCCTTGGCTGCAGACCTCGAGGCCGAGGGTCAGACAAGGGTGGGAGGGAGGTCTGGGGCCCGACTCTGGACAGAAAAGGGCAGCCCTCCAACCAGAGAAGACAAGGTTCTGGACTTACTGGGGCCTCCGTGCAGTCCCCTGAGAACGGTGAGAAGGACCAGAAGAAGGAACATGGCTCCGCTGACCTGGAGCCACACTGGCCCAATAGTGACGGTTGAGGCGTTGCGGTGAACGGGGGGCCCAGCGCGGGTGGGAGACGCCGGCAGCACGCGAGGGAAAGGCTGGGGGTGGCTGCCTCCGGGAGGGCCAGTGGGCGCGCCTAGCGTGCAGCTGGTGGGCAGCTGCGGCTGAGGAGAGAGCATTCGGTTTCTTGTGAAGGAAGGAAAAGGTGCGCAAGTTACAGTTCTCAGATGAGGCTGGTTGGTGGTGCTTGGTTTTGGTTGTATCTTCGACTTGGATTGACGGTTTTTGAAGTAGTTTCCAATTACAGTGAGGAAACGGTGCAAAGGTAATGTATCATAATGCCATTTGCTAAAAATGGCTTTTCCTTACATTACCTGCTGCTGCTGCTGCTAAGTCCCTTCAGTCATGTTCCACTCTGAGCAACCCCATAGATGGCAGCCCACGAGGCTCCGCCCTCCCTGGGATTCTCCAGGCAAGAACACTGGAGTGGGTTGCCATTTCCTTCTCCAATGCATGAAAGTGAAAAGTGAAAATGAAGTCGCTTAGTCATGTTGGACTCTTCACGACCCCATGGACTGCAGCCTACCAGGCTCCTCCATCCATGGGATTTTTCAGGCAAGAGTACTGGAGTGGGTTGCCATCGCCTTCTCTGTTACATTACCTGGTGACTAATAAATATCAGATAACCTCAGATATGCAGATATCACCACCCTTATGGAAGAAAGTGAAAAAGAACTAAAAAGCCTCTTGATGAAAGTGAAAGCCTCTTGATGAGTGTGAAAAAGTTGGCTTACAGCTCAACATTCAGAAAACTAAAATCCTGGCATCCGATCCCATCACTTCATGGGGAAATAGTGGAAACAGTGTCAGAATTTATTTTGAGGGGCTCCAAAATCACTGCAGATGGTAACTGCAGCCATGAAATTAAAAGACGCTTACTTCTTGGAAGGAAAGTTATGACCAACCTAGACAGCATATTAAAAAGCAGAGACATTACTTTGTCAACAAAGATCCATCTAGTCAAGGCTACAATTTTTCCAGTGGTCCTGTATGGATGTGAGAGTTGGACTATAAAGAAAGCTGAGCACTGAAGAATTAATGCTTTTGAACTGTGGTATTGGAGAAGACTCTTGAGAGTCCCTTGGACTGCAAGGAGTTCCAACCAGTCCATCCTAAAGGAATTCAGTCCTGGGTGTTCACTGGAGAGACTGATGTTGAAGCTGAAACTCCAATACTTTGGCCACCTAATGCAAAGAGCCAACTCATTTGAAAAGACCCTGATGTTGGGAAAGATTGAAGGCAGGAAGAGAAGGGGACGACAGAGGATGAGATGGTTAGATGGCATCACTGACTCGATGGACATGAGTTTGGGTAAACTCCCAAACTGGATGGTCAGGGAGGCCTGGCATGCTGCGGTTCATGGGATCACAGTGAAACACAACTGAGTGACTGAACTGAACTGAATAAATATCAGCACACTTTTTAAATGCTCAGTTCAGTCCCGCAGGCATGTCAGACTCTGCGACCCCATGGACTGCAGCACACCAGGCCTCCCTGTCCAACGCCAACTCCCAGAGTTTACTCAAACTGATGTCCATCGAGTCGGTGATGCCATCTAACCATCTCATCCTCTGTTGTCCCCTCCTCCTCCTGCTTTCAACCTTTCCCAGCATCAGGGTCTTTTCTAATGAGTCAGCTCTTCGCATCAGGTGGCCAAAGTACCAGAGCATCAGCTTCAGCATCAGTCTTTCCAATGAATTTTCAGGACTGATCTTTATTTTCTTTTTGTTTTGTTTTATATTTTTTATTTTTTAATATAAATTTAATTGGAGGTTAATTACTTTACAATATTGTTGATGGACTGGTTGGATCTCCTTGCAGTCCAAGGAACTCTTAAGAGTCTTCTCCAACACCACAGTTCAAAAGCATCAATACTTCAGCACTCAGCTTTCTTCACAGTCCAACTCTCACATCCATACATGACCACTGGAAAAATCGTAGCCTTGACTAGACGGACCTTTGTTGGCAAAGTAATGTCTCTGCTTTTTTAATATGCTGTCTAGGTTGGTCATAGCCATTCTTCCAAGGAGCAAGCATCCTTTAATTTCATGACTGCAGTCACCATCCGCAGTGATTTTGGAGCCCCCCCCCCAAAATTAAGTCTGTCACTGTTTCCATTGTTTCCCCATCTCTTTGCCATGAAGTGATTGGACCGGATGCCATGATCTTAGTTTTCTGAATGTTGAATTTTAAGCCAGCTTTTTCACTCTTCTCTTCCACTTTCACCAAGAGACTTTTCAAATGCTCAAGTTGAGAGCAAGCAAAAGTTTCCTGCTAGTAACAATACTTACCCATCAGCAGGCAAATGTATTTGCAAACACTGGTACAAATACTGTGACTCTGGTAAATCTCGTGGTTGGATAGCCATTGTGGGTACATGTGTGTGCTCAGTCTCAGTCCTACAGGACTCTTCGCAACCCCATGGACTGTAGCCGGCCAGGCTCCTCTGTCCATGGAAATTTTCCAGGCAAGAATACTGCAGTGGGTTGCCCTCTACTAGACAGCTATCAAAGGCAGAAGTCTCCTCCCCTCCACCCATACAATCTTTGTTCGAATACTTTTCAAAAAATCTTCTTTAATATCACAAGTTATTATTGCCACACTGTGTAATCCTGTAGCCCCTAGTTTTTACTTTGTTAGCCCCTTTTACAGTTCATTCTGCCTCTATTAGGAGCAAGAAAAGTTTGATCTCTTGAGGTCTATAGGCATCCTTCCTTTCGCAGATCCTTACCCACATCATACTAAATACACTGAAATATAGGCATACTCAATATTGACTATACATTTCCTTTAACAAATGTCAAAATCATGTTTATAAATTCACTTTGAAATTGCTTGGTTGTCCTGAAAAACAAGAGAAGTTATTAGCAGAATATAACATTGTTGAGGTCCTTTAATGGACCAGAACCTGGTAGTCCAGAGCAGGCCAATAAGAAAGTAAAGGAGAGAGAAAGAGGCTGATATTCCTTGGTTTATGCAGAAAGCCAATAAAGCCCCTGACACAGGGCTTGCTCTGTTCACAGAGGCCTCAGGCACCCTCTTGATGGGGTGAAGGTGCAGAGTGCCTTCTCGAGAGGGTCTTAGAAGCCCGGGAAAGAAAGTGAACTCAGAGAGCCTCTGCGCTCCAGGGGATCAGCCTGAAAAAGAGAGAGAGGGAGAGAGAGAGAGAAAGAAAGACACAGGGACCAAAGCTCTGATGGAGCAAAGGTGTTTTAATCAACATGGTATAGGCATATATACTGTAGTTATTTCTCAGCAAAGATAAAGATTAAAAAGGGAGAGAGAGTTGAAATCACTTTTACCATATGGTTCACAAGAAGGAAGTGGGTACTTATCACCATATAGAAAAGCTAACAAAGGAAATGCCTGGATTCCCCAGTCCCCGAGAAAGCCTTGCCTCTCCTCTTAATTCCTGAATATTCAGGAATTATTTTTTTTTTTTTAATTTATTTATTTATTTTTAATTTTTACTTTACAATTCTGTATTGGTTTTGGCATAGATTGACATGAAGAAACAGAATTCCTGACAGATCCAAAACAGCACACAGGAAGCCTCCTGTTAAATGCTTCCTGACATAACACTAACAAATAATTCTCTAAAATAACCAAGTGACAAGAAATAAAATCACAAGTGTTAGTATAAATAGTAGCATAGACACTTATTTCTCCAATTGACAAATTCTCCCAGGAAAGAACAAGAAAGGATAAAAAAAAATAGAAAAGACAAAACTAAAATTAAGAGATAAGGAGTAGAGAAGTGCTAATAATAGTATTTTCCAGAAGGAGAAAAATTAAAATAATTAGAAGGAAATACTTAAAAGGGATAATGGGAAAACTCTTTTTCTTAATTTGAAAAATAAGAGAGTGGCTTTAGAAAGGACGCAAGTATTAAAAAGTTAAGAGAAAAGTGAAAGACAAGGACAGGACATTTGCAAAGTTTAATACCAACCAGGAATTACTATCTAGGATATCCAACATACCTGAGCACCCTCCCTACACACACACACACACACACACACACACACACACACACAGACACAGGTATGGGAGGAGACAGGAGACAAAAAAAATCCAGTAGCAATATAGGAAAACGTTATACTTTTTTTTTCATAAAGCATGATAAGTAAAGGCCTAAAAGGATATAAAGAGATCTTTAGTCTAAATAGTAATCACAAATGACCAAATTAAAACAACAATGATATATCACTTTCTATCCAATAAATTAGCAAAAATTAGGGTGGTTGTCGGGAGCCAGCGTGAGGAATCCCACCCGTGACAAGGTCATGCGGAAGGAAGCCTGACAAAATGCAAGGACGTGTTCGGCTTCAGGGATTCCCCCTGGAAATTCCTGAGCATCCACCCCCCCAAGACCAGAATCTGCCTGCTTTACTATGTTATGCTTTCCGCCTACTCTTCTGTCATTAACAGGGGACTGTCCCCCCACTGCCTTTCTCTGGAAAAAATTAGAGCTTTTAGATAATAAATCTCCTGGGCATAATACGAGTGTTTCAATCCAAAAACCCCTCTGAAGGCTTTCTAGCCTGCCTACAGGCTGCGCATGTGATTGTTTGAGGCCTCCCAACTGTGGGGGGGGCACAGGAAACTTAAAACATCATAGGAATGTTGAGGCTTCCGAGGAGTCAAAATCATTAGAATAGGACCGATTAAAGGTTTCATTTGTTGAGCCAATACTTGCTGCCAAATTCTCATATCTTTTATTTTTAGGTATAGTTGGTATATAGAAAAACAGGTAGTATACCTGGTATTAGCAACACTAGATCTTTGAGTTAAGTACTTTCTTTGTTATAACCCACTGCACCTTTGTTCTATAGGAATGTAACTTTTTTGTACTTTGAGGGTGATGCAGAGTAAAGAGGAAACACTTCTAGGGAAAAGGAGTTTTCTGGACAATTATCCAGGAAGAGAGCCATAAAAATGTTATCAAGCCTCTTGGCCAGAAGATAATGTAAGCCACCTGAGACCTTTTGTATACGGGAGGGTATGCAAAAAGAAAGCCTTGTCTCAATGAGGGTCAGGACTACTGCCCCTGCATAACTCTATTTCTTTATGTACAACTTGAGATATATAAGCTGATTTTGAAAAATAGTTTTTGGAGTCTTGCACCAATGCTTGGCTTCCCCATGTCGTTCTTTTCCCCTCTTTTCGGCTGAATTACCATCTGGAGCGGGGAGGCTCACCACGTCTACTTACTTGCCCTGGCTGCTAAGACCCACGCAAAAGGGAGCCTAAGGTGGGGCACCCTTCGATATTCAAGTGGGCACCGGTGGCCCTACGTAGATGGTGCAAACCTCTTGTCTTGCGGTTTTATTGGTTTTCCCCGTAAACCAAGTTATTCAGCATCTTCTCTCCACCTAAATTTCCTACTATATTATTTTCTTCCTAATCTAATCTTATATCCCTAAATAAGAAAGTTTTCCTCACCAATGCCGTCCACCCTTCAAATTCCCTGGATCCACCGGGGCAGGACCCCGGCAGGTGGTGAATTGGAGAAGGCAATGGCACCCCACTCCAGTACTCTTGCCTGGAAAATCCCATGAATGGAGGAGCCTGGTAGGCTGCAGTCCATGGGGTTGCTTAGAGTTGGACACGACTGAGCGACTTCACTTTCACTTTTCACTTTCAGGCATTGGAGAAGGCAATGGCAACCCACTCCAGTGTTCTTGCCTGGAGAATCCCAGGGATGGGGAGCCTGGTGGGCTGCTGTCTATGGGGTCGCACAGAGTCGGACATGACTGAAGTGACTTAGCAGCTTAGCAGCACAGTGGTGAATAGCATCAAGTGCAGGTAAGAATGAAGAGAAACATGACTTGGTTTGTAGGCATGTAAGCAGTAATAACCATTCCAGAGAACAATCTGGCAGTTTTCCAAGAAATATTTTTTTAATATATTCTGTGATTTACCAAGTCCACCCCTGGGGATGACTTCTGGTAAAGATTACACTAATATGTAGTCTGATTCTTCACACAGAAAACAATTATAAATGCCTGGCAAAATACCTTTAAAAACCCAAAGGACCTGGAAAATGACCAAAGGCAAACACAACCTTGAATAGAGTTTACTCTTGGAAGATTACCTTTACATCTAGTAAGAACTAAGAGTTTGTGTGGCTTTCTTGCCTGGTCATGTTCCACAACCACAACAGCTCAGGCAGGGAAAAACTGCATGCAGCCTCAACAGGAGCAGATCACACAGCATACGAGAAAATATTAATCTAAAGCAGAAGATGCTTGTTATGGATTCCATCTTCTTAAATTTAAGACTTGTTTTCTGGCCTGTTTGGGGAATGTTCTATATATAATCAGAATGTGCGTTCTTCTGCTTTGGGTGAAAAGTTCTGTACAGGCCTGTTGGGTCCACATTGTCTGTAGTGCTGTTCAAGTCTGCTGTTTATTGATTTTCTGTGTTTTACCTATTATTTAAAATGGGGTACTGAAATCTCCTACTATTATTGCATTGCTGTCAATTTCTTCTTTCAGACTTGTCAATCCTTGTTTTATACACTAAGGTGCTCTGATTTGGGGTGCATGTATATTTACAATTGTTATATCTTTCTGTTGAATTTACCCTTTTATCATTGTGTCATGATCTTTTTTTTTTTTTTTTTTTTTGGCTTTAGAGGCAGTTTTTGATGTGAAGTCTGTTTCATCTGATTTAAATATAACCACTCCTTTCTTCTGGTTTTCATTTGTGAGAAATATCTTTTTCTTCCTCTCGCTTTCAGCCTATGTATACCTTCAATCTAAAGTGAGTTTCCTATAGATAGCATACAGTGGGAGTTTGCTTTCATTTTTAATCATTCAGACACTCTGTATCTTTTTATTGAGAAGTTTAACCCACTTTCATTTAAAGTAATTATTGATAGGAAAGGATTTACTATTGCCATTTTATTAACAGTTTTGTATTTGTCTTGTAGTTCTTTTGTCACTCTCTTCTCTCGTTACAGCAAACTAAAAAGCTCCTCACAGCAAAGGATACACTTAACAAATGAAAAAGCAACCTATGGAATGGGAAAAATACTTGCAAATCATATATTTGAGAAGGGGTTAATAACCAAAGTATATTTGGAATTCATGTAACTCAATAGCAAAAAAAAATCACAAATATTCCACTTACAAAATGGGCAAAATGACCTGAATAGACATTTTTCTGAAGAAGACATACAATTACCAACAGATACATGAAAAAGTGTTAAACATCACTAATTATCAGGGAAATATGAATAAAAACCACAACAAGATAAAGTCTTACAACTTTTAGAATGGATATTACCCAAAAGGACAAGTATTATCAAATGTGTGTGTGGAGAAACTGGAACTGCTGTATGCTGTGGAAGAGAGAATATAAACTGGTACAGCCATTAGGGAAAGCAGTATGGCAGTTCCTCAAAAATTAAAAATAGAATACCATATGATCTAGCAGTCTTACCTCTAGGCATATATCAGGAGCAAATGAAGTCAGTATCTCAAAGAAATATATGCCTACCTATGTTCTTTGCAGCATAATTCACAATAGGCAAGATATGGAAATAATCTGTGTCCATACAGACAAATGGATAAAGAAAACAGGATACATTTATTCAGCTGTGAAAAAGGAAATCTCACCCTACTCACTCCTGCCCTTTCTTAATCCTGCCATTTGTGACAACATGGATAAACACAAAGGACATTTGCTAAGTTAGTTAAGACACAGAAAGATAAATACTGTATAATCTCATTTATATATGAGATTTCAAAAAGAATGGTAACAAGCTTTACTTGACATTTACATATTTGACAACTACAAAATGTACATTTTTAGTGCACATGGAACATTCACCAAAATAGACCAGAGTGGATCATAGTATGTTCTCCGACCATGACTAAATTAAGAAAAATGAAACTGAAAATATCCAAATATTTAGAAATGAAACAACATACTTCTAAGAAATCCATAATTCTGAGATCAAACTAACACATCAGAACTTGTGAGATGTAGCTAAAGAGATTCATAGAGCAAATATATATCTTTAAATGAATTAGAAAAGATTTAAAAACAATGAGCTAGACTTTCATCTCAAGAATCTAGGAAATGAGCAAATTTTAAGGCATAAATCAATGAAACAGAAAACAAAGATGCATATAGTTAGGAATGAAAGAAGGGACATAACTTTAGCTCCTACAGACACTGTAAAGGTTATTATGAACAACTTTATGTCAAAAGATTGACCATTAAATGAAATGGATAAGCTGGTTTAAAATGACCACTTCTGAAAAAAAAACCACAATAAATGGAAAGTCTAAACAGTTCTCTGTTAAAGATATAGGATCCATAATTTAAAATCTTCCCACAAAGAAAGTTCCAGTTTCATTGATGAATTTTACCAAATATTTATTGAAAAACTGAACAATTTAATACATAACTCAATTTATTAATCTTCGTGTCAAACTCTGATAAGGTATTAATCTTTGCTCCTGAGACCAAAGCCCAAGCTCTCTGGGTCCTTCTGTCTTCTGGGACTCATCCTGTGGGTGACTCAACCAAGGGGCACAAGAAAGGTAGCAAGCCGAATGTGAGGCCTGAGCAAGCACAGCTTCCCTTAGCCCTGGTTCTGCAGTTGTGGGGAGGGAGAGGGGGCAAATAGCTGTATTAACTGAGATCTGCATGCAGTCAGCCAAGTCCAGTGAGAAGGACCAGGAGGAGGAACACAGTCCACACACAGATCCTTCCCTGAGTAACAGCAGCTGATGCAGATCGGCAGCCGCTGGGGGCCCAGGCAATAACCCCAAGTGGGTGGTGGGGAGAGCTGTGGAGAAGAGCTCAGGGAGTCAATGGGAGTTCAGACTGACTGTCTTCAGTCAAGGGCCCTGACGTGGCAAAACTGTGCCTCGGGGTGGGAGAGGAAATAAAAACAAACGCTCCTGCAAATTGGTCCATCTTGGTTTATTGTTTTCCATTAGCTGTGACCAGGGGAGAAAAGGTCGAATTTTCATTTCTCATCGAGACCCCTAGTGATATCCATTGTCTTCTAAAGGAATCGTTAGTTACTGTGGAAGAGAACAAAGACACATGTGCTTCAGTTCAATCAGTCAGTTCAGTTGCTCAGGCGTGTCCAACTCTTTGCGACCCCATGAACCGCAGCACACCAGCCCTCCCTGTCCATCACCAACTCCCAGAGTTCACTCAGACTCACGTCCATCGAGTCAGTGATGCCATCCAGCCATCTCATCCTCTGTTATCCCCTTCTCCTCCTGCCCCCAATCCCTCCCAGCATCAGGGTCTTTTCCAAAGAATCAACTCTTCGCATGAGTTGGCCAAACTATCGGAGTTTCAGCCTCAGCATCAGTCCTTCCAATGAATACCCAGGACTGGTCTCCTTTAGGATGGACTGGTTGGATCTCCTTGCAGTTCAAGGGACTTGCAAGAGTCTTCTCTGCTTATTACCCTCCACTGGAAAACATGCAGTTGGCATACTGCCAAGTGAAAAATTCATATGGCAAAAAAATAAAAGAATTCTAGGAAGAAATTTTATAATTTTGCTTATGAAATTACTTAACTGTGAGTAGAGAAGGAAATGGCAACCAACTCCAGTGTTCTTACCTGGAGAATCCCAGGGATGGAGGAGCCTGGTGGGCTGCCAGCTATGGGGTCGCACAGTCGGACACGACTGAAGCGACTTAGCAGCAGCAGCAGCAGCAGCTTATTAACTAGCAATTATGATTTCTGGAGAACCACTGTATTTAATGAGAAGTACTTGCAAATGAGAAAATCTAACATTTTTTCCACATGCAATGAAATGTTCTTGAATATAACAAGTTAAATCTTTGCATTGTTCTTAGAAATGTAAATATATATCAATTTTACTTTTTCCATATCTTGGAGCCAATCATTTTTTACTTTTTCATATTGTAAACAGTGTTTCGGTTTTGGCACTTGTAAACTCACAGGCCTTAGCATTTTGCCTATACTACCTAATGGATAAAGTGAGTGGCTTAATCATGAATTCATTTTATAAACTAATTTACATATCATGTATCTTATTAGAGTCAACTCTAATTCCATTTTATCCACAAGAGCAAGTTCCCAACAAACATATAAGAACTTTATTAAACTGAAGAAAAAAGACTAAGTCTTTAAAAAATGATTTAAATACTCAGTAATCAAGGTTAGTAAAGATTAATGCATTATTTTTGGTGAAGTACTTTACCAATTCACCAATAAATATTAAGGAATTAGTTGTGGATTATTAGCTTCATTTTAATTTAAAGCATATTTATTTTAAGAGATAGTTCCTAATATATTTGCCTACTATTAAGTGTTTCACTGCTTTTCTGTGATTTGGATCTAAATAAATTCAAGCTTGAGACAATACACTCTGAAAAAAATAGATTTTTACGGCAATTTCTTCTTGTTTCCCTTCAAAATTGTAGTAAAAAAGGAAATATCTGCTACATTTTTTATACTCATTATTATCAAAAGTCAAAACCAAACTCTTGAGCCTCTTTTCTACTTTTATATCCACAGATTTCTTATTTCTGATCCCCCAACCAAAAGAATGAAAGAGTAAAAAAAAATAAGTTGAAAGTAACTTAACTGAGTTGAATTAACAGAGAACATAAAATAGGTAGTAAGATTAGGGAGGGATTTCAGTGATAAGAGTGGCATAAGTTTACCCTTCCTATCCTTTCCTACATCTGCTACTTTACATCTTCAAAACTTAAAGGAGGTTTTTCTTACTACTCTGACCATGAAACTCCCCTATTTAACAAAGTAGAAAGTGAAGTGTTAGTCATTCATTCATGTCTGACTCTGCGACCCCGTGGACTGTAGTCCTCCAGGCTCCTCTGTCCATCGGATTCTCCAGGCAAAAAGACTGGAGTAGGTTAATACAGTTAGTTCTCCCTCAAACCAATAAAGGACTTTATATATCTGGATTTGTCAGACTACTTTATATATAACCCATCTGATTTCTGGCTTAAAATTTTTTTTTTGTCCTGGTAGTGTTTAGCTGAGAAGTTGGTTCTATCAACAACTCCCACTGGTTTTCAAACTTTTTAAAATAGTGAAAAAAGGAAAACATAATGGGTGCTGTAACAGTGAGGCAGAGAAAATGTGTCTGCTAGCTTATTAAATTTAACAGAAAGAATAACCCAAGAATGCTTTTTGGTTTATGCTAAACACAAGGACTGGATGAAGCACAAGCTGGAATCAAGATTGCTGGGAGAAATATCAATAACCTTAGATATACAGATGACACCACCCTTATGGCAGAAAGAGAAGAACTAAAGAGCCTCTTGATGAAAGTGAGAGGAGAGTGAAAAAGTTGGCTTAAAACTCAACATTCAGAAAACCAAGATCATGGCATCTAGTCCTATCACTTCATGTCTAATAGATGGGCAAACAATGGAAACAGTGAAACTTTATTTTGGGGGGCTCCAGAATCACTGCAGATGGTAACTGCAGCCAAGAAATTAAAAGATGCTTGCTCCTTGGAAGAAAAGTTATGACCAACCTAGACAGCATATTGAAAAGCAGAGACATTACTTTGCCAACAAAGGTCCATCTAGTCAAAGCTATTGTTTTTCCAGTGGTCATGTATGGATGTGAGAGTTGGACTACAGAGAAAGCTGAGCGCCGAAGAATTGATGCTTTTGAAACTGTGGTGTTGGAGAAGACTCTTGAGAGTCCCCTGGACTGCAAGGAGATCCAACCAGTCCATCCTGAAGGAAATCAGTCCTGAATATTCATTGGAAGGACTGATGCTGAAGCTGAAACTCCAATACTTTGGCCACCTGATGCGAAGAACTGACTCTTCTGAAAAGATCCTGATGCTGGGAAAGATTGAAGGTGGGAGAAGGGAATGACAGAGGATGAGATGGTTGGATGACCGACTCAATGAACATGAGTTTGAGTAAGCTCCGGGATTTGGTGACAGACAGGGAGGCCTGGCATGCTGCAATCCATGGGATCACAAAGAGTCAGACATGACTGAGCAACTGAACTGAAACACAAGCTAGACTAATGCGTTAACACTCCAGACCACACACTTCAAATGTGATATATATTGTCCTAGGATGGTGATTACCCCTCAGTCTTGAATACCACTTCCAGTAGAAGATGACTACGCAAATGACATATTCTATCATGAGAGATAATGTGAGGGGACAGTTGGAGTAGTTATAACGTCAATCATGTGTGTATGTAAAGTTCAAGATGTATGTGATATTCATCCACTACACAAGTATTTAGTGAGCATTTACTCTGCTAGGTGCTAACCCCAAGTTGATTAACAAAGTACACACGGTCATTATATTCAAGCAATTTCAGAGCTTATTGGCAAAGTAATGCACTAGGGGAGTATCAGTTTGGAAGTATTAGTGTTTGAGCTGCTGCTGCTGCTACTGCTGCTAAGTCGGTTCAGTCGTGTCCGACTCTGTGCGACCCCATAGACGGCAGCCCACCAGGCTCCACCCTCCGTGGGATTCTCCAGGCAACAACACTGGAGTGGGTTGCCATTTCCTTCTCTAATGCATGAAAGTGAAAAGTGAAAGTGAAGTCGCTTAGTCATGTCCAACTCTTTGCAACCCCATAGACTGCAGCCTACCAGGCTCCTCCATTCATGGGATTTTCCAGGCAAGAGTACTGGAGTGGGTTGCCATTGCCTTCTCCAAGAAAGTGAAAGTGAAGTCGCCCCGTCATGTCCCACTCTTTGCGACGCCGTGGGCTGTAGCCCACCAGGCTCCTCTGTCCATGGGATTCTCTAGGCAAGAATACTGGAGTGGGTTGCCAGTTCCTTCTCCAGGGAGTGTTTGAGCACTATATTACAAATCCGTTGGTAATGGTGAGAGTAGAGGCAATAAAGAACATCTGCCTTTTTCTTCACACTTAGTTTATACGAAACAATGTCTATAAAAGAGTAACTATGTTAGGAGACATTATGAAAAAAAAAAAGAACAAAATAAAGGAAATAGAAATGTCAACAGCTTCCTGAATGGAGGGAGTGATGTCATCAGGGATGATAGAAACTATCTAATGTAGTGGTGCAGCCTGAAAACCACCTGTGGGTATAAAGTAGATTTTGGAATATCAGTGGATTGAATGTAACTAAAAGAAGACACTTTAAGGGAAATGCCAAGCAGTACAAGTAAATAAAAACTCTATAAGGGAGAAAAGAAGATTAGCAGATCAGTAAATATTTGATGACTTTGGAAGGATCACAAGGCCACATAGGAAACTGAAAACTCATGAGAACTCTGTATTAACACAATTGTGGGCTGTTGGATTGGGGTGGGGAGTGTGAAACATGTAGAATTTCAGTTTGTTTATAATAACTGTCTCTTAGATAAACTCCTCTTAAGAGTGGTAATAATTTACTCAGTTGTTCATATTGAGTTTGTGGGTATAAATGTGATCTTAAAAAAAAGGAATATTTCTCTTTGTGTATTTCATCACAAAACATGCACAAAAAATGCTCTGATTATGTTAATTTCACAAAATAATTATAAATACCTTGCCTCTCATTAGACTTAACTAGTTTTTCCCTATGTATTAAGAGTAGGCAACCAATAAAAATTTAGTAAACTGAAGAAAAGACTAAGCTCATTAATACTCATTCCCAGAATGGAAAATATTAATAAGTTGTTTTTACTGCAGTACTTCATCGATTGTAGCTGCTCAAAAATATTAAGCAATTATTTGTTCATTTTCAACTTTGACTTACTTATAAGAAACATTTCCTAAGTCACTTACCTGCTGCAATTTGTTTGGGCACTACTTTCTGACCTCGATCTAAATAAAAATAAAAATGTCTAAAAGTTAATACGAAGAAACCTTAAGAATGACAATCAAGCCATTTTATACCCGAACTACTCTAGTTGAAATGTACATATTCCAGTTGGTTATGCTATCATCCCTCACTCAGTGTAGGTGAATTAATATCCTAGAAGAGATGAATTATGTTGACAAGGTTCCAGGATGAGAGATACTATGAGAGGGAGAAATGGAGGCAGTTAAAGCGTTTTACATACATACGTGTATGTGTGTGTGTGCGTATTTGTCTTTATACTCTTGTGTTTGTGGATTTTTTTTTTTGGTCTGGCTGCCTGTGTGCATGTCTGTGGAAAAGATTAATTAATTAATTCCTTTATTCAAGAAACGTTTATTGAGCACTTACCATAAACCAAGAACTCTGCTACATGCTGGCTATGCAGTGTGGAGCAAGATATATATGGCCTTTATCCTTTACGGTAACAGTGTAATGAGACATACATCCAATGTGAGGAAAAGGTAACTATGTGTAAGGATCATATGATGACTCCCTGACACTGAGAGGATATACTAATGAAAATCAGTTTTTCTTTTTAGCTTAGTGAGAGTAACTCATGACTCCATAAGTGTCACTGAAAGGAAAAGCTCATAATAACGAAAGAGAGATAAAGGATAAGAAAAGAAGGCATTATAATGGAAGAGGAAGACCTATTCAGAATAAATGAAATTAAACGGCCCTGTTGTACAGCCTAGACATCCTACTCTGTACATTTGGGTGTGTCTGGGACAGCAGTATACTTTGGAGGAAGCTAGGTGGAATCACGAGGGCACAGAAGCGCACTCCAGCGTTCTGGCCGGGAGAGTCCCATGGACAGAGGAGCCTGGCAGGCTACAGTCCATAGGGTTGTAAAGAGTTGGACACCACTGAAGCAACTGAGCATGCACACACACACACACACACAGGTGGAATAACACCATCCCAAACTGTTGGATGTGGAAAACTAAACAATTATTGTATTATTATACAGACATATCCACCTTTCAGGAAATGGAGGGAGACTTAATTAAAACTACTTTGTAATTGTATGTATGGCTGACTCCCTTTGCTGTTCACTTGAAACTGTCACAACTAATTGTTGGTTAATTAGTTATACCCCAATACAAAAGTTTTTAAAAAACTACTTTGTAATTCTGAAAGGCTATGTAACACAGAGAATTATTATTCCCTTTAAACCTTTTTCTTCAGCAAATTTTTCTCAAGTGACCAGGGTAAGCACTCATTCAGTTGTTAAAGAGCATACATATTGGGTTTCTAGAGTCTCCAAATAAAGAAGTGAACTTCTCCATTTATGAGTTAGCACCATAAACATTTCACCAATCATTTACTCCTTTGCTTCCCCAGAATAAACTCCCAAAATACATTAACAAACTGAAGAAAGCATTTATTTATTTAGACACTCACTCACTGTTATTGGTTAGAAAATACTAAAAGGAATTTGTGTGCGTGTGTGCTGTGCTAAGTCGCTTCAGTTGTGTCCAACTCCACAACCCTATGGACTGTAGCCTCCCAGGCTCCTCTGTCCAAGGAATTCTCCAGGCAAGAATACTGTAGTGGATTGCCATCCTCTCCTCCAGGGGGTCTTCCTGACCCAGGGATCAAATCTGTGTCTTTTATGTCTCTTGCACTGGCAGGCAGGTTCTTTATCACTACTAAAAATATTAAGGGGAAAGAGAACCAACCATCTCTTTTAGAAGCTATATGTGTAGTATACCTTATCAATTGTTGCTGTGCAATTAATACTTAGCAATTACTTGTTGAATATCAATTTTTTCATCTTATTTTAAGAAATCCTTTCTAATTCACTTACCTTATAGTATCTGATTGGCTGCTACTTTCTGATGTGGACCTAAATGCAAGTGAAAAATAATGCTTCAAAGTTAATACTTTAAAAAAAGTGTGCCTCTGTAACCAATCAACGTCAGGTCATTTTGTAACCTACATTAATTCTTTTATACTACTAATCACTGCTAATGAATCATTTCAAAAGATTACTAAGTTACAGTCTGCAAATTATAGCATTGCTTTTTATCCATATACCATGTCCATAGAGAACATAAATTTCAAATTCCCAAATAGAGGAGCAAGAAAACTGATTTGTTACTTCTCAGTAAAGAATATACGCTTGATTCTGAATACCTGATTCTGGCCTCTAGGTTCTACCCTGATGTGTTATGCAGGTGGTGATTTAACACCCTCACTGACTTCTAAACAATTAGGCAGACTGTATTGACAGGGTAATCTCCACCTCCTATTTGACGCATAGAGAAATGGTGTAAAAATAACACAAAATCCTAATGAAAATTTAAGGGAAGGAAGTGATATTTCTGATAGTTTGAAAAAGTGGAAATAGAAAGCATAAAAGGTAAATGGGAAAATATTGGGTCACGTTCCTGATTTTTTACAAAAAACCTCTACCAGAATACATTATAACAAAATAACAACTCTAAGGCCAATGTATAAATGTAGAGGTTGTGATAGGCAGAATTCTAACTTGGCCCCCTAAGATTCCCATTCCTTGGTTATTTAAATACTCTTCAAAGTACTACTCTGAAAAAATTTTGCAAATGTAATTAAAGCTCCAAATCTGTTGGCCTTAAAATACAGAGATCATTTTGGTGGGCCTGACCCAGTCAGGTCAGCCCTTTACAAGGAGAGTTTTCTCTTGCTGGTAGAAGGGAGAAGTTAAGAGACAGTCAGAGCCTTAGGAAGACGTCTATGCCCTTATTTTTTTAATGGTGAAGGGAGGTACCTGAGTAGCAACGCAGGTGGCCTCTGAAAGAGAGAGAAGGGCCCCAAGCAGACAGGCAACACAGAAAGATATACCTCAGACCTAAAGCTGCAAGAAATTGGATTTTTCTTACAACTTTTTCCCAGCCTGGGCTTCAGGTCAGCCTTGTGACAACCCAGTCAAATCCACCTGGATTTCCTACTTAACAGAACTTCCACACAGTAAATGAATGTGGTTTAAGTTACTAAGTGTGTGGTAATTTGTTACACAGCAACAGAAATACAAAAACTAGGTAAAATTCATATTAGTCTTAAAGTAATAAATGAATCAACACACTAACAAAAGATTTATCATCATCAGTAATAAATGCCACACTATACTTACATACCTTTAAATAGTGGAAAACAAAATAACTCTCCACATAGAAGTTCATACTAAGAAACCAACACAACAAACAATTATCCTCCAATTAAAAATTAAAAAAAATAAAAATAAAACCCAGATGTCAGCACACACACACACAAGAAGTCCATACTACCTAAACTCACATTTGAGAATGAAATAAGCACAATTTTAGGTGGATAAGATAAACAGTTTGCTACACAAAGACTCACTCACTGATGGAAATGTTAAGCAATGTACTTCACCAAAAGAGAGACTGAACATCAAAATATGGAATTAAATTCAAAAAAGACTGTACAAGGCACTGAACTGTGAAATTTAAAAATTTTCTTTCCTTTTTTATAAAAAAAATAATAATGAGTAAATAAAGTGACAAAATATAGTGAAATCTTAGTATGTTTTGATTAAATATAATAATGATTAAATATAATAATAATGATAACACTGACATTTGTATCAGGTTAAAATTCAGAAGTAACTAAAAACCAAATGATAATACTATGAAAGAGTGAATAAAAGAGTATAAGGTTTAATGGGCTAATATCCATAAATTGTTAGAAGAAGATTATAAGTATTTTTATATCTAAAATTATAACTTTATATTTAAATAATTTAATAAAACACAATATAATAACATAATAATTAAAGAATATCACTAAAAGAATACAATTAGAACAGATAATGACCAAATTGATAGAAGGAAAGAAAAAACACTGAAAGCACAATCAGTGTAATGGAACACAAGAAAGAAAAGAAAATATTGAAAAAGCATGAGAAATAGAAAAAACAAAACAAAATGGCAGAATTTACTCTAAACATATCAGCAAACATTATAAGTATATAGACATACTAAATTCAACTACTGAGACACTTGAGGTTACAGATTTTAAAATATCATTGGCAGGCTATTTTCAAGAGACCAAATTAAATAAAAGGTTGAAAGTAATGTGACTGAAAAGTTATATCAGATAAACTGAAATGAATGTTGGTATGCTGCTTCTGCTCAGTCGTCTCAGTCATGTTTGACTCTGTACAACCCTATGGACTGCAGCCTGCCAGGCTCCTCTGTCTGTGGGATTCTCTAGGCAAGAGCACTAGAGTGGGTTGCCATGCCCTCCGCCAGGGGTCTTCCTGACCCAAGGATCGAACCTGCATCGCAGACAGATTCTTTACCGCTGAGCCACCAGGGAAACCCTGAACTTTGGGTTGGTTCAGTTCAGTTCAGTTCAGTCGCTCAGTCGTGTCCCACTCTTTGCGACCCCACGAAGAGCAGCACGCCAGGCCTCCCTGTCCATCACCATCTCCCAGAGTTCACTCAAACTCACGTCCATCGAGTCGGTGATGCCATCCTGCCATCTCATCCTCTGTCGTCCCCTTCTCCTCCTGCCCCCAATCCCTCCCAGCATCACAGTCTTTTCCAACGAGTCAACTCTTCACATGAGGTGGCCAAAGTATTGGAGTTTCAGCTTTAGCATCATTCCTTCCAAAGAACACCCAGGGCTGATCTCCTTTAGAATGGACTGGCTGGATCTCCTTGCAGTCCAAGGGACTCTCAAGAGTCTTCTCCAATACCACAGTTCAAAAGCATAAATTCTTCAGCACTCGGCTTTCTTCACAGTCCAACTCTCACATCCATACCTGACTACTGGAAAAACCGTAGCCTTGACGAGACAGACCTTTGTTGGCAAAGTAATGTCTCTGCTTTTCAATATACTATCTAGGTTGGTCATAACTTTCCTTCCAAGGAGTAAGCATCTTTTAATTTCATGGCTGCAGTCACCATCTGCAGTGATTTTGGAGCCCCAAAAAATAAATTCTGACACTGTTTCCACTGTTTCCCCATCTATTTTCCATGTTGGTGGACCAGTTATAAATCAGTAAGGACTGAATTTGTTATTTAAGAAATAAATATTAATGGGGACAATACGCTATCCATTACTGATTTAAAAAAAAAACAACACAGGAAGTAGATATAATTAGTTCTTACCAATCCATAACTACCATAGAAATTTATACATGAGTTCAGTCATGTATAGTCTATCAAATATCAAGTATTTGCTTGCTTGTCTACCCAAGCTGTACATGAATATAACCCAAGCTGTGGTTTCTTTGGTAGCTCTATCAGTAAAGAATCTGCCTGCAATGCAGGAGACCTGGGTTCAATCCCTGGGACAGGAAGATCCCCTGGGGAAGGAAATGGCAACCCACTCCAGTGTTCTTGCCTGGAAAATCTCATGGACAGAGGAGCCTGGAGGGCTACAGTCAATGATGTTGCAAGGGTCAGACACAACTGACTAAACCCCAGGTGCATCCTGTTTTCTTTACTAATTATATATATTCTAAATTTTATTAGAGTCAGCCATTTTATTCCTTGTTTCCTCAGAAAAAAATAGTATTTATTTAAATGAATAGAAGACTAATTTACTAGAAACCAAATTACTATATATTAGTAGCCTGGTTTTCAGAGGATTACTTTACCAACTGTAGCTAGACATTGTGAATTACTAATTCATTCTTAATTTTCAACATGTGTCTTAAGATGCCTTACAGCTTACCTACCTGGTGACATTTCTGTGAGTGTCACCTTCTGACCTGGACATAAAACAAATGGAAAACAGTGTCCAAAATTAGTCATAAGAGAGCTTGTCAACTGCATAAATAAAAATCAGGCCATTTTATAAGCTGTATTATCTCTTTTACAAGATTAGTTACCAAAAATGAAAACAATGTGCAAGGTCACTAAACAGAGATGCAAATATGTAAACATTCTTATTTACCTGCATACCTCATCCATAAAAAGTATATTTCAAACCTGCAATGAGGAAATTATCAAGAAGGCACAGATTTGATTTTTCTTTATCACTTCTGAACACAGAATAGTTTGATCCTGAATGCCTGATTCTGACCTTTATACCCCAACTTTTAACTTTTTATTCATTGATAAAGAAATGCTACATTTTATAAGGTAAAATCCATACAGACTTCTAGACAATCTGACATACTGAACTGGTGGGAAAATTTCCCTTTCCATTCCTCATAGAGGAGGTCTGAAAAAAACAGCAGGTACAGTTAACATATAACTGAGGTTAACAAGAAAAGAATCCTCTTTAGTAAAAATGAAGAAACAGAGAGTTCAAAGGGTAAACAGGAGCTAAAAGTGAATGACTGAAGGGGTGTCTAAACCAATGATACAACTTTGGGACTAGAGATTCAATAGTCATTCCTTAGAAGGAGTTAAGTTATGAGGACTTTGCATGTAGGGAAACTAAGTGAGCTCCTTAACTGGAGCCACTTAACCTGGGAGCCATGAATGGTCATACCACCCACTCAATAGGGATAGTAAAACTCCTGACCAGTGGCCTTTGGAATGCAGCAGGGAAAATGGGGATATGCAACATGCATGGCTAGATGGGGGAAAGTGCATCACTGAGGAGTCCCAAGCCTCCAAAAAAGGCACTTTCAAGATGCCAGTTCACACTCCTACAAAGGCTTGAACACCATGCAGAGCATTTGCTTTAAATATTTTTGCTTTAAAAGAAGCAAAAAGGAAACCACCCACATGTGTGAGTCTTCAACACAAGGCATGCTGAATTCTCATGGGAAAATCATAGATATTGAAGAGAAAAGAGACTCTGATTACAAAGCCCTAGTAGTTAACATCAGCAGCCATAGCCAAACAGTGAGCTCACACAGCAAGAAATACAAATGATTAAAAAAAAAAAACTCTGAGAATACTTAGAATCTCCATAGAGATTTTTGTAAGAATAGAATCCATAAGTCTAGAACAGGACTAAGAAGGAAGAAATGGTGATATGAGAGAATGATCTGAGAAAATCAAACAGAATATGAGATGGAGAGATACCTATGAAAGTGCAGTTACAAACCACAAAGATACAGTTCCAATACTGATCAAAATGCAGTAACAGACAGAATTTACTCTTCTGCCTGAAACAACTGAAAATCTGGACAAAACATGTTAAACACTGGTTTTCAGATACTGAATATTAGGCAAGATAGTGATCTATGAGAGAAGGAAATAAAGACCCATGATTGCCCCTTCTTACTGCAGGGAAGACTTTCCACGCTATAACACAGCAATGGGAAGCCAGGCAGAGAAAGAAGTCTCCCCAAATTGAGGTGATACCATCTGGGGAGACCAAGGCAGCTACAATTCTCTGTTAGCCTTTGCCTTGCTTCATTTTGTACTGCAAGACCAAACTTGCCTACTACTGCTGGTATCTCTTGACTTCCTATTTTTGTATTCCAGTCCTCTGTGATAAAAAGGACACCTTTTTTGGTGTTAGTTCCAGAAGGTCTTGTAGGTCTTCATAAAATCAGTCAATCTCAGCTTCTTCAGCATTAGTGGTTGGGGCATAGACTTGTATTACTGTGAAGGTGAATGGTTTGCCTTGGAAACAAACCAAGATCATACTGTCGTTTTTGAGATAGCACCCAAGTACTGCATTTCAGACTCATTCATTGACTACATGAAGGCTACTCCAATTCTTCTAAGGGATTCTGGCCCACAATAGTAGATACAATGGTCATCTGAATTAAATTTGCCCATTAACACCCATTTTGATTCACTGATTCCTAAGCTGTCAATGTTCAACCTTGCCATCTTCTGCTCAACCATGTCCAATTTACCTTGATTCAGGGACCTAACATTCTAGGTTTCTAGGCAATATTGTTCTTTACAGCACTGGACTTTACTTTTACCACCAGACACATCCACACTGAGCAACATTTCCATTTTGACCCAGCCACTCCATTCTTTCTGAAGCTATTAATAATTGCCCTCCGCTCTTCCCCAGTAGCATATTGGACACCTTCTGACCAGGGGGCTCATCTTCCAGTGTCATATATTTTTGCTTTTTCACATTGTTCACGGGGTTCTCGCACTGAGAACACTGAAGTGGGTTGCATTTCCTCCCCCAGTGGACCAGAATTTAACAGAACTCTACACTATGACCTATCTGTCTTCTGTGGGCTTGAACAGCATTTCATTGAGTTATGCAAGCCCCTTCACAGCAAGGCTGTGATCCATGGGGGGAAAAAAATGTATACACACACACACACACACACATACTCAACAAATAAGTGAGTCTCTCAGTCATGTCTGACTCTTTGTGACCACCCCATGGACTATATATATGTCTGTAAACACTGGTGAATATGAATAAGGTCTATCAGTTCAGTTTAGTTCAGTCACTCAGTCGTGTCTGACTCTTTGCAACCCCATGAACTGCAGCACGCCAGGCCTCCCTGTCCATCACCAAATCCCGGAGCTTACTCAAACTCATGCCCATCGAGTCAGTGATGCCATCCAACCATATCATCCTCTGTCGCCCCCTTCTTCTCCCACCTTCAATCTTTCCCAGAATCAGGGTCTTTTCCAATGAGTCAGTTCTTCACATCAGGTGGCCAAAGTACTGGAGTTTCAGCTTCAGCATCAGTCCTTCCAATGAATATTCAGGACTGGTTTCCTTTAGGATGGACTGGTTGGATCTCCTTGCAGTCCAAGGGACTCTCAAGAGTCTTCCCCAACACCACAATTCAAAAGCATCAATTCTTCGGCACTCAGCTTTTTTATAGTCCAACTCTCACATCCATACATGACCACAGGAAAACCATAGCCTTGACTAGACGGACCTTTGTTGGCAAACTAATGTCTCTGCTTTTGAATATGCTATCTAGGTTGGTCATAACTTTCCTTCCAAGGAGTAAGCATCTTTTAATTTCATGGCTGCAATCACCATCTGCAGTGATTTTGGAGCCTAGAAAAATAAAGCCAGCCACTGTTTCCACTGTCTCCCCATCTATTTGCCATGAAGTGATGGGACCGGATGCCATGATCTTAGTTTTCTGAATGCTGAGCTTTAAGGTCTATAGTTTAACTGATAAAACTATACCAATGCCAGTCCCCTGGCTGTGAAAATTCGCTGTTAATATAAGATGCTATCATTGATAAAACCTAAGTGATAGAGCCAAGAAACTCTATGCCATTTTTGCAACTTTTTATATTTCTTGGTGGTGGTTTAGTTACTAAGTTGTGTCCAACTCTTGTGACCCCATGAACTGTAGCCTACCAAGCTCCTCTGACAATGGGATTCTCCAGGCAAGAATGTTGGAGTGAGTTGCCATTTCTTTCTCCAGGTGATCTTCCCAACCCAGGGATAGAACCAGGGTCTCCTGCACTGCAGGCAGATTCTTTACCAACTGAGCTACAAGGGAAGCCTTTTATATTTCTTAAATTATCTCAGAACTAAATTTAAAAGAAAGGAATGGTAAAGCAAAGAATCTGGATAATGTAACAGGAAATTCTAATAAATGTTAACTAAATATAATAATGATAATTTTTAAAAAACACAAAATTTACTTGGAGGAAACTGAAAAACCAAATGATAAACAGATTGAAAAAGATAGATTAGTGTTACAAGGCTAAGATCCTTGTCTTATTCAGAAGACTACATATAATGATTAAATTAAGACATTGTATATATAACATTTGCTACAAATACAAGTTAACAAAAACCATTAAAACAATCAAAACTGAATTAAAAATGTACAAAATAGTAATAGAAAACAGAAAAATCATAATTAAAAAATGGAATTGGGGAAAAGGAAATAATGCCCAAAAGGAGGCTAGTAAGTAGGAAGAAAATAAGATGGTAAATTTCAACATGAATATCTGCAATCATACATTAAGCATATAAATATGAAAACTCTACTACTATATTTTTCATATAAAGGCTGATTATAGGATATCAACTAAAATCTAAGAAAGATTGAAAATAAGGGATGAAAAATATGTAATAGGTAAATCTAACTTGCAGAAAGCAAGCTGGGATACAACAATATAAAAGAGTAAAAATAGAATTTAAGATACAATTGTTAATGATGAAAAGAAAATACACCAAGAATATATAACTACACTGAATGTTATATATTTAGTCACTGCCTGGTGGCTCAAATAGTAAAGACTCTGCCTGCAATGTGCAGCAAGACCCAGGTTCGATCCCTGGGTCGAGAAGACTCCCAGGAGAAGGGAATAGCAACCCACTCCAGTATTCCTGCCTGGAGAATCCCATGGACAGATGAACCTGGCAGGCTACACAGGATTGCAAAGAGTAGGACATGACTAAACGACCAACACTCTTCACTTTCAGAGTATATAAAGCAGAAATTTCAACAAAGAGAAAGCCATGATATATCAGAAAAGTTTAGCTTGTATATAGTAGAAATGAGAACCACTGGGCATGTGAAAGCAACAGATGTGGATGCATTTCCATTCTTCCTGTCTCAATTACTGAGGCAATAACATTGGCAAGTTATTAAACCAGATTCTGAAATTTTTGAAACTTTAAAATAAGGATATCCAAAACTATCTCAAACAATTAAATGAGATATTGATGTAGCATTCAAAATTCCTATAAAATGTGAAGTATTGTTGCTGTTGATAATATTGCCTTACATCTGACAAGATTTAAATGGTTTAACTTCAGAACACAAATTTAATTTACCCACTACTTTGGGATTCCTCTTTCTTGCTAAACCACTTTTTCGAAAGCTTCCATGAAGCAGCTATTATGGTTGATACAACAAGAATAGGTAAAGCAATGTAGATAGCCAAAAGCCACTGCTTCTTCCCACCCTTCTCAGAAGTTCTTTCCATGGGTAAATCTAAAAATAAAAATACATAAAAAATCAGGGAAAAAAATTAAGCTGTGTACTTTTAAGTTACAGCAAACTTATCACAATGTTCTTAATTTTCATCATAATTCAAGTATCAATGTAAAATAATAATAGAATCATAATACTTAAGGCTATCTCTATAAACTCTCATTCTAAAAGAACAGACACTAAGTTCCAGGAAGTTCTAATGTATTCTACCTTATACAGCAGCTACAGCAAAATCTTACAGTATAAGTAGAACCCCATAACTTCAGAGACATATAACCAACAAATGTGCGTTATTACAAGGTGCATTATCACAGAATTCTACTGTATCTGTGCATATCTTGTTTATCTTTATTAGAGTGCTGGCTCTCCAACATTAGGGACCTGTTTTTACCTATGCAGTCACTGCAGTGTTACTAAAATGGCACAGGCATAAAAAAATAGGAGACATGATCCCTAACTCTAATTCTGCAATTAGCACTGGGTATTCTTTAAGTTCCATGAGGAGTGAGGCTTTGTTTTACTATCTGTACATGCCTAGTGTCATATGATAAGCATCTGGTGTATATATTAGGAATTCAAGAAATATTTGCTAAATCAGTGGATAAATGACAAAAACGAAAGTCATGATAAACAGCATACTGTTTTAGCATCCTCTGTCATCTCTTTAACAGCAATTAATAGATTTTTATCATTTAAACTGAAAACTCCTTTAGACTAAAGGTTTATCTTCTACTTCCTTTATTTCTTCTATAACAGACACATATTAGTGCTAGACACAGGGTGTGTTGCTGATATAGAGCTCAGATAACAGGATCAACCATAAAGGTGGGAAAGGGTTGAAGGATAATTTAAAGGACAAAGTCAGACACAAGTAAATAAAAATTTTAAAAGATACTCAGCTTCAGTCATATTGAAAAGCTAATATTAGGGGGAAAAAAGCAAGATTAAGAAAGCATATTGGTTTCTATTTTTTTTGGAAGCCTATTTGTTTACCTTTTAATTACAAATATTGGTTTCTTTCTAAGTGGAAAAAACCTAACTATGTTTTTGTGAAGGCAAGCAATTTGACAATTCTATTAACTGGATATATAAGAGAAAGATACTTGCCCTGTTCCTCAGGCGATATTCTGGATTTCACTGTGCAATCTGGAGGGCTGTAGCCACCAGTACAATTGCATATCATCGTGGAAGTGCACACCTAGAATCATTTTTTTTTAATTCAGATAGTCATTTAAAAATATTTTCTCATAGAAAGCAAAATTATCTGATGGATCATCAGGCTTACTCTGATATTTTCATCTAGTGTAATTTTGTTTCTTTTATTTATTTACAGAGATAATTCTACAAATCAAATACTTGGTTTCTTAGCCTAAAGTATGCACAGATGCACACACATGCTAGAAAGGAGTTACAAAGTGAGGCTCACAATATTTGAAATATCTGGAAAACTTAACACCTTCAAATGTTCACCTGAAAACTTAGTGTGCAGTTCCAGAACCATCTACTTAAATTCTATTGAAAATGACACCATTCCAGCAGTGTGTTAGAGCCAGCCAGCATCAGCTTGCAAGGAGGACTGTGTACACTTCTTCCCATCTCCATTTTCAGTAACATCATGTGGTGGTCTGAAGTATCTGTATACACAGATGAGGACTTTACACTTCCTCAAGCTACTTGGTAAACATTTAACAGCACAGCACTGCCCTTGACCAGGATCGTTTATTTACTTCATTAGTTTTTGTTTGTTTGATTTTTAAGCAAAAGTTTTTTGTATTCCACAAGGGTATCAGATAATTTTTGTAATTAACTAATTAATGATAGAAACAGCTTTATGGTGCTTGCAATGTGTGAGTCTCCATTCTGAGCCCTTTACATTGATTTACTCATTAAATCCTCACAACAGTCCTGTAAGGTTGGGACAATTATTATTCCCACTCTAAAGATGAATAACCTGGAGGCATAGATATTTAACTTGCCAAAAGTCACATGGCTAGTAAGTGGTGGAGACAGAATTTAAACCAAAGAAATCTGGTTTCAGTCTCTGCCCTTGACCACTAGGCTATGCTACTCCTCAAAATGATATAAAACACCTCTCAATTTCTAATATCTCAATTTAACAACATGATTCTAATTCCTATATTCCATGGCTCAGATGTACATGGAAAAAAGTGTTCTGTTTGCGGTTTCCACTGCCCTAGCTTCTGTCATATCACTTTCATGTTGTAATGTGTGTGTGTATGTGGGTGTGTGTGTTTACTCTGAAATATTGGGTTGGCCAAAAAGTCCATTCATGCTTTTCTAGAACGTCTTACAGAAAAACTAGAATGAACTTTTGGGCCAACCCAATATCTCATTGAAATAATACTGCCTTTCTCAGGAGACACATGTTGTCAGTTCAGTTCAGTCACTCAGTCATGTCCTACTCTGTGTGACCCCGTTGACTGCAGCACACCAAGCTTCCCTGTCCATTACCAACTCTCAGAGCTTACTCAAACTCATGCCCATCGAGTCGGTGATGCCATCCAATCACCTCATCCTCTGTCGTCCCCTTCTCCTCCCACCTTCAATCTTTCCCAGAATCAGGGTCTTTTCCAATGAGTCAGTTCTTCACATCAGGTGGCCAAAGTATTGGAGTTTCAGCTTCAGCAGCAGTCCTTCCAATGAATATTCAGGACTGATTTCCTTCAGGATGGACTGGTTGGATCTCCTTGCAGTCCAAGGGACTCTCAAGAGTCTTCTCCAACACCACAGTTTCAAAAGCATCTATTCTTCGGCGTTCAGCTTTCTCTATAGTTCAACTCTCACATCCATACATGACTACTGGAAAAACCACAGCTTTGACTAGGCAGACCTTTGTTGGCAAAGTAACGTCTCTGCTTTTTAATATGCTATCTAGGTTGGTCATAACTTTTGTTCCAAGGAGTAAGCATCTTTTAATTTCATGGCTGCAGTCACCATCTGCAGTGATTTTTGAACCCTCCCCCTCAAAAATGAAGTCTCTCACTGTTTCCATGGCTTCACCATCTATTTGCCAAAAGTGATGGGGCTGGATGCCATGATCTTAGTTTCCTGAATGCTAAGTTTTAAGCCAGCCTTTTCCCTCTCCTCTTTCACTTTCATCGAGGCTCTTTAGTTCTTCTCTTTCTGCCATAAAGGTGGTGTCATCTGCATATCTGACGTTACTGATATTTCTCCTGGCAATCTTGATTCCAATTTGTGCTTCATCCAGCCTGGTATTTCACATGATGTACTCTGCATATAAGTTAAATAAGCAGGGTGACAATATACAGCCTGGACATACTCCTTTCCTGATTTGGAACTAGTCTGTTGTTCCATGTCCAGTTCTAACTGTTACTTCCTGACCTGCATACAGATTTCTCAGGAGGCAGGTCAGGTGGTCTGGTATTCCCATCTCTTTAAGAATTTTCAACAGTTTGTTGTGATCCACAGTCATAGGCTTTGGCATAGTCAATAAAGCAGAAGTACATGTTTTTCTGGAACTCTCTTGCTTTTTCTAGGATCCAACAAATGTTGGCATTTTGATCTCTGGCTCCTCTGCCTTTTCTAAATCCACTTTGAACATCTGGAAGTTCACTGTTCCCAAACTGTTGAAGCCTGGCTTGGAGGATTTTGAGCATTACTTTGCCAGCTGAACATGTTGTCAGTTTGTCCTAATATTGTGTGGTTACATTTGGATCACTTCGTTTGCGTGATGTCTTCCAAGTTTTTTCCACTGTAAGTTACTATGCTTCCATTGGAGGAGATAACTTGTTTATGTAACATGGACATATGTAAGTATCTGGGTCCTCATAAGAGTTTCACCCACTAGTTTTAGCATCTGTTGATAATGATTTAACTCCGTTATTTCTTCTATATTGTTTATACTATTAAAGAGTTTTCCCATATCCACCTTTTTAGAGCACTATATTTCCTGGTACCCTAGCCGCCAACTCTCCTGAGTACCTGGTGCTGCCAGAACCCCTGCAACCCAAGCAGCTGCACCACTTCCACACCTGGCCCTCACTGGGGCAGACCCAAGTCCTCCAGGGCAGCCTCAGGAGCAAACCCCAGTGGACGACTGATATACAGAGGTAGAAATAAAACCGCAGTTGAAACCCAGGGGCAGTGTGACTAAGGAAGAAGACCCAAAACCCTCCCACCAGCTGTACAAGCTGCAGATTAAATCTGCATGATCAACTAGGCAGACTCTGTGTCTATGGAACATACATAAAAGGCCATTGAGAGCTCCCACAAAAGAAAACACACTGGTTGTGACAGCTGTGGACACTGGAGTCAAGAACACGCAGGAGTAGGAGCAGATTAGAATCTGAGCTGCCCCCACAGCAGATCCAGAGACCAGCACAGTGTTGGAGGGCATCCTAGGGAGGTGAGGTGGACTTTGACTCCCAGTGAGGGAAAGGATTCTGACAGCAGTGATGCAAGAAAAACATTTATTATTCTTATGTTTTGACTTGTTCTGTAGATTATTTTGGATTTTTCCTCTTTTTTTCCCTTCCCCCCCTCTTGTAGTTGTTGATTTTATTGGCACTTGAAATCTAACTGAGCTTTTGAGCTTTTTTTTCTCCTCTCATTCACATTTTTTATTGTTGTTATAAACCTCTGCCTCCTTGTTGGGCTTTTGCAGTACTGGGCAGCTTTTTCCTTTCTTTTCTCTTTTTAATTTTAATTTTTTAAACCTATTATTATTTTTTCTAAATTTATTCCTTTGTTTGCTTTTCCTACTGTTCTTTTCCCCTTGCAGTTAATTTCAATATATATAAATCTTCTTTATCTACCTCTATTTAACTTTGCATATCTATTCTCTCTTTCTTTTCTTTCTTTCCTTTAGTCTCAACATATTTGTTAGTTTTATTTTCATTGCTTTATACCCCAGTTGGCACCTTGATTTAGTTTTGTTTTCCGGTTTGTGCTTTAGTTACTTTTGTTCTGGTAGAAATAATTTTTGGTTCCATTTGTTTGCCAGGTCAAACTATTGCCCTTTATTTTTGTTGGACTGTTTTTATTTTGCTTATGGGTGTATATGTATATATGTATATTCAGTCACACTTTTTACTGTTGTTATTAACCTCTCCCTCTACATTGGGCCTTTGCAGTTCTAGGGAGTTTTCCTTTTATTCCATTTTTCTTTCTTCTCCCTTTTTTTCCCCTCTTTTTTTTATAATTTTAACTTTTAATTTTTTAATCTATTATATTCTATCTATATTTATTCCTTTGTTTGCCTTTTGCACTGCTCTTTTCCCCTTGCAGTTAATCTTTTATATAAATCTTCTTCATCTACCTCTATTTAACTTTGCATTCTATTCTTTCTCTCTTTTCTTTCTTTCCTTTCCTCTCAACGCATTTGTTAGTTTTCTTTTAATTCCTATATTCCCCACTTGGCACTTTGCTTTAGTTTTGTTTTCCAGTTTGTGCTTTAGTTAGTTTTGTTCTTAATTAGTAAATATAATTTTTTATTTCTGCTATTCACCGAGTCAATCTATTGTACTTTATTGTTGTTGGAATGTTTTGACTTTGCTCATGGGTGTATATGTATATGTGAATATTCCATTATTTCAATTATTATTTGTCTGATTTTGTAACTGCCATTTGTCTGGGGTCCATCTTTGGTTTCTCATTTTTGGATATTTGTTTTAATCTCACTTAATGCCATAACAAACCACTTGTGGAAACTTTGTTCCTGAGACTGAGACCTGAGCCTTTTGAGTGGGAGCACTGACTCCAAGATGCTAGACTACCAGAGAACTAACCCTAAGGGCTATCAAATAGTGAGAATTCACACAAAGGAAACCACTGGAATACAAGACCCAGCATCACCAAACCACCAATAGCACCCTGTGCAGGACTTCTCATCTAAACAACAAACAAAACAAAAATACTAACAAAATCATCAGAAGACAGGATTACAACCTCTCTCAGCCTTGCCCATCAGAGGAAAAACAACAAACAAAAATTCAGCACAAATCTCACCCTATAAGAAGTTTACACAAACCACTGGATCAATCTTACAGGGCAGACACCAAAAGGAAGAAAGAATTCAACCTTGAAGCCTAGAAAAGGAGACCTCAAACACAACACGTTAAAAAATGAAAAGGCAGAGAACTACTACACAAATGAAGAAACAAACTAAAAACACAGAAGTCCAAATAAATGAAGAGGAAAGAGGCAAGCTACCTGAAAAAAAATTCAGATAATTGATAGTAAACCTTGAAAGCAAAATGGAGAAAACTCAAGAATCAATTAACAAAGACCTAGAAGAATTAAAGAATGAGCATGCAGAGACATACAATGACTGAAATTAAAAATGATCTAGAAGGAATCAACAGCAGAATATCTGAAGCAGAAGAATGAATCAGTGAGCTGGAAGATAAAATGCTGGAAATAACTTCTGAAGAGAAGAATAAAGTAAAAAGAAAGAAAAGAACTGAAGATAGTCTCAGAGACCTCTGGGGCAACATCAAATGCACCAACAGTAGAATTATAGGGGTCCCAAAAGAAGAAGAGAAAAAGAAAGTGTATGAGAAAATTTTTGAAGAGATGAAATTTTCCCAAACATGGAAAGGGAAACAGTCAAGTCCAAAAGGCACAAAGAGTCCTATACAGGATAAACCCAAGGAGAAACACGCCAAGACACATACTAATCAAACTTACAAAGACTAAACACAAAGAAAGAATATTAAAAGCAGCAAGGGAAAAGCAACAAGTAACATACAAGGGAAACCCCACCCGCTTAACAGCTGATCTTTCAGCAGAAACTCTGCAGGCCAGAAGGGAATGGCAGGATATATTTAAAGTACTGAATGGGAAAAATCTACAACCAAGATTACTGTATCCGGCAAGGATCTCTCATTCAAAACTGATGGAGAAATAAAAAGCTTTTCAGACAAGCAAAAGTCAAGAGAATTCAGTGCAACCAAACCAGCTTTACAACAAACACTAAGTAGACTTATATAGTCAAGAAAAAAGAACTATAAAATCAACCCCAAGCAATTAAGAAAAGGGCAATAGGAATATATATATCAATAATTACTTTAAATGTAAATGGATTAAATGCTCCAACCAAAAGACACAGACTGGTTGAATGGATACAAAAACAAGACCCATATATATGCTGTGTACAAGAAAACCACTTCAGACCTCAAGACACATATAGACTGAAAGTGAGAGGATGGAAAAATATATTCCATGCAAATGTGAAGCAAAAGAAAACAGGAGTAGCAATCCTCACATCAGACAAAACAGACCTTAAAATAAAGATTACAAGAGATAAGGAAGGACACTACATAATGATCAAGGGATCAATCCAAGAGGAAGACCTAACAATTATAAATATCAATGCACCCAACACAGGAGCACGTCAATACATAAGACAAACACTAACAGACATAAAAGGAGAAATTTGACAGTAACACAATAACAGTAGGAGACTTTAACACCCCGTTCACACCAATGGACAGATCATCAAAACAGAAAATTAATAAGGAAACACAAGTCTTAAATGATATATTAGATGAGATGGATCTCGTTGACATCTTCAGGACATAGCATCCAAATACAGAAGAATACATGTTCTTTTCAAGTGCACATGGAACATTCTCTAAGATAGATATTTTGGGTCATAAATCAAACCTCAGTAAATTTAAGAAAATTGAAATCATATCAAGCATCTTCTCCAACCACAACACTCTGAGACTAGATATCAATTACAAGAAAAAAACTGTAAGAAACACAAACACATGGAGATTAAACAACACATTTCTAAATAACAAACAGGTTACTGAAGAAATCGAAAGGAAAATTAAAAAAATTCTAGAAACAAATAACAATGAAAAAATGACAACTCAAAACCTATAGGATGCAACAAAAGCCGTCCTAAGAGGAAAGTTTATAGCAACACAATCCTACCTCAAGAAACAAGAAAAACATTGAATAGACAGCCTAACTTTACATCTGAAACAACTGGAAAAAGAAGAACAAAAAGACCCCAAAATTAGTAAAAGAAAAGAAATCACAAAGATCCAAGCACAAATAAATGAAAAAGAAATGAAAGAAACAATATTAAAGACTAATAAAACTAAAAGCTGCTTCTTTGAGAAGATAAAATTGACAAACCTTTAGCCAGACTCATCAAGGAAAAAAGAGAAGAATCAAATCAACAAAATGAAAAATGAAAAAGCAGAGGTTACAACAGACAATGCAGAAATACAAAGGTTTATAAGAGACTATTATGAACAACTATATGGCAATAAAGTGGATAACCTGGAAGAAATTGACAGGTTCTTAGAAAAGTCCTATCTTCCAAGACTGAGCCAGGAAGAAATAAAAATTATGAACAACCCAATGACAAGCGCTGAAATTGAAGCTGTGATCAAAAGTCTCCCAAAAAACAAAATCCCAGGACCAGATGCTCCCAGGAGCACTCTATCAAACATTTAGAGAAGAGCTAATGCCTATGCTTCTAAAACTCTTTCCAAAAATTGCAGAGGAAGGAACACTTCCAAACTCATTCTATGAGGCCACCATCTCCCTTTTACCAAAACCAGACAAAGACAACACAGAAAAAGAAACTACAGGCCAATATCACTGATGAACGTAGATGCAAAAATCCTCAACAAAATTTTAACAAACAGAATTCAGCAACACATCAGAAAGCTCATACACCATGATCAAGTTGGGTTTATTCCAGGAATGTAAGGATTCTTCAATATATGCAAATCAACCAATCTGATACACCATGTTAACAAACTGAAAGATAAAACCATATGATTATCTCAATAGATGCAGAAAAAGCCTTTGACAAAATTCGGGACCCATTTATGATCAAAACTCTTCAAAACATGGGCATAGAAGGAACCTACCTCAACATAGTAAAGGCCATATATGATAAGCCTACAGCAAACATTATTCTCAATGGTGAAAAATGGAAAGCATTCCCACTAAGATCAGGAATAAGACAAGGATGTCCACTTTTACCACTATCATTCAACATAGTTCTGGAAGTCCTAGATACAGCAATCAGAGAAGAAAAAGAAATGAAAAGAATCCAGATCGGAAAAGAAGTAAAGCTCTCACTGTTTACAGATGACATGATACTGTACATAGAAAACCCTAAAGATAGTATCAGAAAATTACTAGGGCTAATCAGTGAATTTAGCAAAGTTAACAAAATCAATACACAGAAATCACTTGCATTTCTATATATCAATAATGAAAAATCAGAAAGAGAAATTAAGGAATCAACCCCATTCACCATTCCAACAAAAAGAGTTAAATATCTAGGAATAAACTCACCTAAGGAGACAAAAGCACTGTACACAGAAAACCACTAAGTTTCAAAGCACTAAGTAAAAATATCCTTAATTTTAAATTAACTGAAGTATAGGACTATTTCCTCACCCAAAATAAACCTTTCAAGGACCTTCAGTTTTCTCAAATTCCCTGAATATTTTTGTTCTAGGTGATGGTCATTTGTTCAACTACTAGGACAGTCACTCTAGAAGTAATGATAAGAATAAAATGCTTTTCACAGGTAACAGATGAGAAGCTCCGTGTGATAAAAAAGTCAATCATTCAGTGCATTTATATGCATTTCCTGAGATTCTATAAATATTTCAAAATAAAAGATTTTTTAAGTAAATCATTACAGGCAGGGATATAAATGTTAGTAGGCTCAGGCAACTGTTACACTAGGAGCTAAACCATATGCAGCTCAACTGAAATTTCTTTGTTACAACTCAGAAACAAACATCACAGAGAAAAAGAAATACCTCAGAAAAGATAACTACAAATGAGCAGGCACATATCTAAAGAGCTCTCACGCTGAAACCTGTTAAGGTCAGGACTAATTTCCAGCCAGGACTGAAGCTATGGATTTTTTTTTTTACCAAGATTGTTAGCCAAGAATGAAAATCCAATAAAGGAATATAAGACACATCCTTTCCTCCATACATTTTCAACTACAACTCTTGTTTTGGAAAAAAAAAAAAAAGCAAAATTAATCATTTATCTTTTAAAGGCTTTCACAACTACAATACACCAAAAATAACTTCTACACATAAGAGCTATCATTCTTTTACTGACTTCTTGGTTTTAAAATCCAAAGATCCACTTTCTGAGTGCCTTAGGAGTTCAAAACATCATGAGAAATGCACAAATTGTGGTTATGTCATTCAAAAATAAATATACACTAGTTGTATGAAAACCCTCTTCCCGTATTTTTTCAACACTCCTTTATCACTAGTCTTGGCTTATTTGTATTCTTTTTCCCGTTCATACCTTGCATAGATTTTCCCCAAATTCCTTTTATTTTTTAGTCTTTAATTAGTAGCCCTTTCTCATGGGAATCAAAAGACCAAGTTTCCCATGTCACTGTAAAGGATGTGCATCCACATTATTTGTACTACAAAGCTTCAGCCTCAGCACTTTTGACATTTGGGGCCAGAAAATTCTTTGCTGTGGGTGTTTTTCTGGCCAAACCAGGGTGGTGAGGGCCTCTATCCACTCTATCCAGAAGCTCCACTGGTGTGACAACTAGAAAATATCCTCCAGATGCCTTCTAGAAAGCAAAATCAACCTCCCCCACCCCCCCGCAAAAAAAAAAAAAAAAACAAAAGAAGAATGGCGGGGGGGGGGGGCCCCCTTGCCTGGAGAATCCCAGGGACAGAGGACCCTGGTGGGTAGCTGTCGATGGGGTCACACAGAGTCAGACACTACTGAAGCAACTTAGCAGCAGCAGCAGCAGCAGCAGCAAAGCATGATTTTTCTGGGATCTCTAGTGAATATCCCAGGTTTTCAAAGAAATAGCTTCACTCTGATTGCCTATAACTCAAATAACTCCAGCCTTCTGTAAACACTGATAATTGTTCAGCTTATAGTTTTGTCATTCTTTGCCTGGTCTTGTATGGTTTGATATTCATCAATAAGCCCATAAGGACCTCTATGCAAACTTCTGAAGCTGTTTCTGCATACCAGTGCCTCTTCCCTGGAACTCTGCCTCCAAAATTCTACCCACTTTAATCTCTTAACTCCAATCTCTGTCTCTTCAACCTACTGAGCCCGTGTCTACCCAAGGCACAGCAGTCCAAAATCTGACAACAGGAAGAGAACCAGGGAAATCACATATCATTTGTTTCCCTTCTCTCATGGAACAAAGCCCTATCCTGCTTACTACCTAGTATCTGAAAACTGCTGTTTCATACATTTCTTCCCAGCTTTCTAGTTGTTTATGGCAAAAGTGTGATTAAAGATCCATGTATTCTTTCATACCATCCAAAATCCATGAGCCTCTGAGAAAAGGATAATTCTGCTTTTAAAAAACAGGAGATTATAGCCTCGGTGTATCTCTAGTATGTTTTAAGTCCTTACATGAAAAAATAAAGTGTATACTCTTAGGGATCTAATTATGGTCTTGAGTATCATTCCCTTTTCAAAAGTACCAAAGCTTTTCAAAACCTCCAATTAAAATAGATAAATTTATATATATATTTTTAAAGTGACTGATTACATAAGTGGTACTGAATAACCCAAGATGTATCTGAGACACACTGTGTCAGAGGGCAAGGATGACTTCCAAGGTACATAGAAAATAACCACTATGATTTTAATTTTTCCTTTAAGTTCCCATCAATATAATAAAGCAATATATATAACTAAAAGTACAGCTACTAGAAATAAAAGGGTAATTTTATCGCTATTTTCAAGAGATAATTGTCTACCAGAAACTTCAATAATGTCCTGTAGATTAGTAAGTTGACTGAATAAAAATGAATAGGCAAATATTCTTAACTTTCCCACACAGTAACTGTAATGAAAAAGACCTCTGACCACACCAGTAACAAAATTATGTGATACAAGTAAATAATTAAAACAAGGAGTGTGTAACATCATGTAAAGAAGACATAAAACTATCCTGAAAATAACAAAGGATTTTGAATAAATAATGGAATTTTTGAATAATGGATTTTGAACTTAAAATGGAATAATTAGAAAATTTGACACATATCAATATAAACCTTTGATTTCTACCAACAGCTATAAAATGTAAAACAATATTATAATGGGATGAGAATAGTTGGATCAATAAAATAAAATAGCCGTTATATATATATTTTTTAAATGAATAATATACATGACACTACAGCTTATATACCACATGGAATTAGAAACCCAATGGGTAAAAGGCAGAAACAGATAATTCTATGATCAACACACAATATTAAACACATGAATATATGTTCAATCTCAGCAACAGACAAAGGAGACTTAATTAAAACCATAATGAAGGGGGATGGAAAAAGATAGTTCATGCAAAAGGAAATCAACAGAAAGCTGGAGTAGCAATTCTCATATCAGACACAATATATTTTAAAATAAAGGCTACTACAAGAGACAAAGAACACTACATAATGATCAAGGAATCAAAACAAGAAGACATAACAATTATAAATATTTATGTACCCAACACAGGAGTAACTCAATACAGAAGGCAAATGCTAACAGATATAAAAGAGGAAGTTGACATTAACAAAATAATAGTGGGGGAGTTTAATATCCCACTTATACCAGATCATCCAGACAGAACATTAATAAGGAAACACAAGCCTTAAATGACACATTAGACCAGATGGACTTAATTGATATTTAGAGAAGGTGCATGATCAGTCACGTTCTACTCTTTGTGACCCTATGGACTGTAGCCCACCGGGCTCCTCTGTCCATGGGATTCTCCATGTAAGAATACTAGAGTGGCTTGCCCTGCCTTCCTCCAGGGGATCTTCCTGACCCAGGGATCAAACCTGTGTCTTACATCCTCTGCACTGGCAGAAGGGTTCTTAACCACTAGTGCCACCTGGGAAGGACATTCTACCCAAAAACATCAGAACGCACTATTTTCTCAAGTGCACATGGAACTTTCTCCAGGATAGATCACAGGCATCACATCAAGCATCAGTAAATTTAAGAAAACTGAAATTGTATCAAATATCTTTTTTGACCAAAATGCTAGGAGATTAGATAACAATTATAGGAAATAAACTGTAAAAAACACAAACACTGAGATTAAACAATACAATTCTAAACAACAAAGTGATCATTGATATCCATGAGGAAATCAAAAAATACCCAGAAATGACAACAAAAACACAATTATCCAAAACCTATGGGATACAACAAAAGCAGTTCTAAGAGAGTTTTATAGAAATACAATCTTACCTCAAGAAATGAGAGAAACATCAAATAAACAACCTAACCATATACCTAAAAAAAACTAGAAAAAGAACAAAGAACTCCCAAAATTAGTAAAAGAAAATAAATCATAAAGATCAGAGCAGAAATGAAGGGAAAAAATAGCAAAGATCAGTACAACTGAAAGCTGGTTCTTTGAGAAGATAAACAAAATTGACAAACTATTAGCCAGGCTCATCAAGAAAAAAGGGAAGACTCAAAATAATAAAATTAGAAATGAAAAAGAAGTTACAATAGAAATGCAGAAATACAAAAAAAAAAAACATCATATGTGACTTCGATGAGCAACTATATACCAATAAATAGATAACCCCAAAGAAATGGACAAATTTTTAGAACAGTACAACCTCCCAAGACTGAACAAGGGGAAAATAGAATATATGAGCAGACCAATCACAAACTGTGAAATTGTGATCAAAATCTTCCAAGAAACAAAAGCCTAGGGCCAGATGGTCTCACAGGTGAATTGTACCAAGCATTTAGAAATGCTCAAACTACCCAAAAAATTGCAGAGGGAAGAACACTTCCAACCTCATTCTATGAGGCCACAATCACCCTTACACCAAAAGCAGAAGATATTGCAAAAAAAGAAAATTGTGGGCAGACCAATATCATAGATAAACATTCTCAACAAAATACTAGAAAACTGAATCCAACGATACACTATGGTATGCACTATGGATCATACACTATGGTAAAGGGAGGTTTATCCCAAGGATTCAAGAAATCTTCAATATATGCAAACTGATCAATGATACACCATATTAACAGATTGAAAGATAAAAACCATATGACAATCTCCATACATGCAGTGAAAGCTTTTGACAAAATTCAACACCCATTTATGATAAAAACTCCAGAAAGTGGGCAAAGAAGGAACCTACCTCAACATAATAGAAGCAATGTAAAACAAACCCACAGCAAACATTATTCTCAATGGTAAAACCCTGAAAGCACTTCTTCTAAGATCAGGAATAAGAGAAGGGTGCCCATTCTCACCACTATTATTTAATATCGTTCTGGGAATCCTAGCAACTGCAATTAGAAAAGAAAAATATATAAAAGGAATCAAGACTGGAAAACAAGAAGGAAAATTCTCACTGTTTGCAGATAACATGATACTATGCATAGAAAACCCTAAAGACACCATCAGAAAATTACTAGAGCTAATCAATGAATTTAGTAAAATATCAGAATATAAAATTAATATTGAAATTTCTTGCATTCCTATACACTAACAATGAAAAATCAGAAAGAAAAATTAAGAAAAAAATCCCACTCACCATTTCAATGAAAAGAATAAAATACCTAGGAATAAACCTACCTAAGGAGAAAAACACTGGTAAAGTAATGCTCAAAATTCTCCAAGCCAGGCTTCAGCAATACGTGAACTGTGAACTTCCAGATGTTCAAGCTGGTTTTAGAAAAGGCAGATGAACCAGAGATCAAATTGCCAACATCTGCTGGATCATCAAAAAAACAAGAGAGTTCCAGAAAAACATCTATTTCTGCTTGACTATGCCAAAGCCTTTGACTGTGTGGATCACAATCAACTGTGGAAAATTCTGAAAGAGATGGGAATACCAGACCACCTGACCTGCCTCTGGAGAAATCTGTATGCAGGTCAGGAAGCAACAGTTAGAACTGGACATGGAACAACAGACTGGTTCCAAATAGGAAAAGGAGTACGTCAAGGCTGTATATTGTCACCCTGCTTATTTAACTTATATGCAGAGTACATCATGAGAAATGCTGGGCTGGAAGCACAAGCTGGAATCAAGATTGCTGGGAGAAATGTCAATAACCTCAGATATGCAGATGACACCACCCTTATGGCAGAAAGTGAAGAGAAACTAAAAAGCCCCTTGATGAAAGTGAAAGAGGAGGGTGAAAAAGTTGGCTTGAAGCTCAATATTCAGAAAATGAAGATTATGGCATCCGGTCCCATCACTTCATGGGAAATAGATGGGGAAACAGTGGAAACAGTGTCAGACTTTATTTTGGGGGGCTCCAAAATCACTGCAGATGGTGACTGCAGCCATGAAATTAAGAGACGCTTACTCCTTGGAAGGAAAGTTATGACCAACCTAGATAGCATATTCAAAAGCAGAGACATTACTTTGCCAACTAAGGTCCGTCTAGTCAAGGCTATGGTTTTTCCAGTAGTCATGTATGGATGTGAGAGTTGGACTGTTAAGAAGGCTGAGCACCGAAGAATTGATGCTTTTGAACTGTGGTATTGGAGAAGACTCTTGCGAGTCCCTTGGACTGCAAGGAGATCCAACCAGTCCATTCTGAAGGAGATCAGCCCTGGGATTTCTTTGGAAGGAATGATGCCAAAGCTGAAACTCCAGTACTTTGGTCATCTCATGTGAAGAGTTGACTCATTGGAAAAGACCCTGATGCTGGGAGGGATTGGGGGCAGGAGGAGAAGAGGACAACAGAGAATGAGATAGCTGGATGGCATCACTGACTCAATGGACGCAAGTCTGAGTGAACTCCAGGAGTTGGTGATGGACAGGGAGGCCTGGCATGCTGCGATTCATGGGGTCGCAAAGAGTCGGACATGACTGAGCAACTGAACTGAACTGAAGGAGTCAAAAGACCTATATGCAGAAACATATAAGATACTGATGAAAGAAATCAAAGAACACAAAGAGATGGAGAGATATACTATGTTTTTGGATTAGAAATCAATATTGTGACAATGACTATACTACCAAAGCAATCAACAAATTCAATGTGATTCCTATCAAATTACCAAAGTAATTTTTCAGAGAACTAGAACAAAAAATATTTACAATTTGTATAGAAACACCAAAGACCCTGAATAGTCAAAGCAATCCTGAGAAAGAAAAATGGAGTTGGGGGAATCAATCTTCCTGACTTCAAAGACTATATTACAAAGCTACAGTAATCAAGACAGTATGGCACTGGCCCAAAAACAGAAATATAAGTCAATGAAATAAGATAGAAAGAAAGCCCAGCAATAAACCCACATACCTATGGGCACCTTATCTTTGAAAAAGGAGGCAAGAATATACAATGGGGAAAGGATGATGGCCTCTTCAAAAGGTGGTGCTGGGAAAACTGGACAGCATGTAAAAGAAAGGAATTCGAATGCTTCCAAACACCATACACAAAAATAAACTCAAAATGGATTAAAGACCTAATTTTTAGACCAGACACTATAAAACTCATAGAGGAAAACATAGAGAACTCTTTGATAAAAATCTCAGCAAGATCCTCTTTGACCCACCTCCTAGAGTAATGGAAATAAAAACAAACAAATGAGATCTAATAAACTTAGAAGCTTTTGTACAGCAAAAGAAACATTAAACAAGATGAAAAGACAATACTCAGAATGGAAGTCATTGCAAATGAAGCAACTGACAAAGGACTAATCTCCAAAATATACAAGCAGCTCATGCAGCTAAATACCAGAAAAACAAACAACCCAATTTAAAAAGTGGGCAGAAGACCTAAACAGACATTTCTCCAAAGAAGACACACAGATGGTCAAAAAACACATGAAAAGATGCTCAACATGCTCATTATTGTTGTTGTTGTTCAGTCGCTTGGTCACGTCCGACTCTCTGTGACCCCATCAACTACAACATACCAGGCTTCCCTGTCCTTCACCACCTCCCTGTGTTTGCTCAAATCCATATTCATTGAGTTGGTGATGCCATCCAACCATCTCATCCTCTGTCGTCCCCTTCTCCTTCCGCCTTCAAACTTTCCCAGCATCAGGGTCTTTTCCAATGAGCTGGCTCTTTGCATCAGGCGGCCAAAGTACTGGAGCTTCAGCTTCAGCATCAGTCCTTCCAATGAATATTCAGGACTGATTTCCTTTAGCATTGACTAGTTTGATTTCCTTGCTGTCCAAGAGACTCTCAAGAGTCTTCTCCAATACTAAAGTTCAAAACCATAAATTCTTCAACCTTCACTCTTCTTCATGATCCAATTCTCACATCCATACATGACTATAGTAAAAACCACAGCTTTGACTAAATGGACCTTTGTCAGCAAAGTAAGCTCTCTGCTTTTCGACTGCTATCTAGGTTTGTCATAGCTTTTCTTCCAAGGAGTAAGCTCTTTATTAGGGAAATGCAAATCAAAACTGCAATGAGGTATCACTGTACACAAGTCTGAATGGCCATCACCAAATAATCTACAAACATAAATGCTGGAGAGGATGTGGGTAAAAGAGAACCCTCTTGCACTGTCATTGGGAATGTAAATTGATACAGCTACTATGGAAAACAGTATGGAGACTCCGTAAAAATCTAGGGAAAAAACCACCATATGACCTAGCAACTCCACTACTGGGCATATACCCTGAAAACACCATAACTCAAAAAGACACATGTACCCCAAAGTTCACTGCACACTATTTACAGTAGCTAAGATGTGGAACCAACCTAGATATCCATCAATGGATGAATGGATAAAGAAGTTGTAGTACATATATACAAAGGAATATTACTCAGCCATAACGAGAAATAAATTTGAATCCATAGTAGTGAGGTGGATGAAACTAGAGCTTGTTATACAGAGTGAAGTAAGTCAAAAAGAAAAAAATGAATATTGTATATTAATGCATATATATGGAATCTTGAAAATTGGCACTAATGAACCTGTTTGCAAGGCAGGATAGACACACAGACCGAGAATGAACTTGTAGACACAGAGGGGGAAGAGGAAGGAAGAATTGAGAGAGTAGAATTGACATACATATACTACCATGTGTAAAACAGATTGCTAGTAGGAAGCAGCTATATAGCACATGAAACTCAACTTAATGCTTTGTGAAGACCTAGAGGAGTGGGATGGAGGAGTGGAGGGAGGCTCAAGAGGGAAGGGACATATGTATAGTTATAGTTGATTCACATTGTTGTATAGCAGAAATCAACACAACATTGTAAAGCAAGTATCTTTCCGTTTAAAAAATAATTCCTACAAGTAGCAAGAAAAAATTTATAGTGAAGAACCTTCTCTTATGTATTAAGTTAGCAAATATTAAAAATAGTGCTTATACTTGAGAAGAAATGAAAGAAGCATTTTTATATGCCTGTTCCTATAGAGGAAATTTATGAAACTTATTGGAAAGCACTTAAAAATTTTAGGTTAATATCATAAAAGGAATTACCCCCTTTCAGTCTATAATTCTACTTTTGGGGATCTATCCTATAGAAAAAGCAAGAATATTTATAAATATTTATATACAAGTTTGTACATCAAAGCAAATTTTGATAATAATGAAGAACCAAATATCGCATGACACAACATAAGAAAATGATTTAAAAAGTTATAGACCTCCTTCAAAATCCAAGGGGAATTGGTTCTATGACCCCTGCAGATATCAAATTCCTTTGCATAAAGTGCATAGGAGAGCTGATCTGCCATATCTGCAGGTTCCACGGTCAACTGGACATACATTATACATAATTGTACAAATATTGTTTTTTATAATGATTTTCAGTTTAGTTCAGTTCAGTTGCTCAGTCGTGTCTGACTCTTTGCAACCCCATGAATTGCAGCACGCCAGTCCTCCCTGTCCATCACCACTCTCAGAGTTCACTCAAACTCATGTCCATCGAGTCTGTGATGCCATCCAGCCATCTCATCCTCTGTCGTCCCCTTCTCCTCCTGCCCCCAATCCCTCCCAGCATCACAGTCTTTTCCAGTGAGTCAACTCTTCGCATGAGGTGGCCAAAGTATTGGAGTTTCAGCCTCAGCATCAGTCCTTCCAATGAACACCCAGGACTGGTCTCCTTTAGGATGGACTGGTTGGATCTCCTTGCAGTCCAAGGGACTCTCAAGAGTCTTCTTCAACACCACAGTTCAAAAGCATCAATTCTTCGGCACTCAGCTTTCTTCACAGTCCAACTCTCACATCCATACATGACCACTGGAAAAACCATAGCCTTTGATTTGGTTGGACCTTTGTTGGCAAAGTAATATCTCTGCTTCTTAATATGCTATCTAGGTTGGTCATAATGTTCCTTCCAAGGAGTATCTTTTAATTTCATGGCTGCAGTCACCATCTGCAGTGATTTTGGAGCCCGCCAAAATAAAGTCTGACACTGTTTCCACTGTTTCCCCATCTATTTCCTATGAAGTGATGGGACCAGATGCTATGATCTTAGTTTTCTGAATGTTGAGATTTAAGCCAACTTTTTCACTCTCCTCTTTCATCAAGAGGCACTATTTAAAGCATAGAAAAGTTTTTAAGAGTGAAAGTATGTGGGATTTAAAAAGCTTGCTAGTTCCCTTTATAGATAGCACCAAGTCTTCTTTGTTGAATCAGTGACTCAATGAATAAATCTGCACATTTACATACATAAACATATTTGAAGAATGAATGAATAAATGAATTTATAAGAAGTTGGCTTGAAGCTGAACATTAAAAAAACTAAGATCGTGACATCCAGTCCAATTATTTCATGGAAACTGGTGCTGCTGCTGCTGCTGCTGCTGCTGCTAAGTCGCTTCAGTTGTGTCCAACTCTGTGTGACCCCGTAGATGGCAGCCCACCAGGCTCCCCCATCCCTGGGATTCTCCAGGCAAGAACAGTGGAGTGGGTTGCCATTTCCTTCTCCAATATATGAAAGTGAAAAGTGAAAGTGAAGTCACTCAGTCGTGTCCTGGAGTGGGGTGCGATTGCCTGGAGTACTGGAATGGGGTGCCATTGCCTTCTCCTCACGGAAACTAGAAGGGGGAAAAGTGAAAGCAGTGATAGATTTTATTTTCTTGGGCTCCAAAATCACTGTGGACAGTGACTGCAACCGTGAAATAAAAGACACTTGCTCCTTGAAAGAAAAGCTATGACAAACCTGTAAAGTGAATGTATTAGTCGCTTAGTCGTGTCTGACTCTTTGCAACCACATGAACTGTAGCCCTCCAGGCTCCTCTGTCCACGGGATTCTCCAGACAAGAATACTAGAGTGGGTTGCCATTTCCCTTCTCCAGAGGATGTTCTCAACCCAGGGATTGAACCTTGGTCACCTGCATTCCAGGCAGACTCTTTATCATCTGAGCCACCAGGGAAGACAGTGTGTTAAGAAGCAGACACATCATTTTGCTGACAGAGGTCCAGTCAGTCAAAACTATGGCTTTTCCAGTAGTCATGTACAGATATGAGAGCTGGACCGTAAAACAAGTCTGAGCACTGAAGAACTGATGCTTTTGAACTGTGGTTCTGGAAAAGACTCTTGTGACTCCCCTGGACTGAAAGAAGATCAAATCAATCAATCCTAAAGGAAATCAACCCTGAATATTCATTGGAAGGACTGATGCTGAAGCTCCGATTCTTTGGTCACTTAAGGCAAAGAGCCTATTCATTGAAAAGGAAAAGATCCTGATGCTGGAAAAGATTGAAGGCAAGAGGAGAAGGGGATGGCAGAGAATGAGAGGGTTAGAAAGCAACACCAACTCAATGGACAAATTTGCACAAACTCCAGGAGATAGTGAAGGACAGAGGAGCCTAGTGTGCTACAGCCCATGGGGCTACAACGAGTCAGATACGACTTAGCTTAGCTACTGAACAACAACAACACATGTACATACATGGACAAAGAAACAAAGCTTGCAGGAGAAGAGTTACGTCTGTATTGTAAAAAATATGGTTAATTTTTTGCTTTCTACTTTAGATTTCTAAATTTTCAAAGTCTTGAATGATGAAGAAGTACTGCTTATTTAAGCAACGTCCATGAATTTGAAGAAGTAAGATTAGATTGTTAGCAGATCAATAATTGTTCTGTTGGACAAATGTAGGCTCCAGATAAGCTTTATCTGACATGGCCAGAGTGTTCAAAGAAATATTTATAGCATTCATTGTTCAAGAAGATTTGGGGTGAAGGAGAAAAATGAAGCAGAGTAGGTTTGCTGCTGCTGCTGCTAAGTCGCTTCAGTCATGTCCGACTCTTCACAACCCCATGGACTGCAGCCTTCCAGGCTCCTCCGTCCATGGGATTTTCCAGGCAAGAGTACTGGAGTGGGGTGCCATTGCCTTCTCCGAGAGTAGGTTTATAAATATATATATATATATATAGCAAGTAAAAATAAAAATGAGAGTTTGAAGAAAGAAACATGATTAAATGAATCCAGAATAAACAAATGAAACACTATAAATTGGTAACAACAGAACAGTCGAAACTAATGTGGTAACACTAGTATAATTATAAAGTTAAACCTATCAGTGAATTTATGTATATATATATATACACAAACACACATATGCATGTATACAAACACACATATGTATGTATACAAATATACATGTGAGTGTGAGAGAGTCAATTCGTAGGCAGGTTTATAAGAAGTCTGGGATTCCTGAGGAGGAGAAAGAGGGAGTCTGGGGCTCTTGAGAAGATAGGGGTCTGGAATTCTCAAGGAGGAGGAAAGGACAAACATTTTTTTCTACATTCCTTAGTAAGAATTATATAACAATAATGTATCCTGCTTGAGGACAGTTTCTCCTTCCTGAAAACCTTCTGACTAATCCTGTTATCTTAAAATGTAAATTATGGGAGTGGGTCTAGTAAAATTTTTACAACCTTGAGACATTCTTCTGATCTACTGCAATAACTAATTTTAAAAGTATATAACTTCCTTGCTTAGACTAAGCAAGGGGGGCACTCTCCATCATCTTTCTGATGTCTGTGTCAGAAGCTTTCTCTGTCCCTTTTTCACTTTAATAAAACTCTGCTAGGCAAAAGCTCTTGAGTGATCAAGCCTGGTCCCTGGTCCCTGGTCCTGAAGCTAAATCTTCTTTGGAGATCAAGAATCCAACACTGTTTACCATAAGCTATCACATGCACAGAGATGTTTCAAAAAATAAAGAAAATGGCAACCTACTCCAGAATTCTTGCCTGGGAAATCCCTTGGACAGAGGAACCTCTCTGTAGCTTAAGACCCCAAGCTACAGTCCATGGGGTTCTAAGAGAATCAGATCAAAGACTTTGCAACTAAATAACAAAGCAATACAACGGTAGGTGTATCAATGGTAACACAACTAGTTTAATGTCTTTCTTTGAATATCAAATTAACCTCATTCATTGATCCTGTCTGTTGGCATATTTAAATCTGTGACCCCTTAAGTTATTAACAGAAAGAACATATTTTAATTTGGACAGTGTTTTACATTTGTATTCAAATGTGAGTTTTTTTAACTTACTGTCTTCATACTGCAACCTGCTTTTTATTATTCTAATATTTATTATTTTAATGTTGTGTGATTTTTGGCTTTAAGCTAATTTTCTGAAAGTCAACCCATAGAAAGCTAATTTGCCTTGCCAATTCACTTAATGTCAAACTACTTAACAGTCAATTCATGAAATAGTTATCTAGTATTTGTGAAACGAAATTATCAATCTTATTATTTACTGTTATTTTTTAAGCTCTTAAATTATACAAGATTGATTGAGTGGAGTAGCTACCACTGAACTGAAAGATTTCTGTGAAGTTTTAGTAAAGTACTCTTTATTTCGTCTTCAGAAATGTATCTTACTACAATTCCCATTTATATAAGCCCAATTTATATCTCTCTAGTTATACAAGCTGGAGAAGGCGATGGCACTCCACTCCAGTACTCTTGCCTGGAAAATCCCATGGACGGAGGAGGCTGGTGGGCTGCAGTCCATGGGGTCTCGAAGAGTCGGACACGACTGAGCGACTGCACTTTCACTTTTCATTTTCATGCGTTGGAGAAGGAAATGGCAACCCACTCCAGTGTTCTTGCCTGGAGAATCCCAGAGACGGGGGAGCCTGGTGGGCTGCCGTCTATGGGGTCGCAAACGCACAGAGTCGGACACAACTGAAGCCACTTAGCAGCAGCAGCAGCAGCAGTTATACTAGCAGAGACAGTTTTTTTTAATTTTTGTGAGAACAAAAGCAGAACACTGTTTTATGATCTGGCATGTAAGAAGCTTGGAAGTCACTACTCCATCTTAACAAGTAAAAAAAGAGAACAAACTGAAAATCAAAAATTTTTATGTCAGAGAACTAAAGGTCATGGAACAAACTGCTGCCTCCAAAATGGTTGAGGCAGACAGGCAAACACAGAGAACCACAAATCATCAGAGTGGAAACCCAGGAGCAGAAATCCCCATGAGATTCAGTACGAGAACAGGAAACAGATATACTACCAGAGGCTCAGTTTGGTCAAGTCTGAGAGTTAAAAACTCTGAGAGTGTCCAGCACCACCAAACCAGCTCTCCAACAAATCCTAAAGGATACTCTCTAGACAGGAAACACAAAAGGGTGTATAAATCCAAACCCAAAACAATAAAGTAAATGGCAATGGGATCATACTTATCAATAATTACCTTAAACATAAATGGGTTGAATGCCCCAACCAAAAGGCAAAGACTGGCTGAATGGATACAAAAACAAGACCCCTATATATGCTGCCTACAAGAGACCTATGTCAAAACAAGGGACACATACAGACTGGAAGTAAAGGGCTGGAAAAAGATATTCCATGCAAATAGAGACCAAAAGAAAGCACGAGTAGCAATACTCATATCTGATAAAATAGACTTTAAAACAAAGGCTGTGAAGAGACAAAGAAGGCCACTACATAATGATCAAAGGATCAATCCAAGAAGAAGATATAACAATTATAAATATATACGTACCCAATATAGGAGCACCACAATATGTAAGACAAATGCTAACAAGTATAAAAGGGGAAATTAACAATAATACAATACTAGTGGGAGACTTTAACACCCCACTCACATCTATGGACAGATCAGCTAAACAGAAAATTAACAAAGAAATGCAAACTTTAAATGATACAATAGACCAGCTCCCCAAAACAATGAGTTTCACCTTTTTCTCAAGTGCTCATGGAACCTTCTCCAGGATAGATCACATCCTGGGCCATAAATCTAACCTTGAGAAATTCAAAAAAATTGAAATCATTCCAAGCATCTTTTCTGACCATAATGCATTAAGATTAGATCTCAATTACAGGAGGAAAACTATTAAAAATTCCAACATATGGAAGCTGAACTACACGCTTCTGAATAACCAACAAATCACAGAAGAAATCAAAAAAGAAATCAAAATATGCATAGAAATGAATGAAAATGAAAACACAACAACCCAAAACCTATGGGACACTATAAAAGCAGTGCTAAGAGGAAAGTTCATAGCAATACAGGCACACCTCAAGAAACAAGAAAAAAGTCAAATAAATAACCTAACTCTACACCTAAAGCAACTAGAAAAGGAAGAAATGGAGAACCCCAGAGTTAGTAGAAGGAAAGAAATCTTAACAATTAGGGCAGAAATAAATGCAAAAGAAACAAAAGAGACCATAGCAAAAATCAACAAAGCCAAAAGCTGGTTCTTTGAAAAGATAAATAAAATTGACAAACCATTAGCCAGACTCATCAAGAAACAAAGGGAGAAAAATCAAATCAATAAAATTATAAATGAAAATGGAGAGATCACAACAGACAACACAGAAATACAAAGGATCATAAGAGACTACTATCAGCAATTATATGCCAATAAAATGGACAACGGGGAAGAAATGGACAAATTCTTAGAAAAGTACAACTTTCCAAAACTGAACCAGGAAGAAATAGAAAATCTTAACAGACCCATCACAAGCACGGAAACTGAAACTGTAATCAGAAATCTTCCAGCAAACAAAAGCCCAGGTCCAGACGGCTTCACAGCTGAATTCTACCAAAAATTTAGAGAAGAGCTAACACCTATCCTACTCAAACTCTTCCAGAAAATTGCAGAGGAAGGTAAACTTCCAAACTCATTCTATGAGGCCACCATCACCCTAATACCAAAACCTGACAAAGATGCCACAAAAAAAAGAAAACTACAGACCAATATCACTGATGAACATAGATGCAAAAATCCTTAACAAAATTCTAGCAATCAGAATCCAACAACACATTAAAAAGATCATATACCATGACCAAGTGGGCTTTATCCCAGGGATGCAAGGATTCTTCAATATCCGCAAATCAATCAGTGTAATTCACCACATTAACAAATTGAAAAATAAAAGCCATATGATTATCTCAATAGATGCAGAGAAGGCCTTTGACAAAATTCAACATCCATTTATGATTAAAACTCTCCAGAAAGCAGGAATAGAAGATAACCCTGTATGTGAGACAGCAAAAGAGACACAGATGTTTAGAACAGACTTTTGGACTCTGTGGGAGAGGGAGAGGGTGGGATGATTTGGGAGAATGGCATTGAAACATGTATACTATCATGTAAGAAACGAATTGCCAGTCTATGTTCGATACAGGATACAGGATGCTTGGGGCTGGTGCACGGGGATGATCCAGAGAGATGATATGGGGTGGGAGGTGGGAGGGGGTTCAGGATTGGGAACTCATGTACACCCGTGGCTGATTCATGTCAATGTATGGCAAAACCAATACAGTATTGTAAGGAAAAAAAAAAAAAACTCTAAGAGTGTCCAATGGGCCCTATGCTTTTGTGAATTTTACCTCTAGGAGCTGGACCAGATTCTTACAGTAAATATCGGAGAAAAATTCCCTTGCATTTTCAGCAGGGGGAGGGGAAAGGAAGAAGTTTTGAAACATACCAGAATACTCTGTTCTTTTTGACAAAGTTTAACCTTAAGAGAAATTACTATATCAGAGCCTAAATTTATTGAGTTTTCTTTTTTTTCCGTGCCTAACTAACATAGGTGAAGGGAAAATCGTAACTTTAGCCTACTTACCAATCATATTCCATCTAAGAAGCAGGGAAAAACTGAGAAACACTCGTGAAATTCACAGACCAAAAGTATATTAGGTCTAAAAGACAGATCTAATGACAGGACTATAGAATGCTTCCACTCTTCTTCCATAGAGCTTACCACATATTATTAAAGGCTTTCACTATGGCAGCTCCTTTTACCCAGTCATCATGTACAGCTATCAGGAAAGAAATTACAGGGTTTAAAAAACAGCAAAACACACAGTTTGAACAGAGCAAGCCTCAGAGCATCCTATAATAAGGATGTTGGAATTATCAGACTAGGAATTTACATTAACTATAATTAATATTTTAAGGACTTTAACAAATCAAATAGACTGCAAACAAGTATAGATAGGTAATAGAAGCAGACAGATGGAAATTCTAAGACAGAATCAAAAAGAAATGCTAGAGATTAAAAACTATAACAGAAATGAAGATGGGATAAGGAGTAGACTTGTCAGAGCTAAGAATCTCTGAGTTTAAGGATTTCTCAATAGAACTTCCAAAATTAAAAGACAAAGAGGAAAAAATACTGGAAAAAAAATCCCAGAAGTTCCAAAGACTATGAGACAACAACAAAGGGATAACTCTTGTGAAATGGCAGTGAAAGTGAAAGCCACTCAGTCATGTCTGACTCTTTGTGATCCCATGGACTATACAATCCATGGAATTCTCCAGGCCAGAAGACCGGAGCGGGAAGCCTTTCCCTTCTCCAGGGGATACTAGAAGGCAAAAAAAGAAAGATATGAAAGACACTGGAAGTGATAATGATTGAAAACTTTACAAAATTAAGGTTAGATACCAAACTAAAGACCCAAGAAACTCAGAATCCAACAAGCAGGATGAATGCCAAAAGTTTACATGTAGGTATCATATTCAAAGCGTAGAAAATCAAAGATACAGGAAAACCTTGAAAGATGCCAAAGGACACCAAAAACCCTTATCTAGAGAGAGACAATGACAAAAATTATACTGGACTACTATTCAGAAATAATGCAAGCAAGAAGAGCATGGAGTGAAATATTTATAGTGTTTATAAGAAAAGAATCATCAAGCTAGAATTTTGTATCCTGCAAAATTAACCTTTCAAAAATGAAAAATAGACTTTCTCAGACAAACTAAAATTAAGAAATTTGTCACCAGTAAACCTATTGTGGTAGAAATGATAAAAGAAGATCAAAGATAAGAAAAATTATAAAGGTCAGAAAAATCAGATTTACATAAAGAAAAGAGTATTAGAGATGGAATAAGTAAACTAAAAAATTTCTGTTGTTCTTCTTAACTGATCTAATAGAAATCAGATTGTTCAAAAAAATAATAGCAGCTTGGTAATCAATTATGTATGTTTCTGTGTAAGTGAAATGAGTGACAGCATGCTACAAAAGATAGGAGGGAGGACATGGGTTATTTTTTTATTGTAAGATTACTTACACTACAAGCAGTATGGTGTTACTTGAAAGTGGACTTAGGTGAGTTGTAAAACATATACTGCAAACACTAGAAAAGTAAACCAAAAAATATAAATAATGTGTTAAGAAAGAAAATGGCATCATATATTACAAAAGGCTCAACTAGAATGACAAAAAGAAGAGTGGAAGCCAAAAGTAAGAACAAGGCAATAAATAAAAAACAGTAACAAATATGATAGCTATTATTCCAACTATATGAATCATCACTTTGGATGTTAATGTTTTAATGTGCCAATTAAAAGAAGCTGAAAAAGTACGGCTGAAGATGGTGACATAGGAGGACCTTCAACTCACCTCGTCCCATGGACTCACTGAATCTACAACTACTAGTTTCCTCTAAAAGAAAAAAAGTCCAACACAAGCTAATTGATTCCAACATACCAAGTGAATGAGGAAAAACCCACATGGAAGCAACTAGGAGACACTGAGATACCATCTTGCCATAAACCCCACACCCAGAGACCCAAGACCAGGAGGGAATTCAAAACCCCGAGCCTCTGGCAGAGCAGCAAAGGATTTCAACCTCACCTCTGGCACACCAAGTTTTCAGACATGCACCTGAGAAATGAGCCCCACAGAATCCAGCTTTGAAAGCCAACAAGGCTTGCATCTATGAGACCCCCAAGGTTAAAGCAAGGGATAATGCCAGCAATAAGGTGAAGTGAAAAGCAACTTTGTTGTTCCCCTTCAATCTACAACCTGTAAAACATCCATATTGCAACAAAGTTGTCTCTGCCCTACATACCAGCACACTAGAGAATTCTACATATCTTTAAAGCTAAGAGTGGGTAAACTGGAATAGACAGAGAAGGCAGAAAGGAGAGAAAGCAGAGGCTGTACCTACAAACTTGGACCTCCAGCCACGACAGCTGTCTTGCAACCACAGAAAACCCAGGAGTAGCAGAGCAGGTGGCACGGATGACCCTGGCCTCCTGGCTACAGCCACACCTGCAGCCACAGGTAACAGGAGTAGCAGCAGTGGGACGTGGGACACTGTTCCTCCTGCTGCTGAGCCACGACTCCAGCCCCCTGTCCCCTAACCCACAGCAACGGAGCCCACAAACTTTAAAACATCAGACCTGTTACAAGTGGCGGCATGCTCCTGGCTCCTGGATCACTCTTCCCCTCCCACAGTGGTGGTGGAGCCTGAGAATCAGGTGATCCTGGACAAGAGGGAAGAGGCCACCTTCCCAGTGCTCTAGGCAGCAAGGACAGTGATGCTGACAGAATCCCTAAGGCACAAGAAAAGGGATGATGATGAGGGTACAGGCAACAACTCTGACAGAGTGCTGGAGGGTGGAATGTGCAGGCTTTAAAGTACAAAATAACCAGAAACAGCTCCTGTAAGAAAACTCCAATACTTATGCTATTCCACCACCTACTGGAAAATAAAAGAAAGCTCTCTAATTTCTAACTCATCGAATCATTAGAATCAAGCAGAAAGGTATTCCCTACTTAAAATGCACCAGAAGAGGAAAGACTCATCAAGAGCCATGAAGAACCAATTAACACAATCTCACAAAAAGAAAATGAATTATCCAGAAATTGAACTTTAAGTCAAAAAATACTGCAGCCTAACTGATAGAGAATTCAAAATAGCTATCATGAACAAACTTAAGAAGTTACATGAAAACTCAGAAAGGCAGTTCAATGAGCTCAGGAATAAAATTAATGAACAAAAGGAATACTCTACCCATAAGATTCAGATTCTTAAAAAGGAACCAAATAAAAAATCTGGAGCTGAAAAACTCAATAAATGAGATGAAGAATGCATTAGAAATCTCTAAAAATAGAGCAGACCATATAGAAGAGAGAGCTAACATGGGCATGAAGATAGAAATCTAGAAATGATACAAGTAGAATAGGAAATAGAAATAAGATATTAAAATGACAAAATTCTGTGAGAGCTATCCAACTCTTTTAGGCAAGGCAATCTGGGTAAAGGGTATCCCAGAAAAGAAAGGGAGAAAAGAACAGAGAGCATTTTTAAATAAATAATAGTTGAGAACTTCACAAACATGGGGAAGGAACTGGATATACTAGGACATGAAAATAAAAATCTCCTAATAATCTTAATGCAAAAAGACCTTCAAGACACACTAAAATTATCACAGGTCAGTGATAAAAGAATTTTAAAGGTAGCCTTAAAAAGGGGATGGTAACCTACAAAGAAACCCCCATTAGTCTATCAGCAGAAAAATTCTACAGAGATGGCAGGGGGCAGAGGGGTGACATTCCCAAAATACTCAGAGACAAAAACTGTCACCCAAGAATATTCTATGTGGCAAAGTTATCATTCAGATATGAAAGAGAAATAAAGACTTTCCAAAGACAAAAGCTGAGAGTTCATCACCCCTAGACCTGCCTTACAGAAATCTTGAAAGGAGCTCTTCTACCTTAAATGCACATTAAACTTTCAGTAAGGTGATATATCTGGAGGAGGAAATGGTAACCCACTTCAGTATTCTTGCCTGAAAAATCCCATGGATGGAAAAGCCTGACAGGCCACAATGTAAAGGGTTGCAAAGAGTCAGACATTACTGAGCAACTAAGCAGGGGATATATAGACAGACAAAACTAAAAAAAAAAAAAAAAAAAAAACCTGCAACTCTGCATCAGAATAGATTTTGTAAAATTTTGTTGTAGCATAAAGATTAAAGGGAAAGAAGTAGAAAAAATAACTAGAGCTATTTCAATTTGGTAACAAATTCACAACATAAAATAATTTGAGAAAACAAAAACACAAAAATGGAAGAGGAAATTGATGGAACTCATATAGGCAAATGACAAGAAGCTATCAGCAGAAAAACAACTATATTATCTATAAGAAAGTTTATTTCATTTTTTATTAATTTCTATTAGAGTATAGTTGCTTTACAAGCTTGTGTTAGTTTCTACTGTACAGCAAAGTGAATTAGCTATACTCATACATACCCCTCTGTTTTGGATTTCCTTCCCATTTAGGTCATCACAGAGCATTGAGTAGAGTTCCCTGGGCTATACAGTACATTCTCATTGTTTATCTATTTTATACATATTACCAATGGTGTATATACATCAATCCCAGTCTCCCAATTCACCCCACCCCCCCTTCTTCCCTGGGTATCCATATGTTTGATCTCTATCTGTGTCTTTATGCTCTGCAAATAAGTTCATCTGTATCATTTTTCTGGATTCCACATATAAAAGACATCTTTCTCTGACTTACTTCAGTCTGTATGACAGTCTCTAAGTCCCTCCACATCTCTGCAAATGACACAATTTTGCTTCTTTTTACGGCTGGGTAAAACTCCATTGTATATATGTACTGCATCTCCTTTATCCATTCTTCTCCTGATGGACATTTACTTTGTTTCCATGTTCTGCTGTCAATAGTGCTGTAATGAACACTGAACTGAAGGATACTGTTGAATTTTGGTTTTCTCCAGATATATGCCTGGGAGTGGGATTTCTGGGTCATATGGTAGTTCTGCTTTTAGTTTTTCGGGGAACCTGGATACTATTCTCCCTATGGTGGTACCAGTGTGCATTCCCACCAACAGTGTAGGAGGCTTCCCCATAGCAGTTCTGACCAGTGTGAGGTGACCTCATTTTTGTTTTGATTTTCATTTCTCTAACAATTAGTAACATTGAGCCTTTTTTTCATGTGCTTGTTGGTCATCTGTATGTCTTCTTTGGAGAAATGTCTAATTAGGTCTGCCCACTTTTTCATTTTGTCTTTTTCTTTTTTATATTGAGCTGTATGAGCTATTTGTATGTTTTGGAGAGTAATCCTTTAACAGTTACGTCATTTGCAAATATGCATTAAGTAGGTTGTCTTTTCCAGTTGTTTATGGTTTCCTTTGCTATGCAAAAGCGTTTAAGTATAATTAAGTCCCATTTGTTTATTTTGTTTTTATTTCCATTACTCTAGGAAGTAGGTCCAAAAAGATATCACTGCTATTTTCATATCATAGAGTGTTCTGCCTATGTTTTTCTCTAAGAGTTTTATAGTATCTGGTGCTGTATTTAGGTCTTTAATCCATTTTGAGTTTATTTTTCTGTGTGATATTAGAGACTATTCTAATTTTATTCTTTTACATGTAGCTGTCCAGTTTTTCAGTAAGCATCATTTATTGAAGAGATTGTCTTTTTTCCAGGTATTCTTGCCTCCTTTGTTATAGATTAATTGATCATAGGTTGTGGGTTTATTTCTGGGTTTGTTATCCCATTCCATTGATCTATATTTTTATTTCTGTGCCAGTACCATACTGTTTTGATTACTGTAGCTTTGTAGTATAGTCTGAAGTCAAGGAGCCTGATTCTTCCAGTTTTATTTTTCTTTCAAGATTTCAATTTTTCAAGATTGCTTTGGCTATCTGGGGTCTTTTGTGTTTCCTGTGTTCCATACAAATTTTAAGATCTTTTTTTGTTCTAGATCTGCAAAAAAAGGCATTGGTCCAAAAGTACACATGAACCTCCATGTTCATAGCAGCACTGTTTACAATAGCCAAGACACGGAAGCAAGCTAAATGTCCATTGGCAAAGGAATGGATAAAGAAGGTGTGCTACATGTGTACAATGGAAAAAGAACAAAATAATTCCATTTGAAGCAACATGGATGGACCTAGAGATTGTCATACTGAATTAAGTAGGTCAGACGGAGAATGACAAATGTTATATGATATCACTTACATGTGGAATCTAAAGAAAAGGCTACAAATGAACTTAGCTACAAACCTGAAATAGAGTTACAGATGTAAAAACAAACTTATAGTTACCAAAGGTGAAAGTTGGTGAGGGAAGGATAAATTAGGATCTTGGGATTAACAGGTAAACAATACCATATATAAAACAGAAAACTAATAAGGATTTACTGTATGCACAGGTAACACTACTCAATATTCGGTAATAACCTATATGGGGAAAATCTTAAAAGGAATGGCTATGTATACGTATAACTGATTCATTTTGTTGTACACCTGAAGCTAACACAACACTGTGAATCAACTATATGCCAATAAAAATTTTTAAAGAAGAAATAAAATAAAATAGGTGTGTTCCACTATCACTTGAGATTGACAATCTAACCTTCTATCCACTGCACTCTTACTTTTTTGGTATGGGAAATAAATTGATCTCAATGGGGAGAAAAGTCTATTATAAAAAGAGGGATAAAACAAATAGTTCTCCCTCACACTATGTATTCACAGACACACAAATTTTACCATAATTACCTCCCTGCAATGAATAGGTTAATGCATTTGTTGGAATATTTAACACCTCTGAAAAGTACGCAACTATAATAATAAATTTGCTAAAGGCATCAGCAATTTAATGCTGTAAAATGTTCCCTAACGCAAATGGCAACAAATTTAGTAATCTAATTCAGCCCCATATAGCTAGATACAACAGGTCCTAGCACATGGTAGAAACCCAATAAATGTTAAATAAATTAATGAGTGATGCTGAAAAGTATCTAAGAGAGATATAATTTGGGGAAATATGAATCATGTGCTTACTTACTCCATTTCCATTGCACTTTGCTGAACACTGATTTAATTTGTCTATAAACGGCCTTACTTCTAAACATTGACGATTTACACAAATCTAAAGACAAACAAACAAATTTTTTTCCAAGTTAGAGGAGTCCAGTTATCTTAACATTACCATCAGTAATTTTATAACACAGGACAACAGGTATTCAGTGCAGTAAATTTCCATTAAGTACCGTTTCTGCTGTATCCCACAGATTTTTATGTTATATTCTCACTTTCATTTAATTCAAAGTGTTTTTCCATTTCTTTTGAGATTTCTCCTTTGGCATAAGTGTTATTTAGAAATGTATAGTTTAAGCTACAAATATCTGGGGATTTTTCAGATAAATTTAATGTAAATTATGGACTTTTGGTGTAGCATTGTGGATAGTGGAGTCTGCATTTATGTAGGGGTAAATGGTACATGGAAATTCCCTGCATTTTCTGCAACTTTTGATGTAAACTTAAAACTTTTCTAAAAAATAAAGTATTTTTAAAAATAAATTTTTTAGAAATGATTCAGGTTTATGTTATTACTTCCCCATGTAATAAGAAGCTTGGAAGTTGCCACTCCATCCTAAAAACAACAAAAAAGTTGAACAAACTGAAAAAGCAAAAACTCTTTTAGGATTCATAAAAGTGATTTGGTGGCAAATCACTGCTCTCAAATTGGATAGATAGACAGTCAAATATAGGGAGTCACAGCTTACCAGAGCAAAGATTAACAAGCAGAAAGCTCAGATACCAGTGCCAGGGAAGGAAAGTGATGAATTGTGAGCACCTCAATAAGGACAAGGAAATGGCAACCCACTCCAGTGTTCTTGCCTGGAGAATCCTAGGGATGGCGGAGCCTGGTGGGCTGCCATCTATGGGTCGCACAGAGTCGGACACAACTGAAACCACTTAGCAGCAGCAGCAGCAGCAATAAGGACAACCCCAAGACTTAAAAACTTCAGAGGCACCCAGTCATGAGGAACCTCCATTGTTTCATGTGATGTATATCCAGGAGCTCAACCAGGTTCTCACAGTAAATATTAGAGAAATTTTTTTCTTGTAATCTTGCAGAAGGAGGGGAAAAGAAACCATTTTGAAGTAGCCAGAGCAGTCTGTTCTTAACAAAGCTGGCCCTCAGGAGAAACGAGTTATTAATAATTATAGCCTAATCTGCATGTGTTCTATCAGAGCCTAATTGATCTGGGAGAAGGGAAATATCCAATATCAGTCTGCTCTTAACCTTCCATATGTGAAAAGAGAAATACCCAATTCCAGTCTGCTCCAGCCATACTGTACCATATAAGGGAAGGAAAAAAAAAAAAAAAAAAACCTGAAAAACACTTGTGAAGTTCACAATCCAAAGGCACAGGTTCACTGAAAGACAGATCTAATCATAGGACTGAAGAATATTTCCCTGCCACAACACCTCACCACCACATTACTAAAGGTCCATTTACAGCAGGTCCATTTAGTGGGTTGCCATTTACAGCAGTTCTTTTGCCTGGCACATTATGCTCAGCTCTCAAGAAAACAGATAAGGTTATATTAAAAGCCAAAACACACAATTATCAGAACCAGACATTGTCAGGATACTGAAATTATCAGCCTTGGAGTTTAAAACAATTATGACAAGAAAATGGCAACCCACTCCAGTATTCTTGCCTGAAGGATCCCATGGACAGAGGAGCCTGGTGGGTACAGTCCATGGGGTTGCAAAGAGTCAGACACAACTTAGCGAAGACTCACTCACTCATGATTAACATCTTAAGGGCTCTAACAGACAAAGTAGATAGCACGCAGGAACAGATAGGCAATGGAAGCAGAGAGACAGCAATCCCAAGGGGAAAGAAATAAATGCTGGAATGGAAAAAAGCACTAACAAAAATGAATAATGCCTTTAACAGGCTTATTAGTATACTTCACATATCTGAGGAAGGAATCTCTGAACTAGAGGATATATCAAAAGAATCCTTGAAAACAAAAAAGCAAAAAGAACAAAGACAAAAAAAAAAAAGAATATTCAAGGGACAATTACAAAAAAGCATAATGTATATGTAATGGAAATGCCAAAAGAAAAAGAAAAAGGAACAGAAGAAATATTTGAAACAATGTGCATGCTCAGTCGTTTCAGTCATATCCTACTCTTTGCGAGCCCATGGACTGTAGCCTGCCAACTCCTCTGTCCTTGGGGATTCTCCAGGCAAGAATACTGGAGTGGTTTGCCATGCCCTCCCGCAGTGGATCTTCCCAACCCAGGGATCAAACCCGAGTCTCTTATATCTCCTGCATTGGCAAGTGGGTTCTTACTAGTGCCCCCTGGAGAGCCCATTTGAAACAATAATGACTGCGAATTTTCCCCAAATTAATATCAGATACGAAACCACAGTTTTAGGAAATTCAGAAAATAATAAGCAGGATAAAAACAAAAAAAAAAAAAAAAAAAAAAAAAAACCACTACATCTAGGCATATCATGTCCAAACAGAAAATCAAAGAATAAATCTTTTCAAAAGCAAGATTAAAAAAAAAAACTTACCTATAGAGAAACAATGATAAGAATTATATCTCACTTCTTCTCAGAAGCCAGGCAGTCAGAGGAGAGTGGAGTAAAATATTGACAGAAAAAAAATCCCCAATCTAGAATTCTATATACTGTGAAATTTTCCTTCAAAAGTTATGGAGAAACAAAGCCTTTCTCAGACATACAGAAATTGAGAGAATTTTTTGAAAGAAGTTCTTTAGAAAGAGGAAAAAGAATATAGGCCATAAACTAATAGTATGTACAACACCAAGAGTGAAGGCTTATATAAACTATTTCCTTTGTGTAATAAACATGTGTCAATGTAGGTTGATCAGTTGTAACAACTATACCATACTGAACGGAAGAAGTTAATAACATGGTAACATACACTTATGTGGGGCCAGAGTATATAAGGGAAGCTTTATATAATTTCCTCTCAATTTTGTTGTGAATCTAAAATTCTTAATTGTTAAAAAGACAGTCCAAAAAATGATTCAGACCAGGGATATGGAAGTAACAAATGAAACAAGACTGAAATAAAAAATCAGAACCAAAAGTAAAACCACTTTTTATTACAATAGGCTGAAATCTAACAAAACCATCCTTAAGAGCACAGTTTAAATAATATCATGTATTCCTTGCCTATATAAAAAGTTTCCATAGAAAGAAATCAATAAACGGGAGTTTTCAATAAATATTTCAGTTCAGTTCAGTTGCTCAGTTGTGTTCAACTCTTTGCAAGCCCATGAATCGTAGCACGCCAGGCCTCCCTGCCCATCACCAACTCCTGGAGTTAACCCAAACTCATGTGCATCGAGTCAGTGATGCCATCCAGCCATCTCATTCTCTGTTGTCCCCTTCTCCTCCTGCCCCCAATCCCTCCCAGCATCACAGTCTTTTCCAATGAGTCAACTCTGCATGAGGTGACCAAAGTACTGGAATTTCAGCTTTAGCATCATTCCTTCCAAAGAAATCCCAGGGCTGATCTCCTTCAGAATGGACTGGTTGGATCTCCTTGCAGTTCAAGGGACTCTCAACAGTCTTCTCCAATACCACAGTTCAAAAGCATCAATTCTTTGGCACTCAGCTTTCTTCACAGTCCAACTCTCACATCCATACATGACCACAGGAAAAACCATAGCCTTGACTAGACGGACCTTTGTTGGCAAACTAATGTCTCTGCTTTTGAATATACTATCTAGGTTGGTCATAACTTTTCTTCCAAGGAGTAAGCGTCTTTTAATTTCATGGGTGCAGTCACCATCTGCAGTGATTTTGGAGACCCAAAAAATAAAGTCTGACACTGTTTCCACTGTCTCCCCATCTATTTGCCATGAAGTGATGGGACCAGATGCCATGATCTTCATTTTCTGAATGTTGAGCTTTAAGCCAACTTTTTCACTCTCCACTTTCACTTTCATCAAGAGGCTTTTTAGATCCTCTTCACTTTCTGCCATAAGGGTGGTGTCATCTGCATATCTAAGGTTATTGATATTTCTCCTATCTTTTAATTTCATGGCTGCAATCACCATCTACAGTGATTCTGGAGCCCAAAAAAATAAAGTCTGACACTGTTTCCACTATTTCCCCATCTATTTCCCATGAAGTGATGGGACCGGATGCCATGATCTTCATTTTCTGAATGTTGAGCTTTAAGCCAACTTTTTCACTCTCCTCTTTCACTTTCATCAAGAGGCTTTTTAGTTCCTCTTCACTTTCTGCCATAAGGGTGGTGTCATCTGCATACCTGAGGTGATTGATATTTCTCCCGGCAATCTTGACTCCAGCTTGTGCTTCTTCCAGCCCAGCATTTCTCATGATGTACTCTGCATAGAAGGTAAATAAACAGGGTGACAATATACAGCCTTGACGTACTCCTTTTCCTATTTGGAACCAGTCTGTTGTTCCATGTCCAGTTCTAACTGTTGCTTCCTGACCTGCATATAGGTTTCTCCAGAGGCAGGTCAGGTGGTCTGGTATTCCCATCTCTTTCAGAATTTCCCACAATTTATTGTGATCCACACAGTCAAAGGCTTTGGCATAGTCAATAAGGCAGAAATAAATGTTTTTCTGGAACTCTCTTGTTTTTTTGATGATCCAGCGGATGTTGACAATTTGATCTCTGGTTCCTCTGCCTTTTCTAAAACCAGCTTGAACATCTGGAATATCATGGTTCACGTATTGCTGAAGCCTGGCTTGGAGAATTTTGAGCATTACTTTGCTAGCGTGTGAGATGAGTGCAATTGTGCGGTAGGTAGTTTGAGCATTCTTTGGCATTATTAGAGTCCCCTTAAAAAGATATTTGAAGTTTTCATCTAAATTTACTACAGATATATAACCTTCTATTGCAGAATATTTTAATATCCAGATATTAATTCTTTTAACTCTAAAGTATAATAATCAGAGGATTAAGGATATGTTCCTAACTTCTTTATTTCTAGCAATATCAACTTCCTAATTTGCAGTTTTCTTAAATGAGTACAATAATACTTTTTCTAAAGCATTCAAGATTTGTTTCAAGGTTAAAATGAAATAATGTGAAAATTATTTCCTTTTAAACATGAAAGTACAACACTCTTCAAAGAAATGACCTCACAAATACTCTCTAAATCCTGACAATCTAACCCTGTAAGCTTTTAATGTGCTCAGTCTTCTCATTAGTTCTTGGCCTCCACGGTGCGTCTAACAACTCTTTTTAGAATGTACTATATTTTTTTGTCTGCCTCAGTTGAAATTGAGACGAAGTCCTGCTACTTAATGATATTACTGACAGAAACAAAGTTCCCAAGAGTGTTTCACCATATATGATTTATAGTATCATTAAAAGCTACCTGGTAAAATTTGTTATCATAAAGCATCACTGAGAAGAACTGCCCATGTTACAGAAAAGATTATGTTCTTACTAAATTACACATAATTTCAAAGCATCCACTGACTGTGTCTCATTTTTTAATTGCTTTGGCTCCATGGCATAAATACATCTACTGAGCTTCCTGGCATATCTGTCCTTCAAGGAGATATTCATGACTTCTAGGCATGAAGAGGAAATCAATATGAAGACTATATACTTTATCTGTGGTAAACTTCATTTAAACTATCAGATCACCAAAAATCACCAAAATACATACATTCATTTTACATATTTAATATTTTATTCAAAATCATCTGTCGGGTAAGGAGAAAGAGTCAAAATTCAGATCTCTGTGCTTCTGTCTTTAAAGGCTACACTTCACACTACATGATAGTTCCTCATGAGCAAATTTCTAGCTAGGAACTAAATGAGATTCTGAAGTAAATTTATTCCATGCTTTCTCCATATTTGGCTGTTTGCTCTTACAGATAACCAATTATAACAACAACCAAGAATAATAGCCAACCTATATTTAGTTCTTACTATGTGTTGAGCATTGTACTACACACTTTATAGTATCATTTCATTTAATCTTTGCAATAACTCCATAGAGTAAATATCATTATTATCCCCATTTTACACACAGCTGTGATATCTCAAACTGGTTGGGTAACCTGCAAAATGTCAAAACCCAAGAGGTAAAGGTAAAGATTTATTCCTGTGGCACCATCTACGTTGTACTCTTATCTACTGGGTCACAAAGAGACATAAAAGAATAAAAGTGAATTCCCAAGTTATGGAATATTTAACTACAAGTATTCCCAAGACCTCTCTCCTCCACACTCCTGTCCCCAAACTCTTGGAGCTTCCTTGCTTACAACACTGAAATTCTAAAAAGGAACAAACACCACCATTTCCCTCAGAGACCAACTGAAGCTTACTCATTTTCTCCTTATCCAAATATTTGAGGTTATTTGGTCACGTTTGTGCTTAGTCGCTCAGTCATGTCCAATTCTTTGCGACCCCATGGACTGTAGCCCTCCAGGCTCCTCTGTCCATGGAATTCTCCAGGCAAGAATACTGGAGTGGGTTGCCATGAACTCCTCCAGGGCATCTTCCCAATCCAGGGATCTAACCCAGGTCTCCTGCATTGCAGGCAGATCCTTCACCAACTGAGCCACAAGGGAAATTAATCGAATAGAATTTTTAATTGATTTTAAGCTATTTACCCTCTCTTTATCACAAATAGAGCCATTATTGACCACGAGTGGATCTTTTGTACCCTTTGTTTCATAGTGCATTGTTATACATACAGTACTTCGCACAAAAGCATAAATCACAGAAGCATTGTCTCGAAGGAAAGGGGTTTCAAGTGGGTAGGTACAGATTAATCTTCCACATATAAGATTCCTACAAACATAATAAAAATATATGATTATTATACATTAGGCATTTATTATGTATGCTTCACATTTTCTTTCTTTGACCAAAAAAATAAAGAATGGTTCTCCACTTATGGCAATATGTCTAAGGAAATGTAACACTTTCCTACTAACAGTTAAAGTAAAATGTAATGCCACTGATATATGCTTATCTTTCAATGATACTAATGATCTTTTTATTCACTGTACAGATTGGTGTACGATTGTCAAATAAACAATTCACTGAAGCATTTTATATCTCTCTGTAGGGGGGCAGAAACTAAGTTGTGACCTCTACCCTCAAAGACCTTACAGTCTAATACTAAATATGACATAAACCTTATTAAATGTGCTGTGAATGAAATAAGCAGATTCTTACAGATATTTAAGATGAAGATATATTCTAATTTAGTAGTCAGGGAAACCTCATACAGAAGATGCCATCTGAGTTCAAGCTTACAAATTAGTAGAATTTCAACAGGCAGAGTAAGGTATTTCGAAACAATCATAGCATAAGCATTACTTATGAAGGAAGTAACATTACAAGAAGCATAAAGTTAGATGATATGTTTGCTGCTGCTGCTGCTGCTGCTAAGTCGCTTCAGTCATGTCCAACTCTGTGCGACCTCATAGACGGCAGCCCACCAGGCTCCTCTGTCCCTGGTATTCTCCAAGCAAGAATACTAGAGTGGGTTGCCATTTCCTTCTCCATATGATATGTTTACCAGCCTGTAAATTCCATGAGTACAAGGATCATGTATGTTTTGCTAACTTGTATCTAACTAGCTAGTGGCCAGCATATAGTAGGTTCTTTAAAAATATTTGTTAAAAGAAATTCATGACCAAAATATCAAAGAATGGGCTCTTCAGACACAGGAGAAATTGAACTTCATTTTAGAGACACTGGGCAGTCTTCAGCTTGGGCAAGCATTCAAATGAATGGAGATAGTATTTTCATTTTTAAAATAATGAGTATGTTCAGACAGGAAAGATGCAATGGTTATCATTAATTTCAATCTTGGATAAGATATTGGAGCCTAGTAATCATCTACATATAAATATTTAAAAATCAGGTTGAAATTTAATAAGCCTGTAGTACAAGAATGATGTCAAGACTAGAGATTTTGATTTCAGATTAACTCCTGAACACACGTGATACCTGAAACCATTGGAATTAATGACATACATAGTGAAAAACTAAAAACAGAATTTTATAGTATATAAGATAGGAATTTTCACTATGTGCATAGCATACCTCCATGGGCAAAATGTATATCTGAGTCCCACTTGACCACAGTTCCCAAATCTATCACTTTGAGACTGTATTTCTTCATAGCAGGCAAACGGAGCATTTTTTGAACCTGTCAAAGTTAGAAATATATTTGGATTAAAACTTCCTTTAAATTAAAACTTAAATATATTTTTTTTATTTTTTTATACACAATGGAGTATTACTCAGCCATTAAAACTTAAATATATTTAAATTATAACTTCTTCAATTTCCTCATATGTTTCTTTGCTTTTTTTCTCTATCATTGTCATCTATTGAAAAGTTCCCTAGTGAAGTTTTAAGAAGAGAGAAATGAAGTGAAAAGTATTGCCCATGATTATTTCTCCTTTTAATTCATTTTGGCCACTTGTAGCTCAAAAGATACTATGAGGGTAGAGGAGAATTGAAAGTGAAAGTGTTAGTTGCTCAACCACGTCCGACTGTTTGCAGCTCCATGAACTGTAGCTCACTGGATTTCTCTTTCAAAGAATTCTCCAGGCAAGAAAACTGGAGTGGGTTACCATTCCCTTCTCCATGGGATCTCTCTGATCCAGGGATCAAACCTGGGTCTCCTGCATTGTAGGTGGATTCTTTACCATCCGAGGAACCATACTTTTTTTTTTTTTTTAACAACCAGAGTTGTAAAAGTATAAATCTTAAGAGAGCTCTGTGAAAGAAGGCAATAGAGAAAGAATACAAGAAAACTATTCTTGTTCTCCTAGATTCTCAGTAGGAATTTATAAAAAGCCAGGTCTATTAAAAAAAAAAAAAAACTCATTAAAGAAACTTCATACCTTCAGAAAGTCTGAAGTGAAGGGACCAAAATTGTCAATCCATACATATTTACCTATTTTTCCTTTGTTATTGTTTTAGCTTTCTATCACTGTGTAAAAAATTACCAAAATCTTGACACCTTAAAACAACATCCATGTCACAGTTTCATAAAGTCTGGCAAAGCACATTTAGGTTCTCTGTTCAGGGTCTCAAGGCTGAAATAAAGTTCCTGGCCAGAGTTACAGCCTTATTTGAGTCTAGAGTCCTCTTCCAACCTCATTGGCTGTGAAGAATTCATTTTTTTGTAGCCATTGCTTCATTTTGTCACTATCTGCCAGGGGTTGCTCTTGGCCCTAGGAACTCCTGCTCAGGTCCTAGTGATGTGGCCCTCTCACAAAAATGGCTGCTTATTTCTCCCAATAAAGTAGAAGTAAATGTTTTTCTGGAACTCTCTTGCTTTTTCTATTATCCAACGGATGTTGGAAATCTGATCTCTGGTTCCTCTGCCTTTTCTAAATCCAGCTTGAACACCTGGAAGTTCACAGTTCACGTACTGTTGAAGCCTGGTGTGGAGAATTTTGAGCATAACTTTTGTGTGTGAGATGAGTGCAATTGTGTGGTTGCTGAACATTCTTTGGCATTGTCTTTCTTTGGGATTGGAATGAAAACTGACCTTTTCCAGTCCTGTGGCCACTGCTGAATTTTCAAATTTCCTGGCATACTGAGTGCAGCACTTTTCAAGCATCATCTTTTAGGATTTGAAATAGCTCAACTGCAATTCCATCACCTCCACTAGCTTTGTTCGTAGTGAAGCTTCCTAAGGTCCACTTGACCTTGCATTCCAGGATGTCTGCCTCTAGGTGAGTGATCACACCATGGTGGTTATCTGGGTCATGAAGATCTTTTTTATATAGTTCTGTGCATTCTTGCCACCTCTTCTTAATATCTTCTGTTTCTGTTAGGTCTTCTGCATGAAATATTCCCTAGGAATATATCTCTAATCTTCTTGAAGAGATCTCTAGTCTTTCCCATTCTATTGTTTTTCTCTATTTCTATGCCAAAGCCTTTGACTGTGTGGATCACAACAAACTGTGCAAAATTCTTAAAGAGATGCCTCATGAGAAACCTGTATGCAGGTCAAGAAGCAACAGTTAGAACTGGATATGGAACAATAGACTGGTTCCAAATCGGGAAAGGAGTACGTCAAGGCTATATACTGTCACCCTGCTTACTTAACTTATATGCAAAGTACATCCTGAGAAATGCTGGGCTGGATGAAGCACAAGCTGGAATCAAGATTGCCAGGAGAAATATCAATAACCTCAGAAATGCAGATGACATCACCCTTAAAGCAGAAAGCAAAGAAGAACTAAAGAGCCTCTTGATGAAAGTGAAAGAGGAGAGGGAAAAAGTGGGCTTAAAACTTAACACTCAGAAAACTAAGGTCATAGCATCTGGTCCCATCACTTCATGGCAAATAGATGGGAAAACAGTGGAAACAGTAAGAGACTTTAGTTTCTTGGGCTCCAAAATCATTGCAGATAGTGACTGCAGCCATGAAATTAAAAGATGCTTGTTCCTTGGAAGAAAAGTTAGGACCAACCTAGATAGCATATTAAAAAGCAGAGACATTACTTTGCCAACAAAGGTCCATTTAGTCAAAACTATGGTTTTTCCAGTAGTCATGTATGGATGTGAGAGTTGGACTATAAAGAAAGCTGAGTGCCAAGAATTGATGCTTTTGAACTGTGGTGTTGGAGAAGACTCTTGAGTACCTTGGACTGCTAGAAGATCCAACCAGTCCATCCTAAAGGAAATCAGTCCTGAATATTTATTGGAATGACTGATACTGAAGCTGAAATTCCAATACTTTGGCCACCTGATACAAAGAACTGATTGTTTGGAAAAGACCCTGATGCTGAGAAAGATTGAAGGCGGGAGGAGAAGGGGACGACAGAGGATGAGATGGTTGGATGGTATCACTGACTTGATGGACATGAGTTTGAGTAAGCTCTGGGAGTTGATGATGCACAGGGAAGCCTGGGGTGCTGCAGTCCATGGGATTGCAGAGAGTTACACACGACTTAGCAACTGAACTGAACTGATTTCTCCCAAGCCAGCCAGAGAATCTTCTGACATTTCTCATCTTTTAAGGGCTCATATTATTAGGTGAGGCTCCACTTAGAATGATCTCCTTTGGATTGATTCAAAGTTGACTAATTATGGACCTTAATTAGGTCTTTAAAATCCCTTCATATTTTCTGTATAAACTAATCATAGGGACGATAGTCCACCATAGAGTCACTGGTTCTCACCCAACTCAGAGGGAGGAATCTCCAAGAAAATACCACAGTAATGATGGGGAAAATCTTAAGAGTTCCACATAGCGAAGTTACTTTCTCCAGAATGAACCATGCTAAGTCTAACTGACCATCTATAAAATATAAAAGTAGGTAATAATATCTACCTTAGTGGATTATTATTAAAATTAATATGATATTATTTAGTCACTCAATTTTTTGCCTTCTCCTAATTCTATCTCCTTCTACAATTTTTAAACATTAGCCCATCAAAGGTGATTGTGCACATACTGTGAGAGTAGGTAACATTATTCTGAGTATTGACAGTGTTTAATCAGTTCAGTTGTGAATCTAAGACTACCAGGTTAGGAATATTCTTCATCCAACCCTATCTTTACTAATCCAAATATTAGTAAAATATTCCTTCTAAAGGTGCCAATGTGCCCTATTATTAATTTCTCCCTTGAATACCCTCTCTCATGTTAGGGACTTCCTCTCAGCTCAGTCTGGGTTTTGCACAGTAATATGGAAACACCAAAAGGGCAATATGTTGAAAATGTGAAATCGCATGTTAAATATTTCCTTAAGTCCAGTATAGTGACCAAGTCTACTAAGTAAGAGAATTTGCCCTTCCATAGTCCAAATGGTGTATTTAGATTCCCTCTACCTTATTATCAAATGCTAAGAGGCACAATCCCCTTCATAGGTCACAGCCTTGTTGTGGCAAAGGGGCTTGCTTCACCTTCAGTGAAGCTATGAACCATGCTGTGTAGAGCCACCCAAGATCGGCAGGTTACAGTGAAGAGTTCTGACAAAATATGGTCCACCGGTGGAGGTAATGGCAACCCATTCCAGTATTCTTCATGAATAGTATGAAAAGGCAAAAAGATATGACACCGGAAGATGAGCCCCCAGGTCAGAAGAAGGGTAGAGCTATTAGGGTAGAGTAGAGGACAGTTATTGATCGCTCCAGATAGAATAAAGTGGCTGGGCCAAAGCAGAAACAATACTTAGCTGTGGATATATCTGGTGGTGAAAATAAAATCTGATCCTGTAAAGAACAATACTGCATCAGTTCAGTTCAGTTCAGTTGCTCAGTCGTGTCTGACTCTTTGCGACCCCATGAATTGCAGCACGCCAAGCCTCCCTGTCCATCATCAACTCCTGGAGTTCACTCAGACTCACGTCCATCGAGTCTGTGATGCCATCCAGCCATCTCATCCTCTGTCGTCCCCTTCTCCTCCTGCCCCCAATCCCTCCCAGCATCAGAGTCTTTTCCAATGAGTCAACTCTTAGCATGAGGTGGCCAAAGTACTGGAGCTTCAGCTTTAGCATCATTCCTTCCAAAGAAATCCCAGGGCTGATCTCCTTCAGAATGGACTGGTTGGCTCTCCTTGCAGTCTAAGGGACTCTCAAGAGTCTTCTCCAATACCACAGTTCAAAAGCATCAATTCTTCGGCGCTCAGCCTTCTTCACAGTCCAACTCTCACATCCATACATGACCACAGGAAAAACCATAGCCTTGACTAGATGGACCTTAGTCGGCAAAGTAATGTCTCTCGTTTTCAATATACTATCTAGGTTGGTCATAACTTTTCTTCCAAGGAGTAAGCGTCTTTTAATTTCATGGCTGCAATCACCATCTGCAGTGATTTTGGAGCCTCCCAAAATAAAGTCTGACACTGTTTCCACTGTTTCCCCATCTATTTCCCATGAAGTGATGGGACCGGATGCCATGATCTTCATTTTCTGAATGTTGAGCTTTAAGCCAACTTTTTCACTCTCCTTTTTCACTTTCATCATGAGGCTTTTTAGTTCCTCTTCACTTTCTGCCATAAGGGTGGTGTCATCTGCATATCTGAGGTTATTGATATTTCTCCTGGTAATCTTGATTCCAGCTTGTGTTTCTTCCAGTCCAGCATTCCTCAATATTGCATAGGAACCTGGAATGTTAGGTCCATGAATCGAGGTAAATTGAACGTGGTCAAGCAGGAGACTGCAAGATTGAACATCAACATCTTAGGAATCAGTGAACCAAAATAGATAGGAATAGGCAAATTTAATTAGGATGACCATTATATCTACTACTATTGTCAAGAATCCTTTAGAAGAAATGGAGCAGCCCTCACAGTCAATGAAAGTCTGAAATGCAGTACTTGGGTGAAACCTCAAAAATGACAAAATGACCTCAATTTGTTTCCAAGGCAAACCACTTAACGTCACAGTAAACCAAGTCTATGCCCCAGCGACTGTGCATAAGAAGTTCAAGTTGACCAGTTCTTTGAAGACATACAACACCTTCTAGAACTAAAACAAAAAAGATGTAGTTTTCATCATAGGAGATTTGAATGCAAAAGTAGGAATTCAAGAGATACTCGGAATAACAGGCAAGTTTGTCTTGGAATACAAAATGAATCAGGACAAAGGCTAACAGAGTTTTATTCAAAAAAAACATGCTGGTCATAAAAAATATCCTTTTCCAACAACCCAAGAGAGGACTCTATGCATGAACATCACCAGATGGTCAATAACATAATCAAATTTATTTTATTCTTTTCAGATGAAGATGCAGAAGCTCTACACAATCAGCAAAAACAAGACCTGGGTTGATTGTGGCTCAGACCAATAGCTCCTTATTGCAAAATTCAGGCTTAAATTGAAGAAAGTAAGGAAAACCACTAGGCCATTCAGGTATGACCCTAATCACATTCCTAATACAGTGTAAGTGATTAATAGATTCAAGGGATTATATCTGGTAGAGTTCCTAAGAAATGTGGGCAGAGATTTATAACAAACCATCCCAAAGAAAAAGAAATGCAAGAAGGCAAAGAGGTTGTCTGATGGGGCTTTACAAACAGATGAGAAAAGAAGAGAAGTGAAAAGCAAGGGAGAAAGGGGAAAATACACCCAATTGAATTCAGAGTTCCAGAGAAGAGCAAGGAGAGATAAGAAGGCCTTCTTAAGCGAAAAACACAGAGAAGTGGAGGGAAACAATAGAATGGTATAAACTAGAAATCTCTTCAAGAAAACTGGAGATATCAAAGGAATATTTCATGCAAGGGTGGGCACAATAAAGGACAGAAACAGTAAGGACCTAAAAGAAGCAAAAGAGATTAAGAAGATGTGGCAAGGGTACACAGAATAATTATACAAAAACATCCTAATGACCCAGATAACTACAATGGTGTGGTCACTTATCTAAAGCCAGACATCCTCTAGTGTGAAGTCAAGTGAGTCTTAGGAAGCATTACTACTAACAAAGCTAATGGTGAAAGAAATCCTGCTGAGCTCCTATTTAAAATCATGTATGTGGGGTTCTTATATGTATGAGCTAAAATCTTATTTCTCCAGTTAATCTGTCTTCTGTCATTTCAATTATTTGACCAGGCAAAAGAACCAGAGAAGTTAATGGGGATGGGAAAAAATAAATAAAATAAAGTAGAAGCACCTTGGACTTCATCCAAAGCTACGATCAAGCATTTAAAAATAAAAAGAAAGTCAGCATACAGAAATCAATTGAATTTATGTACACTAACAACAGCTGAAAAAAAAATTTTTTTATTTCATTGCAATAGCATCAAAATCAATTTGATATTTTGGAATAAATTTAACCAAGTAAGAGATGTATAGCCTGAACATTACAAGATCTTCATGAAGGAACTCTAAGAAGACACAAAAAGAAAGATATTCTATTATCACGGGTCAAAAGAATTTACATCATTAAAATATCCATGTAGGGACTTCCCTGATGGACTAGTGGTTAAGAATCTGTCTTGCAATGTAGGGTACATGGGTTTGATCCCTGGTCAGGAAGCTAAGATCTCACATGTCACAGAGCAACTAAGTCTGCACATTGCAAGGACTTTGTGGGCCACAACTAGAGAGTCTCTGTATTGTAACAATGATCCTGTGTGCCACAGCTAAGACCTGAGAGAGTCAAATAAATATTTAAAGAAAAAAAGAACTCCATATCACCCAATGCCATCTACAGATTCAATGTAATCCCTAACAAAATTCCAAAGGTATTTTTCATAGAAATATAAAAAACAATTCGAAAATTTGTATGGAACCACAAGAGATTCTGAATAGCCAAAGCAATCTTGAGAAAGAACAAAGCTAGAGGTACACTTTCCTTTATTACAATTATATAAAAAAGCTATAGAAATTAAAACACTATAGTACTGGTGTAAGAATAGACAAAAAAACAGTAGAATAAGATTGAGAGCCCAGAAACAAACCCCGACAATATACTAAACTAATATTTGACAAGGGAGTCAAGAATACTCAATGAGGAAAGGAGAATCTCTTCAACAAGTTTTGAGAAAGCTGGACAGCCACATGCAAAAGAATGCAATTGATCCCCAACCTCACACAGCTCAAAAAAAAAAAAAAAGAATTCATAAAGACTTAAATGCAAAAACAGAAACCTTAAAACACCTAGAAGAAAACACAGTTCAGTTCAGTCGCTCAGTCGTGTCCGACTCTTTGCGACCCCATGAATCACAGCACGCCAGGCCTCCCTGTCCATCACCAACTCCCGGACTTCACTCAGACTCACGTCCATTGAGTCAGTGACGCTATCCAGCCATCTCATCCTTTGTCGACCCCTTCACCTCCTGCCCCTAATCCCTCCCAGCATCAGAGTCTTTTCCAATGAGTCAACTCTTCGCATGAGGTGGCCAAAGTACTGGAGTTTCAGCTTTAGCATCATTCCTTCCAAAGAAATCCCAGGGCTGATCTTCTTCAGAATGGACTGGTTTGATCTCCTTCACAAGGGGAAACCTATTTAACATGGGTCTTGGTAATGACTTTTTCAATATGACACCAAAAGCATTAGCAACAAAGGCAAAAATAAAAAGTGGGACTTCATCAAGCTGAAAAGTTTTTGCACAGAAAAAGAAACAATTAAAAAATGTACCACTTTGGCGTGTGGATTATTTTGAGCTAAAGGCTACTATCAAAAAGTATATATATATATACTACCCTTCCCTTAACTACCTAGAAGAATTTAAATTAGGGACTTTTTCCCCCCAGAAAAAGATTTATTATCAAAGATAAATTCTATCTCATTGGCCTGATTTGGATGACGGGGCAAATATATAATTACCAAACATCTGCTCTTCTTATCATCCTGTGAATGACCCTCCTGTCCTTAAAAGCCCCAGGACCCCATCTCATTCCTTAGTGCAGGCCAGCACATACAACTCATTTTATCTTTCTGTCTCTGAACCTCTTCTATGATCTCTGATTCTCTCATGTATGTGGGATTCTCATATGTATGAACTAAAATTTTATTTCTCCAGTTAATCTGTCTTATGTCATTTTAATTATTTGACCAGGCAAAAGAACCGGAGAAGGCAATGAGGATGGGAAATTTCCCCCTTCCTGATAGTGTGAATCAGCAAAGAAAACATGAGATATAAATATTCAGTCCTGAGAAAGAAGGAAATCCTGCCATTTGCAGCAACATGGACTCCGAGGGCATTATGCTAAGTGAAATAAGTCAGAGAAAGACAATACTCTATGATAACACTTATATGTGGAATCTAATTGAATTCAGAGAAACAAAGAGTAGAGCAATAGTTACCACAGGCTGCAAGGTAGGGAAAATGGGGAGGTGTTCAAAGGTTACAAATTTCCAGTTATAACATGAAAAAACTTCTTGGAATCTAACACATAGCATGATGTTTATACTTAGTAATATCAAATTATATACCTGAAAGTTGCTAAGAAAGTAGATCTTAAATGTCCTCACCATGAAAAAGAAATGGTAATTATGTGATATAATGGAAGTTTAGCTAACACTATGGTGGTAATCATTCTGAAATATATAAAAGTACCAAATCAATAGTTATACAACTTAAACTTACTGAATGTTATATGTCAGTTGTGCATCAATAAAGTTCGTGGTTGAAGAGACTTAAACTTACCTAAAACTATAGATATACTAGAAAAAAAGACAGAGAGAAAGCTCTTGGATACTAATCTGGGCAATACTTTTTTGGATGACACAAAAGCACAGGCAACAATAGATAAGTAGGACTGCATCAAAATAAAAAACTTCTCAGCAAAGAAAATAAGCAACAAAGCAAAAGTGAAACCTACAGAATGGGAGAAAAAAATAGCAAACCATATAGCTGATAAGGGATTAATTTCTAAAATATGCTATTCATAATTAAATATAGCAAAGGACCTAAATGGATATTTCTCCAAATAAAAGCCAAACAACCATCATTTACATGAAAAGGGACTCAACATCACTAATCATCAGGGAAATGCAACTCAAAACCACAACTCACACCTTTTAGGATAGTGTGTTATCAAAGAGAAAAAGATAATAAGTATTAGCAAGAATGTGGAGAAAGTGAAACTTTTATATACTGTTGATGGGAGTGGAAATTGGCACAGTCATTATGGAAAACAGTAGACAGGCTTCTCAAAAATTTAAGTGCACCACCTTAGGATCTAGCAAGCATATTACTGGGTATATACATGCAATATGTTAAGCAGATGACTGTGACTTATATCAAAATATTAAGTCATACATCTTAAACATATATTTAAGAAGTTCAAAAACTAAAAAGAGATTGTGTGTGTGTGTTAGTTGCTTAGTCGTGTCCGACTCTTTGCAACCCCACAGACCGCAGCCCCACCAGGCCCCTCTGTCCATGGGATTCTCCAGGCAAGAGTACTGGAGTGGGTTGCCATTTCCTTCTCTAAAAAAGAGACTTTAAACAGAATAAATAATTTAACTACATCTAATTGACCACTGCCTTGGTAGTTAATGAAAATACTGAGGACCAAGTATATAGATGTTACAAAACAATACCTTTTCCAAATATACTCTCACAACGTGCATCAATATCTTGGCAGCCTCCATCATAACAAAAAGCTTTTCCTCCTTCACATTGCCGTCCATTGAGTATAGTTATATCAGCCGGACACCTTCCTGAGCTTCCATTACAAACCTCAGGAATATCACATTCAGGATGTGCAATGGGCCTACATGTAGCACCTGCTTCCATAAACTAGTAGAAATTAAAATATAAAAAGTAAAGCATTATATATGATTATTGTGTTTACCAATATTTAATCTTGCTCTAATTCCATTTATAGCTTGATGAAGTACTTATTCATTAGTGTCTCTCAGGATCTTCCTGTTATAAAAATTATAATAATCATATTGGAAAAAACTGAATGTTATCAACCAAAACAGGAGGTAAGGAATATGCACAAGGAAAAGTGTATTACAAATATGATATAATGAGAGCCCAAGTTTTGGCTAGAAGGCAGGAAAAGTAGCTTTTAGTTTGGGATAACTATTGCTTTAGGGAAAATTGTGAAATTTAGCCTGGAAAATCCCATGGACAGAGCAGCCTGGTGGGCTGCCGTCCATGGGGTCGCAGAGTCGGACACGACTGAGCGACTTCCCTTTCACTTTTCACTTTCACGCATTGGAGAAGGAAATGGCAACGCACTCCAGTGTTCTTGCCTGGAGAATCCCAGGGACGGCAGAGCCTGGTAGGCTGCCGTCTATGGGGTCGCACAGAGTCGGTCACGACTGAAGCGACTTAGCAGCAGCAGGTACTTTCTAAATAAAATATACTTATTCAAACCATAGTTTTAAAGTATGGAATATCGGTAATTCTATGAAAATGTGAAACCTAAATAACTGAGAATAGAATGCAACGAATGATTAAAAAGGCAGTTCAACTACTAAACTATTTGGGAAATAAGGAACCCAATAGTAAACTTTCTCCTGACTTATCCTATGGGTCATTAACATTTTCATGTATAGCATTCTTAAAATTTATATAAAGAACATTAATTGGGCATTTATCTCATACTTCTTAATTGATGGCTTCTAGTTTATACTATAAAGATCACAGAGGAAAGAATTAACCATGGTAAGATTCCAGAGGTGGGGGTGGGGGTACCATATCAGTTAACTAAAGTGAAGAACACAGAACCAGTGGCAGGTCATTCAATAGAGGGGTTCTCATGTGATGAATCTGTCACATATATGTCACACATATATATGAAAAGTAAAACAGGGGACAGGAATGAACATCTTCATCATATAAGCTAAAATATAACCTTTAAGTCAAATGGTCTTTGTATAACAAATCCATAGTTTAAATTTGTGCTGACATGCAGCATTTGGAAAGTGTTATATCTAGTGAGTTTCATTATTTATGCATTTATGGGAAATTGCTTTATCTTTCAATTACATACTCACAAATACCCATCACAACCTAAAAGATCATTTTTATAAAGATATAAATATTGGATTAAATAAATGAAAATAGTCCCTTTCAATGAAGATGTTCTACATCAAAGAATTCTATCATAGCTGTCAATCAAGGCTTATAACCAATAGCATCATTAGGGAGAATAATGGCATTATAAGGAGGGCTCAACATCCAACTATAGTTTGTAAAATTAGACACACCACTCAACTTATTTTTGTCTTTACATGAAAAGTCATGTATTTTGAGTTACAGCTAAATGTCTGTATCCAAAAGTAACCAAGACACATTTCATTTTATACTTAGAAGATGGTAATAAACTAAAATCATACTTTACAGTTGTTGCAGCATAATCCTTTATCGCATTCTGAACCTGGTTTCAGCACACAAGTCCGAGGATTACAACAGTTATCAGGTCCACATTGCTATAAATGAGTGGAATACACAATAAAACTATGTCATAGAAATAATATAAACTTTGGCAAGAGCTATGTTACACAGTTTTTTTAACTTGGGGGGGATATGCATGCTGTCGACACATAGATTTTTGCATCTTTAAGCAATTAAATACTATGGTGGAACTTACTCTTAATCAACTAGAAAACTGGGAAGAATATATAAAACAACTTCTTTTTTTTAGAAACTAAATATTATATCAGAGTGGCACCTCCAGTGCCTAAATGGTGAGAGAAAAGGGGATATACAGATCAAAGGGTATAGACTTTCACTGATAAAATTGTCGGCATCTATAGTTAACAATAATACATTATACAGGTGAAATTTGCTAAGAAGATAGAAATGTTTTTAATGATAACTGTGTGAGATGATGGACATTTCAACTGGTTTGATCATGGGAACCATTTCACAATGTATATATATATGAAAACATCACATTGTATATCTGTAAACCGTAAACCATATACAATTTTTATTTGCTAATGATACCTCAATAAATCAGGGCGGGTTAAGAGGTAGGTATGGGACTTCCCTGGAGGAAGTGGTTAAGACTCCATGCTTCCAATACAAGGCATGCGGGTTAGATCCCCCATGGAAATAAGATCCCACATTCTTTGGGACACAGTCAAAAAATAAATAAAGTTTAAAAAAATTTAAAAGGGGTGAGTAGAGTTTAGACCCACTGCAAAGTTAGAAAGAACAGTCCCCAAGAGTGTCTTCATTTTCACCAATCACAAGCTCAGTGGATTCCCAAAACCACACTCAGGTTTTATAATTTACTGGAAGAACTCATAGAACACACTGAAAGCTGTTAATACTCACAGTTATGGTTTAGTATATGGAAAGGATACAAATTAAAATCAGTCAAGAGCAAAAGCACTGAGGACAGAATTTAGGAAAAGCACTAAACAGGGAGCTTCTACGGCCTTTACCACCTGGAATCACAGACATATTACTCTCCCAGCACTGATATGTGATGCTTCCTAACTAGTTCTATGAGGCCAGTGTTAGCCTAATATCAATACCAAAGACATTTCAAGATGTATCAATAAATCTATAGATCTCATAAACAAATCTAGATCAATCAATAAATAGATCTAATAAACATAGATGCAAAAATCCTCAACAAAAAAAATTAGGAAATTGAATCCAACAATGTACAAAAATAATTACATAATACAAGTAGGATTCATCACAAGCATGAAAGGATGGCTTATCATGCAAATATCCATTAATACAATCAATAATATTGATAGCCTAAAGAAGAAAAATCAATGACCCTCACAATTGCTGTAGAGAAAGCATTTGACAAAATCTAAAATCACTTATAAAAATGTTAGCAAACTAGGAATAGAGGAAACTTCTTCAATTTGGTAACAACATCTAGAAAAAAAATCTTATAGGATCTATATGATGAAAACTATAAAATTTGATGAAGAGAATCAAAGAAAGTATAAATAAATGAAGAGAATGTTCATGTTCATGAATTGTTAAAATGTCCGTTCTTCACAACTTGATGTTCAATGCAATTACAATAAAAATCCAGCAATTGTTTTTTGACATTGTCAAACTGATTCTAAGGTTTATATGGAAAGGCAAAAGACAGAGTGGCCAACATAATGTTGAGGAAGAGAAAGAAGGAGGAGGAGCAATAGAAGGAAGAAAACGGCAGGACTTAAAATACCCAGTTTCAAAACTCAATAAAAACTATAAAAATTATGGCACTGTACTTCACTCTCACTTTTCACTTTCATGCATTGGAGAAGGAAATGGCAACCCACTTCAGTATTCTTGCCAGGAGAATCCCAGAGACGGGGGAGCCTGGTGGGCTGCCACCTATGGGGTCACACAGAGTCAGACACGACTGAAGCGACTTAGCAGCAGAAGCAGCAGCAGTACATACAAAGGAAATCAGTCCTGAATATTCACTGGAAGGACTGATGCTGAAGCTGAAACTCCAATACTTTGGCCACCTGAAATGAAGCGCTAACTCATTTGAAAAGACCATGATGCTGGGAAAGATTGAAGGCAGCAGGAGAAGGGGACGACAGAGGATGAGATGGCTGGATGGCATCACCGACTCAAAGGACATGAGTCTGGGTAAACTCCGAGAGTTGGTGATGGACAGGGAGGCCTGGCGTGCTGTGGTTCATGGGGTCACAGAGAGTCAGACACAACTGAGGGACTAAACTGAACTGAAGTACGTACAAAAAAATACATAAAGAGTTTATTAGAACAAAATGGAGACCTCAGAAATTAATGTGCATAGAGATAATAAAATCTTTGATAGTGGAACAAATACAAATAAGTGGAGAAAAGCGTTTTCAATAAATGGTGTTGGAACAACTGGGCATTCACATGAAAAAACTCTAGATATTGACTCTACACATTTCACACACACACAAATAATAATTCAAAGGGATCATAAATCTAAAATTAAATTGCAAAACTATAAAACTTCTAGGGGGTTAGATTTAAGAGGGTAAATCTACTGTCGAGTGTTCTTTCACAATAAATAAACAGGAATAAAACAAATCTTAAACAAATTATTCCAAACGGTAGAAGTAGGGAGCACATTCCAACTGTTTTTATGATCCCATAATTACCCTCATATAAAAACCAGAAGAAAAGATTGTAAAAAAAGAAAAAACTACAGACCACAATCCCCTTCTAAAAATAAGTTCCATAATCCTGAACAAAATGGTAAATTAAAATGTTTATATATATATATATATATATATAATAACCCAAGTGGGGCTAATCTCAAGACTGCACGATAGCTGGGTTAGTACTCAAAAGCAATGAATGAAATGCATCATATTAATAGAAGAAAAAAAACAGAAAATTCATATGATCAGCTCAATAGAAACAGAAATATTTGACAATATTCAACACTAATATTTAATTGAAAATTCTTAGCTAACTAAGATTACACTTAATGTAGAGAAATTGAAAGCATTTCCCCTAAGATCAAGAACATGGCAATAATACCCACTCTCAATATGCCTATTCAGTTTTTGGAACTTTATTTCTGAGGTCTCTATTTTGTTCTAATAAACTCTTTGTCTATTTTTTTGTGTGTACTATATTGCCATTATTATAGTTTTAATTAAGTTTTGAAACTGGGTATTTTCAGTCCTTCAGTTTTCCTGAAGACCTAGCTAGAGTTATTGGGAAAGATAAAAAAAAAAAAAGGAAAGTTAACCAAATAAAAAGAGAAGTAAAACTGTGGTTATTTGCTGATAATATGATCCTATATGCAGAAAATCTCAAAGAACCGTCAAAAAACTAGTTACTCAACGATTTCAGTTAAGCGGCAAGATACAAAGTCAGCATACAGAAATCAATCACATTCCTTTACATTAATAATGAAGCTTCTAAAACAGAAATTTTAAAAATCCATCCCATTCACAACAGTATGTATTTAAAAACAACAAAATACTTAGGAATAATTTTAACCAAGAAAGTGAAAGATCTGCCTAATGAAAATCACAAAACTTTGCTGAAGAAAATTTTTAAAAAGACATGAAGACAAGAAGAAATGGAAAGATATCCTATGTTCATGAATTGGAAAAATTAATATTATTCAAATGGCTATATGACACACAACCATCTACAGAGTCAACATAATCCCCATAAAAATACCAAAGGCATTCTTCACAATAATAGAGAAAACAATGCTAAACTTTGCATGGAAGCTCAAAAGACTCCAAATAGGCAAAATGATGCTGAGGAAAAAAAAAAACCTGGAGGTATCATGCTTCTGAATTTCTAACTAAACTACAAAGCCATAGTAATAAAAACCACAGGTATGTGGAAACACAAAAGATCCCCAACAGCCAAAACAATCTTGAGAAAGAAAAACAAAGCTGGAAGTATCACACTCTTTGATTTCAAATTATAGCTGGTCCTCCATATGTGTGAGTTATGCACCATGGATTCAACCAATCTTAGATTGAAATTATTCAGAAAAAAATCCAGAAAGTTCCAAAAAGCAAAATCTAAATTTGCTGCATTCTGGCAATTATTTACATAGCATTTACATTTTATTTACCAATATTTACACAGCATTTACATTGTATTAGGCATTAGAAGTAATCTAGAAATTTTTTAAAATAGTAGGCATATATTGGTAGGTTATGTGTCATTTATACTGTCTATGGGTTCACACAGAGTCAGACACGACTGAAGTGACTTAGCAGCAGCAGCAGCAGCAGCAGCAGTGTCATTTATAAAAGAATTTTAACATGCATGGATTTTAGCATCCTTTAAGGGTCCTAGAACCAATCTCCTGTAGATATAAAGGGACAACCATTTCCTATAAAGCTACAGTAAGTAAAACAGTATGTTTTGCTTCCTGCAGTTACCATAGTCAAAACAGAACGGTACTGGCACAAATACAGACTCACAGATCAATGGAACACAATTGAGAGCACAAAAATAAACCCATACATACACAGACAATAAATTTATAGCAAAGAATATACTACAGAGAAAGGAGAGTCTCTTCAATAAATAGTGTCAAGAAAACTGTAAGGCCACATGCAAAAGAAAGAAACTAGACTACTACCTCACATCATAAAGAAAAATGAACTCAAAATGGATTGATTCGAATATAAGACATGAATCCATAAAATTCCTAGAAGAAAACGTAGGCAATAATCTCACTGATACCAATCTCATAAGGGTAAGGTTTTTGTCGCTCTGAATTGAAAGGCAAGTGAAACAAAAGCAGAACAAACAAACGGGACTACATCAAACTAAAATGTTTCCTCACAGCAAAGAAAACCATCTCAAAATGAAAAAGCAACTTACTGAATGAAAACATATTTGCAAATCATATATCTGATATGGAGTTAATATCCAAAATACACAAAGCACATATACAACTCAATAACAAACAACCTGACTAAAATAATGGACACAGAACCTGAACAGACATTTCCAAAGAAGACACAGAGATGGCCAACAGGCACATGAAAAGATGATCAACATAATTACTAGGAAAACGCAAATCAAACTACAATAAGATATCACCTCACACCTTTTAGAATAACTATTATCAAAAATAAAAAATAACAAATGTTGGCGAGAACACACAGAAAAGGGAACCCTAGTCCACTATTGGTAGGACTAAAAATCGGTGCAGCCACAATGGAAAACATTATGGTGATTACTCAAAAAACTAAGCATCAAATTATCATAAAATCCGCTATTCCACTTCTGGGTATTTATCCAAATAATACAAACACACTAACTAGAAAAAAATATATGCACTCTGTTCATTGCAGCATTATTTATAACCAAGATGTGGGAACAACTTAAGGGGCTTCCCTGGTGGCTCAGATGGTAAAGAATTCACCTGTAATGCAGGAGATGCAGATTCAATTCCTAGTCAGGAAGATCCCCTGGAGAAGGAAATGGCTACCCACTCCAATATTCTTGCAACATTCTTACATGGGAGGATCCCATGTAACTTACATGGGAGGATCCCATGTAAGAAGCCTGGCAGGCTTGGGGTCCTTGGGGTCACAAAGAGTCAGACAAGACTGAGCGACTAGACACGTACAAGTATGGAAACAAGCTAAGTGTCCACTGATGGAAGAATGGATAAAGAAGCCCCAGTATACCTAAACAATGGAATACTTCATGCTCCATCCCTCGGTAATGTCCGACTCTTTGCAACTCTGCAGACTGTAGCCTGTCAGACACCTCCTCCTCCTTGCTGGGACTTTCCCAGCAAGAATACTGGAGTGAGTTGCCATTTCCTTTTCCAGGGGATCTTCCCAACACAGGGATCAACCAGGGTCTCCTGCATTGCAGGCAGATTCTTTACCACTGAGCCACAGGGGAAGTCAATGGAATACTTATTCATCCATAAAAAGAATGAAACCTTGCTGTTTGCAACAACATGGATGAACCTTGAAAGTATTACACTAAGAGAAATAACTCAAATGGAGAAAGACACCATATAATTTCATTCATATGTAAAATCTAAACAACAACAAAGCACTCAAAAAAGCCAACTAAACAAAAGCAAAAAACCTCATAGATAAAGAGATCAGATTAGTGGTTAGCAGAAGGAAGTGATTTAGGAAGTAAGAGAAATGGGTGAAGGGAGCCAACCCTTTGGCATTAGATGGTAAGCAGACTTGCGGTGCTGATCACTTTGTAATGTATACAGATGTTTAACTAGAATGCTGTACATCTGAAACTCATATAATAAAACAAACACCAATATGATACTGGGACAAAAATAGACATGTCAATCAGCCAAAGGGAACAGAGAACTCAAAACTAAACTCTGGCATATATGGTATACTAATATTCAACAAGGAAGTCAAGAATATCCAGTGAGGAAAGTATACTCTTTTCAACAACCAGGAAAACTGGAGAAATGCATGCAAAACAATGACACTGACTCCTATCCCACAATTCCCAGAGAAAGTAACTCAAAATGGATCAAAGACTTAAACATAAGATCTGATACCATGAAACCCCTAGGAGAAAATGTAGGGAAGAACCTCAGATACTGATCTTGGGTATAAATTCTGGAGCATGAGGCCAAACTACAGCATGGACAAACTACAAAAGAAAAAAAATCAACAAATGGGACATCAAACTCAAAAACTTTTACACCTCAAAAGAAACACCAAAATGGAAAAAAAAAAAAAAAAACCTACATGATGGGAGAAAAATTCTGCAAAGCATGTATCAGATAAGGGGTCAATATTAAACATATATAAAGAACTTATTCAATCTGATAACAAAAAAAAAACAGTCCAATTTTAAAATGAACAGAAGAACCAGATGTTTTTCTGAAAAGACATACAGATGGCCAATAGGCACATGAAAAGACACTCAGCATCACCAATCATCAAGAAATACAAATCAAAACCACAATGAGACATCCTACTTCCCACCTATTAGAATGGTTATCATTAAGAATACAAGAGACAACACATACTGGAAAGGATGCGGAGAAAAGGGAAGCTTTATATATTGTTGGTGGGAATGTAAATTGGTCCAACCAATTGGTCCACTATGCAAAATAATATGGAGGTTGCTCAAAAAAATAAAAATAGACCTAACGTATGGTCCAGTAATTCCACTTCTGAGTATATACCGAAAGAAAATGAAAACTTAATTTCAAAGAGATATATGCACTCTATATTTATCACAGTATTATTTATAATACCAAAGATATAGAAACACCCAAAACACCCATCAATGGATTAATAGATAAAAAAGATGTGCTACACACACACAATGGAATGTTTTTTAGCCAAAAAAATGGACGTGATCCTCCCATTTTCAACAACATGTACAAACCTTGAGCACATTATGCTAATGAGATAAGTCAAACAGAGAAAAGAAGAATTGTGTGATATCACACATATGTGGAATCTAAAAAATTTAAATATGTGAAAAACAGAGTAAAATACTCATTACCAGAGGTTGTGGAGGCAAAGGAATAAGAGTGATGGTATTTAAGGGTACAAACTTCTAACAAATAATAAATAAGCCATAGAAATCTACTGCACAATATAATGAATATAGGCAACACTACCTTACTATAGTGAAATGCAAAGGAGAAAAGGAAAGATATATCCATCTGGATGCAGAGTTCCAGAGAATAGCAAGGAGAGATAAGAAAGCCTTCCTAAGTGAATAATGCAAAGAAACAGAGAAAAAATATAATGGGAAAGACTAGTGAGCTCTTCAAGAAAATTAGAGATACCAAGGGAACATTTCAAGCAAAGATGAGTGCAATAAGAGACAGAAATGTTATCAACCTAACAGAAGCAGAAGATATTAAGAAGAGGTGGCAACAATACACAGAAGAACTATACAAAAAAATATCTTAGTGAGCCAGATAACCACAATGGTGTGATCACTCACGTAGAGCCAGACATCCTGGAGTATGAAAACAAGTGGGCCTTAGGAAGCATCATTACAAACAAAGCTAGTGGAGGTGATGGAATTCCAGCTGGGTTTTTTCAAATCCTAAAAGATGATGGTGTGAAAGTGCTGCACTCAATATGCCAGAAAATTTGGAAAACAGCAGTGGCCACAGGACTAGAAAGGTCAGTTTTATTTCCAATACCAAAGAAAGGCATGGAGAAGGAAATGGCAACCTGCTCCAGTATTCTCACCTGGAAAATCCCATGTACAGAGGAGCCTGGCAGGCTACAGCCTATGGGGTCACAGCCCGAACACCATTGAGTGACTAAGCACACAAGAAAGGCAATGCCAAAGAATGTTCAAACTACCACACAACTGCACTCATTTCACACGCTAGCAAAGGAATGCTCAAAATTCTCCAGGATAGGCTTCAACAGTACGTGTACCGAGAACTTTCAGATGTTCAAGCTGGATTTTAAAAAGGCAGCGGAACCAGCAATCAAATTGCCAACATCCATTGGATCATAGAAAAAGCAGAGAGTTCCAGAAAAACATCTACTTCTGCTTCACTGACAGCACTAAAGATGCTTCAGCTTCACTGACTACACTTTGACTGTGTGGATCACAACAAACTGGAAAATTCTTCAAGAGATGGGAATACCAGACCACCTGACCTGCCTCCTGAGAAACCTGTATGCAGATCAAGAAACAACAGTTAGAACTGGACATGGAACAACAGACTGGTTCCAAATTGGGAAAGGAGTACATCGAGGTTGTTGTATATTGTCACCTTGCTTGTTTAACTTATATGCAGAGTACATCATGTGAAATGCCAGGCTGGATGAAGCACAAGCTGGAATCAAGATTGCTGGGACAAATATCAATAACCTCAGATATGCAGATGACACCACCCTTACGGCAGAAAGCAAAGAGAAACTAAAAGTGCCCCTTGATGAAGGTGAAAGAGGAGAGTGAAAAAGCTGACTTAAAAGTCAACATTCAAAAAACTAAGATCATGGCATCTGGTCCCATTACTTCATGGCAAATAGATGGGGAAACAATGGAAACAGTGACAGACTTTATTATCTTGGGCTCCAAAATCACCGCAGATAGTGACTGCAGCCATGAAATTAAAAAACGCTTGCTCTTTGGAAGAAAAGCTCTGACCAACCTAGATACCTGTTGAAAAGCAAAGACATTACTTTGCTGATAAAGGTCCACATAGTCAAAGCTATGGTTTTTCCAGTAGTCAAGTATGGGTGTGAGAATTGGACCATAAAGAAAGCTGAACACCAAAGAACCTATGCTTTTGTTTTGTTTTGTTTTGTTTTTTTGTAAAGTAATTAACCTCCAATTAAAATAAATAAATTTATATTTAAAAAAAGAACTTATGCTTTTGAACCGTAGTGTTGGAGAAGACTCTTGAGAGTCCCCTGGACTGCAAAGAGATCAAACCAGTCAATCCTAACAGAAACCATCCTGAATATTGATTGGAAGGACTGATGCTGAAGCTGAAGCTCCTGTACTTTGGCCACCTGATTCAAAGAGCTGACTCATTAGAAAAGACCCTGATGCTCGGAAAGACTGAAGGCAGGAGGAGAAGGGGACGACAGAGGGTGAGATGGTTGGATGGCAACACCAACTCGATGGGCATGAGTTCAAGCAATCTCCGAGAGATGGTGAAGGACAGGGAAGCCTGGTGTACTTCAGTCCATAGGGTCACAAATAGTTGGACATGACAGAGCAATTGAACAGCAACAAATGTACTATAATTATGTGTGTGAGTGTATCTGTGTGTGTGTGTGTGTGTACATGCTCAGTCACATCCAACTCTTTGAGACCCCATGAACTGTAGCCTGCAAGGCTCCTCTGTCCGTGGGATTCTCCAAGCAAGGATACTGGAGTGGGTTGCCATTTCTTCTCCAAGGGATCTTCCTGACCCAGGGATTGAACTTGCATCTCTTTTGTCTCTTGCATTGGCAGGCAAACCCCAGCTGGGAATCCCTATAATTATGTAATGTAGTAAACATCACCACATCAGCAATCAGATAGCAATATATAAACATATATAAAAATATCACAGTAACACACTATACAACTTGCTGCTGCTGCTGCTGCTAAGTCGCTTCAGTCGTGTCCAACTCTGTGCGACCCCATACACGGCAGCCCACCACGCTCCCCCATCCCTAGGATTCTCCAGGCAAGAACACTGGAGTGGGTTGCCATTTCCTTCTCCAGTGCATGAAAGTGAAAAGTCAAAGTGAAGTCGCTCAGTCGTGTCCGACTCTTTGCGACTGCATGGACTGCAGCCTGCCAGGCTCCTCCATCCATGGGGTTTTCCAGGCAAGAGTACTATACAACTTAAACTTACAATATTTTACTTCAAATTTATTCAATTAAAAAAATGCTCAGAAAGAAATTTCCTCAATATGGTAAAGCACATCTGTTTAAAGAAAAGCTTATATCTAATATCATATTTAATGTTAAAAGTCAGAAAAATTTCTCCCTAAAAATAAGAACAAAGGAAAGAAAGCCACTCTCATAACTTCTAATAAAAACTATAATTCAGAAAAGTCCGCTGCAATTTTTATACTAGTGATATAATTGCTAAATAAAATTTTTAAATTATCAAAATAAGCAATCTATAGAAGAAATAAATAAAGAAGATCTGAATAAGTTAAGAGATACACAATGTGCACAGATTGGCATAACTAATATTGGTAAGAAGGTAATTCCCCTCAAATTGATATATGAATACAACACAGTTCAAATCAAAGTCCCTACAATTATATGCCAATTCTTCAACTTACATGGAAACAAAGTGGTCCTAGAATAGTAAAAGTATCTTGAAAAAGAAGACCAAATTTATTGATTTACACAAAATGTTTGTAAGACTTACTGTAAAAGTACGTTAGTTAAGACTGTGGAATTGGCATAAGGACAGAGAAATACACAGAAAAGTATTAAGGGAAAGACACATACATACGGTTGTTTATTATCATAGGAACAGGTGTTAAGTGTTCTCTAAATGTTTGGTGAATTCACCTGTGAAGGAAGCCATTGATCCTGGATTTTTTGTTGTTAATTTTATTACTATTATTACTGATTCAAAGTCATTACTAGCAATTTGTTCATCTTTTCTATTTCTTCCCTGATTCAGTATTAGGAGAGTACAAATTTCTAAGAATTTGTACTTTCTTCCATTTTGCCCATTTTACTGGCATACAATTATTTGAAATAATCTCTTATGACCCTTTGAATTTATGTGGTGTTGGCTGTGGCTTCTCCTTTTACATTTCTGATTTTATTGATTTGGGCTCTCTCTTTTTCTTGATGAGTCTAGCTAAAGGTTTATCAGTTTCCTTCACCCTTCTCAAAGAATCACCTCTTAGTTTCATTAATCTTTTTAATTTTTTAGCCTCTATTTCAATTACTTATACTCTGATCTTTATCATTTCTCTTCTTCTACTAACTTTGGGGTTTATTTCTTCTGTTTTTAATTCCTTTAGGTGTAAAATCAGGTTGCTTGATATTTTTCTTATTTCATAAGGTAAGTTTGTATTATTAAAAAATTCCCTCAGAAATGCTTTTTGTTTGCCCCATGGATTTTGGATTTTTGTGTATTGTTTCATTTGTCTACAGGTATTTTTAAATTTTCTATTTCATTTCTTCCATGATCCATTAGTTGTTTAGCAGTATATTGTTTAGCCTCAACATGTTTCTATTTTTGTTGTAGTTTATTTCTAGTCTCATAGCATTCTAGTCAGAAAAGATGCTGGATATGATTTCACTTTTCTTAAATTTACTGAGACTTGTTCTGTGGCCTACCCTGGAGAATGTTACAAGGCAGCTGAAACAGTGTATTCTGTTGCCTTGATGTGGGATACTCTGTATTTATATCTATAAATTCCATCTGATCTGATGTGTCACTTAAGACCAGTCTTTCCTTAATGATCTTACGTCTGAATGATCTAAAGATGTCAGTGAGGTGTTAGAGCCCCTTACTAACATCGTGTTTACTGTCAGTGTCTCCTCTTAGATCTGACGTTTGCTTTATGTAATTAGATGCACCTGTGTTAGTTCTTGTTGTTTAGTAGTCAAGTCATGGCCCGTTCTTTTGGGACCTGCATCTCTTGCATTGGCAGGCAGATTCTTTACCACTGAACCACTTGTCCTATGTTGGACACATATACATTTACAAACATTACATCTTCTTGAATTGATCCCTTAATCATTATATAATGTTCTTTGTCTAACAGTCTTTGTTTTGAAGTCTGTTTTATCTTATATAATTAAGTATTGCCACCTCAGCTTTCTTTTTATTTCCATTTGCATGGAATACCTTTTCTGATTCCCTCACTTTCAGTCTGTGTGTGTCTTTGCAACTGACCATGGGCAGATCTGAAGTGAGTCTCGTGGAAGCAGTATATGTACATATACAGGTCCTATTTTTTATCCATTCAGTCATTCTGTTTCTTTTGATTCCAGCATTTAGTACAATTACATTTACAGTAATTATTGATAGATATGTACTTATTGCCATTTTGTTAAATGCAGGATACTAAAGCAATAGGAATCTGTTGCATTTCTATACACTAATAATGAATTAACAAAAAAGAAATATAAAAACAATCCCATTTAGAATCACATCAAAAAGAATAAAATATCTAAGAACAAATCTAAGGAGGTAAAACACCCATATCTGGAAAACTGTAAGACATAGATGAAAGAAATTGAAGATGATAAAAGCAAATGGAAAGTTATACAGTGTTCATGGACTGGCAGAATTAATATTGCTAAAAAGGCCATAGTACTCAAAGCAATCTACGGATTCAATGCAATTCTATCAAAATATTAATGGCATTGTTCACAGAACTAAAACAAATAATTCTAAAATTTGTATGGAAACATAAGACTCCAAACAGCCAAAGCAATCTGAAGACAGAAGAACAGAGCTGGAAGTATCATACTCCTTGATTTCAAACTATACTACAAAGAGACAACATCAAAAAGTATGATATTGGCACAAAAACATATATACAAATCAATGGAACAGAACAGAGAGCCTAAAAATAAACCCATGCACTTATGATCAATTAATTTTCAACAAAGGAGGCATGAATACACAATAGAGAAAAGACAATTTCTTTAATAAGCAGTGCTGGGAAATCTGGACAGCTACATTTAAGGAATAAAACTGAAACATTTTTCACACCATACATTAAAATAAACTCAAAATAGATTAAAAACATAAATGTAAGACCAGAAACCATAAAACTTCAAGAAGAAAACTTAGGCAGAATACTCTGACATTAATTGCAACTACCTTTTTTGGATCTGTCTCTTAAGGCAAAGAAAACAAAAGTAAACAAATGAGCTCTAATTAAACTTAAAAGCACAGGAAACTATTGGTTAAAGAAAAAAACAACCTACTGAATGTGAGAAAATGTTTGCAAATAATATGGTTGATAAGGGGTTAATATTGAAAATACATAAACAAGTCATACAACTCAGTATCAAAAAACCAACCTCAGTATCAAAAAAGTGAAAATGAAAGTCGTGTCCGACTTTTTGCAACCGCATGGCATCTACAGTGCATGGAATTCTCCAGGCCAGAATACTGGAGTGGGCAGCCCTTCCCTCCTCCAGGGGATCTTCCCAACCCAGGGATCAAACCAAGATCTCCCACATTGCAGGCGGATTCTTTACCAGCTGAACCATCAGGGAAACCCAAGAATACTGGAGTGGGCAGCCTTTACCTTCTCCAGGGGATCTTCCCAACCCAGGGATCGAACCAAGGTCTCCCACATTGCAGGCGGATTCTTTACCAGCTGAACCATCAGGGAAACCCAAGAATACTGGAGTGGGTAGCCTATCCCTTCTCCAGCGGATCTTCCCAACTCAGGAATTGAACCAGGGTATCCTGCAGATTCTTTACCAACTGAGCTATCCAGGAAGCCCTAGTATCATAAAAAACCAACCTGATTTAAAAATAAGCAAGAGACTTGAATACACATTTTTCTAAAGACATGCCAATAGGTACATGAAAAGATGGCAACATCACTAAACATTAGTGAAACGCAAATCAAAACCATGATTGAGAGATCATCTCACATGTGTGAGAATTACTATCATCAAAAAGACCACAAATAACAAATGCTGGTGAGCATGCGGAGAAAAGAACCACTGTACACTATGTTTTCCACTACAGAAAACAGTATGGAGATTCCTCAGAAAAACAGAATTAAACTACCATCAGTCAGTCAGTCAGTTCAGTCGCTCAGTCGTGTCCAACTCTCTGCGACCCCATGAATCGCAGCATGCCAGGCCTCCCTGTCCATCACCAACTCCCAGAGTTCACTCAAACTCATGTCCATCAAATCAGTGATGCCATCCAGCCATCTCATCCTCTGTCATCCCCTTCTCCTCCTGCCCCCAATCCCTCCCAGCATCACAGTCTTTTCCAAGGAGTCAACTCTTCGCATGAGGTGGCCAAAGTACTGGAGTTTCAGCTTTAGCATCAGTCCTTCCAGTGAACACCCAGGACTGATCTCCTTTAGGATGGACTGGTTGGATCTCCTTGCAGTCTAAGGGACTCTCAAGAGTCTTCTCCAGCACCACAGTTCAAAAGCATCAATTCTTCGGCGCTCAGCCTTCTTCACAGTCCAACTCTCACATCCATACATATCCACTGGAAAAACCATAGCCTATGATCCAGCAATTCCATTCCTGAATATATAACCAAAGAAAACAGCACTAATTTAAAATTACACATACACTCCAATGTTCATAGAAGCATTATTTATAATTGCCAAGATGCAGAAGCAACATAAGTGTCTGTCAACAGGCAAATGAATAAAGAAGATGTGGTGTGTGTGTGCATATATATATATGCACACACACACATATATATATACATATATGTATATATGCATACACACTATATGTATATACACACATATGTATTAATATATATGTTATTCAGGCATAAAAAAAGAATAAAATTTTGCCATTTATACTACATGAATGGAACCAGAGAGTATTATGTTTAGTGAAGCAAGTCAAACAAAGACAAACACTCTATGTTATCACTTATAAGTGGAATATAAATTTTAAAATGCATGAATATGACAAAACAGAAATAGACCCTCAGATTTAAAGGCCAAACTAGTGGTTATCAATGGGAAGAGGGAAGAGGGTGATATGGGGGAATCAGAATCACCCACTGTTCGGATTATGACATTAAAAGTTTTCCCTCCATTGTGATTCCATTGTGAGGCAATATCCTAAAGGATACTTTATGGTCGTCGTCTGCTGCTGCTGCTGCTGCTGCTAAGTCGCTTCAGTCATGTCCAACTCTGTGCGACCCCAGAGACGGCAGCCTACCAGGCTCCCCCATCCCTGGGATTCTCCAGGCAAGAACACTGGAGTGGGTTGCCATTTCCTTCTCCAATGCATGAAAGTGAAAAGTCAAAGTGAAGTTGCTCTGTCCTGTCTGACTCCTAGAGACCCCATGGACTACAGCCTACCAGGCTCCTCCATCCATGGGATTTTCCAGGCAAGAGTACTGAAGTGGGGTGCCATTGCCTTAATATGGTCTACTCCCATATTAATCTTCAATAAAACAATTATCAAATGTCCAGAGATTAAGCACAGATTTGAAAATACTGTACCTATTTAGTCTGGAACCAAAAACTCATTCTAGACTTCCTTTTCTTATCAGCAATAATTTTAGGGGAATAGTCTTAACATTTGTCCAAAACTCTTCAACCTATTAAATCTAGACAGCATATTCTTGTATGCATTTTAACTTTATTTCATTATTGCCGATATTTTGCATGGCACCCAGTCATATTTGAGATATATAGCATTTATTACAAAGGATGAACAGAAACAATAAATTTATCAATTTTCCAATTATTAGACTTACTTCCTCAGTACCACAGTCACAGACTTCATTTCCCTCCACTCTGCCATTGCCACAAATTGGTCCCGGATTCCTCTGCATTTGTGGCTTATTCTGAAGACACTGGGCCCCCACGTTTGAAATGAAATTTTCAAAGTCTCTCAAACTGCAATCGCTAAAAGTCTTCATACCACTGGATTGCCTAAACATGGATCCATAAAATGTCATTGGCATTATTCTTCTGAAAACACAATTCTATATTATACAAATCAATTTCAAAATGTTAAATTCAAGAGGTAATGATAAATGTTCATAACAAATGCTTAGAGGCCAGTCATTCCTCAGGAGGACATGTGATTTCATTCACTGAACACGTATTCTCTTAAAACAAAATCAAGTTCAACAGGAAAAACTAAACAACCCAATTAGTAAATGGGCATAGGATTTGGATACACATTTCTGCAAAGAAGACACATATAAACAAACAATGGGTATATGAAAAGGTCATCAACATCACTAATCACCAAGGAAGTGCAAATCAAAAGAAAAAACAATAAGCTATCACCTCATACCTGTTAATATAGCTATGATTCTTTTTTTAATTTATTTCTTTAACTGGAGGAAAATTTCTTTACAACGTTGTATTGGTTTCTGCCATACAACAACATGAATCAGCTATAATTATATGTATGTACTCTCCCTCTTGATTCCTTTAAAAATAGATGAACATTGTTGGCAAGGACATGGAGAAACTGGAAACTTAGTACATTGTTCATGGAAATGTAAATCCAGTCTCTGCTGAAGACAGTAAAGAGGTTCCTCAAAAGATTAAAAATAGAATACCATATGATCCAGAAATCCTGCTTCTAGGTATATATCCAAAACTATTGAAATTAGAATATGTAAGTGATATCTGTACTCCTATGTTTATTGCAGCAATATTTACAATAGTAAAGACATGGCAGCAACCTAAATGTCATTGAACGATGAATGGATAAGCAAAATGTGGTACATACTGGCAATGGAATATAACTTGCAATGGAATATTATTCAATCTTTAAAAAAAGAAGCAAGTTCTGCCATATGCAACAACAGTACAAAATTTCAAGGACATTATGCTAAGTGAAATAAGCTAGTCACAGAGTATGAAATACTTCATGATTTCATTTATATGAGATATTTAGAAGATTCACACCCACAGATGCAGAGTTGCCAAGAGGCTAGGAGGAGGGGGTAATGGGGAGCTGTAAAACTGGTAGAAAGTTTCAGTTATACAAAATGGATAAATTTTAGTGATCTGCTGTTCAACATAGTACCCATATCTAAGTAATAACTTTAAAATTGGTTAAGAGAACTCCTGTTGAGTAGTTCCACTATATATATATATATATATACATAAAGAATACAATGAGGTACCATTTCACGCCAGTCAGAATGGCTGCTATCCAAAAGTCTACAAGCAATAAATGCTGGAGTGGGTGTGGAGAAAAGGGAACCCTCTTACACTGTTGGTGGGAATGCAAACTAGTACAGCCACTATGGAGAACAGTGTGGAGATTCCTTAGAAAACTGCAAACAGAACTGCCTTATGACCCAGCAATCCCACTGCTGGGCATACACACCGAGGAAACCAGAATTGAAAGAGACACGTGTACCCCAGTGTTCATCACAGCACTGTTTATAATAGCCGGGACATGGAAACAACCTAGATGTCCATCAGCAGATGAATGGATAAGAAAGCTGTGGTACATATACACGATGGAGTATTACTCAGCCATTAAAAAGAATACATTTGAATCAGTTCTAATGAGGTGGATGAAACTGGAGCTGATTATACAGAGTGAAGTAAGCCAAAAAGAAAAACACCAATACAGTATACTAACGCATATATATGGAATTTAGAAAGATGGTAACGATAACCCTGTATGCAAGACAGCATAAGAGACACAGATATTTAGAACAGTCTTTTGGACTCTGTGGGAGAGGGAGAGGGTGGGATGATTTGGGAGAATGGCATTGAAACATGTATAATATCATATAAGAAACGAATCGCCAGTCTAGGTTTGATGCTGGATACAGGATGTTTGGGGCTGGTGCCCTGGGATGACCCAGAGGGATGGTATAGGGAGGGAGGTGGGAGGGGGGTTCAGGATTGGGAACACATGTAAACCTGTGGCAGATTCATGCTGAAGTATGGCAAAACCAATACAATATTGTAAAGTAAAAATAATAATAATAAAAAATAATTTTTTTTAAATTTTAATGTAAAAAAAAAAAAATACACTAGGATTTCCCTGTTGGTCCATTGGTTAAGAATCTGCCTGCCAGTGCAGGAGACATGGGTCCAATCACTGGTCCAGAAAGATCCCACATGCCTTGGGGCAACTAAGCCCTGCCACCACAGCTTCTGAGTCTGCACTTGGGAGCCCTTGAGACACAACTGCTGAGGCTACATGCAGCAACTGCTGCTGCTGCTAAGTCACTTCAGTCATGTCTGACTCTGTGTGAGCCCATAGATGGCACCCCACTAGGCTCCTCTGTCCCTGGGAGTCTCCAGGCAAGAATACTGGAGTGGGTTGCCATTTCCTTCTCCAATGCCTGAAAGTGAAAAGTGAAAGTGAAGTCGCTCAGTTGTGTCCAACTCTTAGTGACCCCATGGACTGCAGCCTACGAGACTCCTCCGTCCATGGGATTTTCAAGGCAAGAGTACTGGCATGGGTTGCCATTGCCTTCTCCCATGCAGCAACTACTGAAGACCAAATACCCAAGAGCCCATGCTCCACAACAAGAGAAGCCACCACAATGTGAAGCCCGTGCACCACAACTAGAGAGTAGCCTCCACTCTCCACAACTAGACAAAGCCCACACACAGCAACTAAGACCCAGGGCAGCCAAAAATAAATAAATACTAAAAAAAAAGAAAGAAAAGAACTGAGTAATTTTGGAGAATGACAAGATGGCTTCCAAATGACCAAATGACTTCCAAATAGGAAGACTCTAAGCTAACCTCCTCCCATGTGCACATCAAATCTATAATTTACAGAGCAACTACTGATGAGAAAGATTAGAAGAATAGCAGAAAAGATCTTTTACAACTAAAGATATGAAGAAGGAACCATAAGTAGATGAGTGGGAGGGATGATGGAGATGTGGTAAAGTCAAGACTCATACTCCTGGATGGGTGACCCACCAGTGAGTTCAGCTCTAGCCTCCTCAAGAGCAGCCTCCCCCACCATTCAGCTCTGCCCTCACCACCAGCCTGCCCAACAAGGACGTATCTAACCTAACCTTGTTATCTCTTGAACTCTAACCCCACCAACCAGTGAGCAAACACCAACCTCAGTACCACCAGAGTCCCAGAGCCTGCCATGTCAGGAGCCAGCTGACCCACCAGCAGGCAAGCAACAGCCCCAGGAGTCGCTGAGCTCCAGACCTACACATGAGCAGATTAACAGTATTTTTGAGACACCTTGGGCCCCTTATTCGGCCAACCTGGGATTCAGCCCTGCTCACTAGCAGGCTGTCAATAGCTTCGGGACACACTGGACTGTGCAGTAAGCCATTCCAGGAACTGGTCCCACCCACCAGCAGACAGATACTAGGTCCATGCAGGACCCGTGGCCCCACAGCCACCCATCTCAATCCCAGTTCCAGCAACCACTGAGCAATGGCGTTCCACAGCCAGCCTCCTTGTGATACAGCTCCACCCACCAGTGGCTGGTGGCATCTGAACAAGGGAGAGATTAGCAATCAATTGAAGAGGGGCCAACCCAGCCAAGTCTACCGGACAACCCACAGTAGTTAGTCCACGGCAACAGAAGGATACTCATAGCCCTCTCAGGGGGGACCACTAGAGCATATAGCACTGGTGACCAGAGAGGAATGTGCTGCTGGGAGTCCTTACTCCCTTCACTTCTGAACTCATCTGTTGTACAGACTATGTTAAAAGTTACCTACTTTTAAAGAGCAGAAATAAAATTAAGTCATCAAAATAATGTATTAGGAAGATCACTGAAATAAAGAACGAAGTTTGTACAAATATATTTTAATGTTCTTTGCTACCTGGTTTAAATTAATTCCAATATATTAACTGTTTTCTATATGAGGTCAACATGAAGTAGGGAAAATAACAAAGATTTGAGTTAGATAAACTTGTTGACTAGTACCAATCTTGAGACTTAACGAGATTTTAAGCAAAGTGATTAAACTCTCTCTCTGATTTCTTATCTCCAAATAGGGGTAATATCCATCCACTTCACAGGCTTGTTATCAGGATTAAATGTTAATAAGTGCTTAATTAAACTCTCTGGCTTATAGTAAGTGACCAATAAATCATTGATGAGATTACTGACATTAGCCACAGCTGTCCACTTATAACCTGTGTATCTGATGTAGAGTCATTTATGCTCTGTGTACTCAAGGGCATTTTAAAAAAAAACACATGGAGGACAGTGGACGGCGGCCAGGACACTAGTGTGATGCAGCTGGAGCCAAGTAACCTGGCAGTTCCTTTTGCTACAGACCTGTTGCCGTGAACGGTGGTGGCTGGAGGCTTTGCAAGTGAGAAAATGGCATTTGTGAAGAGTGGATGGTTGCTGTGACAGAGTACCATTTTGAAGCACTGGAAGAATTGGTTTGACCTGTGGTCAGATGGTCACCTGATCTATTATGATGACCAAACTCGGCAGAGTGTAGACGACAAGGTCCACATGCCAGTGGACTGCATCAACATCGGCATGGGACATGAATGTCGGGATATTCAGCCACCAGATGGGAAGCCAAAAGACTGCTGCAGACTGTTGGCCGAGATGGGAAAACCACCAGTCTTTGTGCAGAAAGCACAGATGATTGTTTGGCCTGGAAGTTTACATTCCAGGATTATGTTGGCTTATGTTGGCTCAGAAGCCATGTATGATGAGACAGCTGTGGCTTCCTCCCCACCTTCTTACACAGACTATGCTGCACCAACCCTTGAGCAGCCATATGGCTATGGTCCATACAGTGGTGCATACCCACCAGGAACTCAAGTTGTCTATGCTGCAAATGCTCAGGCTTATGCTGTACCCTATCGGTACCCATATGCAGGACTTTATGGACAGCAGCCTGCCAACCAAATCATCATTCGTGAGTGGTATTGAAACAATGACAGTGACCTGGCGCTGGGCATGCTGGCTGGAGCAGCCACAGTCATGGCCGTAGGGTCTCTGTTCTGGGTCTTCTAGACTCCTTGGAATCTAGATGTGCATAGCTTCTGATATCCTGTGTGCAATAATATAATTTGCAGGGCATATCTGTTGTAAATGCTTTTAATAATAGGTTTAATAGTTCTTTTGAAAGTAGTGACAAAATACTTATAAGTATATAGAAGTACTGCAGAGAAAAATTTGGACTGCCGTTTAGCTAAAATGTGGACTATCTGAGGCCACTGGCTCATTTGAGGAGTTTCCTTATAAAACTCTCTCAATACTTTATTTGAACACACCTGTTTTGAAAGGCCATTTTCTTTTCAGAGTTAAGCCTTAGTTCTTAAGGGATAATTTATTTTAGTGTTTTGCCAGTAACATGGTGATGTAGGAGTGAGTGAATGACTGTGGCAAGAAAAACTGCAGTTTTTTGGTTTAATGTCAGACTTTGAAACCTCAGACCAGAACTGGCTGTATGTTACTTCAGGAGTTATAGGCTGGAACCTTCCTTAGGCAGCAGTGTGATATCTCACAGCCTCTGGGGCTCCAGCAAAGCAAACTAATCAGGACAGTGGGCGGGATGGCAGTTCCCCCCTTGAAAATGATGCTTTTTCATTTTATTCTTATTTATTTGTTTTTGGTTGTGATACTTGGAAAGCATCCCAAAAAAAGGAGTAGACTCGAGTGTCAACATTTGAGGGCTTTATCATTTAAAACTTGAAGAAGGCACAACTCCTCCAAAAAAGTGTATGGGGGTAGATTTATTTTATTCAGAAGCATCATGTTTTTAGTGTTTGCTTTGAGCATTCTTGATTGCCACCTCCGCCTACTTATAGCTTATTTTCCTACTTGTTGAGAAAGTAATATGAAGAGAGTGGGGAGGAAAGTGAAATGAGAGCCATAGCTGCAGTGTCCCTGTTTCAGGGGACTGGGCTGAGGATGTGCTTTATGTCCTTCTGAAGGCTGTTGATGAGCTCATCTCCTGTCCTGTGTAGGGCTGGGCACTGTGGCTGTCCCTGAGCTGTGTTGCATGGTGGGGGAAACTCAGGTTATAGATGGGAATTTTGGCCTAGAGACATGAATGACCTGCTCAAGATACCTCTCTACCTACCTGACTAGGACACCAGTCTTGCTTTTATTTCTGACTTTAGTGAACCGCTTAATTTTGAGCCCCAACTTATATGTGAAGCTCTGAAAAACTGAGGGTCCTGCATTTCTCTTATTTATTTCTTTATCTATATAAATTTTAAAACTTCACTTATTCCAGCTTTCTGTCCTGCCTGTTTTAAAAAATGTACATTTACAAAGGCACAATGAAGGTCTCTGCCTCTATACTCCATGAGGCCATGTTTCCATAAAATACACTCCTAGTAGCACAAACTCTGTGCATATTTTATGTGGCTAGTTACCGACACAGTTTTTTGTTTCGCTTATCAGTCCACTCCACCTCTGAGGCAGACTTAAATAGATCTATCGCTGTATGGAAACTAGACACCAAATGAACACTGTGGTGACCACAGGTCTGTTTCCCAGCCAGTTCCACCGTACCTGGTGACACTGGAGAGTCTGCTTCCAGCTGAAAAAAGGGTACTTGGCTGTCATCTCTTTGGATGTGTCATGTGGTGGAAAGTTGCCAGACGTGATGTGTGACAACACTGGTTTTGATGGTTAAAAATGTTACTAATTTTACATCATACGTAATAAGAATAGCTTTGTTCAGATGGTAATCATTATTCAAGCTGTATCCTTTACAAATAAAACACTAAACTCAGTTTTCAATGTTGCACTAGAGTGTTAATTTTGAACTAGGAATTACTGGAACAGATACTGAGTTATGTCACTGAAACACCCTTGAAGCAGATGGTCTCCCTGTGTTCCCCTGGCTTTCCCCTGACAGACTGGGGGGAGCTGTGGACTGAAGTCCCAACATGCATGTGCTTCCCTATCTCCAGTCCCTGTCCCTAGCCAGGCAAGCCATGCTGGGCAACTGTAGTTGAGTCTGGAAGTTCACTGTCTCTAGTGACTTGATCCTGAGAGGAAATGCATGCTCAGCATAAAGACGGGCTGAGATGCTTCATTTCTTTAGCCCCAATTCTCATAGATGCCAATCTTTTGGTCTCCTCACTTAGGTAGTCCTAAATCAAGAAGTGAGGTGAGTTGGAAGGAAATTGTTCACTTTGACTAAAGTGAAATGCTTAGTCAGCATTTTACTTCCATGTGCACTTTTAAATAACTGGCCATTGATATTGAACACCTGCCAGTCTGCTTGTTTCTTAGCTCTGTTCATTTAATTTCTTGAGTTAACTTCAGGGTTAGATTTAAAGAGAAGGGAGAGGTGAGCCACTGTGTTTCAGATCAACATTCATGAAATGGGCCTGACCGGGATGCAAGATCTGGATCAAGGGAGAAGTTCCTGCCATTGATACAGAATGACCCACATTTGTTTTCTACGCTAATTGTGATTCTGTGTGATCTTTTTCTCCTTCCCAAGTTTACAGACACCAGCATGGAATGCGGTTCCATTTTTTCCCCTAGGGTTGATCTTTTCTTTTTTCTTCCAGTTGCTTGCCTGTCTCTAGTATTCTGTGGTGTCTTCAGAACCAGTTTTTCCCTGTATATGCAAATTGTATGTTTATAAGTGAAAACGTTAATACATTAAATGATTGTTAACCTTAAAGCATAAAAAAATTTAAAAAACACATGGAAAAAGACAACTGGAAATAATAACATTTCCTTTACTTACACGCTTTCTTTGAAGATTACATAATATATGAGAAGTACTGTGGAAATGCAAAAGATACATCTATATATATTTGTAGATAGATCTTATATATTCATTTATATACCTTACATATAGATGCAAATAAAATTGTTAAATTTCATAAAAATTAAGATAACACTTGCCCTACACACATCAAAAAAGTTTCCTTAAGAAAATGGAGAATATGTATGAAAGCATTTGATATATCATAAAGCAGTATACAAATCCAAAGGTTTATTAACACAGATTCTAAGCCAGAATGACTGGGTTCAAAACTCTGGACTGCCACAACCAACTATCTGACCGCAGATAGTTATCCTTTTTATAATTCAGTTTCTCAACTGTAAAGGTGAGAATATTAGGACCTGCCCTAAGGAGATGCTGTGAAAACCAAATGACACAACATATGTAAAGTGTTTGAAATAGCCTCTAGCACACAGCAAGTACAATGTACATATTTGTTATTTTTATTATCATTAATACCAGACTCTGGGTGAGCTACACAAAGCATCTTGTCATAAGCATACTTGAAAAACAGTTGGCCAAATGGACAACAGGCCCAAGATGGCAATGCTCATATTGCTTATACAGCTATATAAATGTTATATTTGATTCAATAAACAATATTATAATTTATATGTTGAAATTTAATAATTAAATACTTTATACATATAAATATTATTTTTACATATAACACACGTAGAACTAGTTTATAACGTAATATGGCTCTATATAAAAATATGTATGTGTTTGAGCTATTTTTAGAATGTAAGAACTAACCTTAGGTGGTGCTTAGAACTATAAAATGAGTATGTTTTCGTAAAGTAATGGCTTGTTTCCACCTTTGACTTTTGGTTGCTCTTCAGTTATGAAGAGGTCATACTTAGCATAGGCCCTTTTTACAAATGGAAAACTTTAGCATACTAATGACACCTGCTATAGCCCTTGTGTGATAGACCATGTGAGGAACACTGGCAAACTTATCAATCACTGTAACTAATCCATCACACACTTGTGGAATTTTACAATTTAAAAAACACTTTCCCATTTCATTTTCTCATTTCGTTCTTATATCACTCTGGAAAACAAAACAATAGGCATAATCATTTCCATTTTAAAGATGAGAAAAATAAATCTAAGCAAGGTCTAGTAATTTATCCAAAGTCACATAAATTATGTCATTTAGATTGAAGCTTTCCCAGAATATTAATATACTCTAAAAGCAAAGGTCACTTGTTTTGAGCTGCCGCATATTTTTAAAGATCCTAATTGATTTCATAAAATACAGTCTATGGGATATTCCTTTGGTAATGTATCCTGCAGACTGGATTTATTATTTTGTTCTTAATATTAACCTTCCACCAAACTACTCTTAGGCTTAAAATTTCATATTTTGATTTTGTGGTACTTGGTCCATTTATATAGTTAATTTGTACTATAAGCAAATACTAAAAATTTTCACTTGAATTATTTAAACAAATTATTGATAAATTCAACAAATAAAATTTATTTTTGGAAAAACTTACAGGGCTTTTGTACTCATTACGCAGATGGCTCCTGAACATCGACATTTCTTTGGGTCATCATATGATATTCCCAGACTGAGTCCCAGCATCTGGGTGACAATAATTGAAAGTGCCTCCAAAGTCATCTCTTTGGGATACTACATCAACAACAAACAAAATTCAAATAAAAGACAATTCACTGAAGGGTGGTAAAAATGGTATTTTTCTAATTAAAATCATTTTATTGTTTTATCAAATACTTAAGAATATGGAAATACAGTTCCTTAGACAACTAAGAACCTGAAGTTCTTCTTATAAAATTTTATTGAGATATACGCGTATGAACCTATGTCTAGTTTTGCCATGATTTAACAATTGAATGCCTAAGATAATCCTTAAATAATTGTCATAACTACATAAATGTGCTATTTTTACATCAGATTTTTGGCTATATGGACCATGATCTTCCATTTGCCTAATTTCTTAGACCAGCTATCATGTTCATTCAGGATAGTCCATTTGATACTCCACTTCCCAGCTCACAAAGTGGCCACACAACCAAATTACTCAGTTGTAAGTATGCTATGTGCTTCCAGCCAATATTCTCAAAGATACAGTAACTAGTATCAGGAGAAACCACAGAAAATAGATCCTCAAGAAAGCTTTCTTATGATTGCTGCTGCTAAGTCACTTCAGTCGTGTCTGACTCTGTGCGACCCCATGGACGGCAGCCCACCAGGCTCCCCTGTCCCTGGGATTCTCCAGGCAAGAATACTGGAGTGGTTTGCCATTTCCTTCTCCAATGCATGAAAGTGAAAAGTGAAAGTGAAGTCACTCAAGTCGAGCCCAACTCTTAGCGACCCCATGGACTGCAGCCTACCAGGCTCCTCCATCCATGGGGTTTTCCAGGCAAGAGTACTGGAGTGGGTTGCCATTGCCTTCTCCAAGCCAGGCCTAATTCTGTGGCTCCAGCCCTTGCCCTTGGCAATGGTTCACACCCTAAAGAGTGGCTTCCCTCTGGATCCTAAAAAATCCACCTCTTATCCCTTTGTCTCTCAATGAATTTTTGCAATGAGACATCAGGGCCTGAGTTTCATTAGTTTTAGCTGAGCTTGAGTCCTGGGAGAGAGCTGAAGGATTAGGCTGTCACAAATATAACAAATGCACAATTATCTTCCCTGACAAGGAGAAATGGGACAATGGTAATTCATGATATGCAATGACATCATAATTTCTCAAATTATTGCCAAATGTGGCATAAGATAAGGTGCAGGTAGAGGCCAAGATGTGAGGCTCATCAAGGCACTTCACTCTTACAAAAACAAGCTATAATAAATATTGTGTGGTCAACTGGCTTCTTATGGAAGTGCTAGAGGAAGTACATTATGAAATAGAAAGGAAAAACTATACATGAACAACTGAGAATGTAAATAGGCAATCATAAAGCCTCTACAGCAGCACAGTAGTGACTCATCATCTCCTCTAGTTATTGATTTGAAGACCAAACTCAGGGCCTATTTATAAGTACTGTAGTGTTATAGCACCAATTTAATTATCAAACTTCCCAGATTTGATGCAGGAGTCAGAATCTGAAACTTGAAATGGGAACTAGAGTATCATGGACAAATATCACTTGACTTCTCTTGCCAGTAGAGTAAGTTTCCCTATACACAATGAAAAAGTCCCTACATTTTAAAAATGACACTTTTTAACGACAATACCTGGAACTTCTGTCTCATTACCCTTGCTTATCTCCAAGTCCCTAATCAGAATTAAATTACAACAGAAGTGATATTAACAAGATGACAATATAGGTCTTTCCCAACTTTACTCCCGGTCACAAGAACAACTGCAACTATTCATGGACAAGACACCACTGAGAAAATCCCAGAACATGGAAGTGAGGCTGAAGTACCACCAGCACCAGAGATCAAGACAGATCTCATAAGAAGATTAGCAAGAGCAGTTATGCATGAATGCATTACCCCTCCCCAACATTGGTGCAGCACAACACTGAGAGGTCTTCCCAGGCTATGGTTCCTCAAGTGGGAAAAGAGTACAGAGTGGACATCTAGATCCCCCAGTACTGTGGGCCACTTCTGGGAGCCCTACTCTGGTCTTGCCTCATGAGGACCACAAAGGACGAGTGGGATTTGACCACTGTAAATCTGATCATGACAGAGAAGGTGAGGTAGAGGTGAGGGTTGCAACAATCAATACTTAGACCTTGGCAAGCCAACTTCCCATCCACAGCAACTGTAGGTCCCAACTAGTAGATCTGCAGAGCCAGGACAGTGGAAGTGTATGACCAGGGAAGTCAATGAGGTGCAGATCTGCCTGATTTGAGTCCTCAAATGAAAAGCCTTGCTAGCCCTGGACCCTCTACCCAGTCAGCATAGCTGTTTATAGCCTTGCCTAATGACTGGTATAGCCCCTGGCTACCCCTAACCAGAAGCCTCATTAGAATACTTGGTAGCTGCATAGTGCAGCAACACTTGAACAGAGAGTATAGCAGGCAGAGTGGATTGTTCACAGAGCAAAGCCAGTGGCACTGTTTGGCCAGGAAACCTGGAGTAACAGATAGCTTGGGTTGAGTCCACAAAGAGCTAAGCTGATTCTCCAGTTCCACCTGGGCAAGGAAACAAATTCATAGCCCTGCCATTGCTAAATATAGCCTTCAGAAAGCTCAACCAATGAATCTAGCCAGAGCACACAGGAAGCTGTGCCATCTATCCAACAATCCTGCTTACAGTGACACTTGAACAGAGAGCACAGCTCATGGTTTTCACCATCTTTAGAGCAAAACCCAGTGGTCTCATGTAGCCAAGGAATTAAGGGTACAGTCCACAAAATATTTAGGTACAAAAATAATGAGGCATGCAAGTCATGGGGCCTATTCTGCTGCCTTGTCAGGGCAGGGAAGCTAATTCATTCCTCAGCTACTGCTAAGTTCTTTTTCTTTACCTTTTAGGAAGGCTGATCAGTGAATCTAGACAACCACAGAGTATATCCTACTGCCCCATTTGGGCAGGGAACCATGCCAGCAGTCCTATCTGACAGTTAATACCCCTCATCCTTGACTTCAGAGCTTGGACAGTGGCTCTCGCCCCAAAATAGAACTTGTCTGCCCAAGGACATGTCCAAAAACCTAAACTGAGCTGGCTAGTGAAGAACTGTCTGCCAAAATAAGCCTGTAAAGTCTGGAAGAGGAGAACAATTACTCAAATGCACAGATACCAAAGTAAGGAATGAAGAAAGTAAGAAAAGTCAGGTGAATGTAACACAATAAAATCAAACTAAAAATGCTGCAAATAAATGACCCAAAAGGAAAGGAGATCTGTCAGAGAAATAATTCAGAATAAACTTCTTAAAGAATTTTAGTGAACTACAAAAGCAAACAGATAACTAAATGAAATTAGAAAATGGTGAATGAAGAAAATAAGGTCAACGAAGAAATAAAAATCAATAAAAAGAGATGTCCTAGGGCTTCAACAGTAGACTTGAACAAGCAGAATAAAGAATCAGTGATCTAGAATGCAAGAATATTTCAAAATTATTCAGTCAGAAGAGCAAAACCTTAAAAAGAATGAAAAAGAAGAAAGCCTACACAACTATGGGACAAACATACACACACACACACACACACACACACACACACATACACACTAATATCCATATCTTAGGAACTTGAAAAGGAAGGGACAGAAAGTACATTTGTTCATTGCAGCACTGTTTATAATAGCCAGGACATGGAAACAACCTAGATGTCCATCAGCAGATGAATGGATAAGAAAGCTGTGGTACATATACACGATGGAGTATTACTCAGCTGTTAAAAAGAATACATTTGAATCAGTTCTGATGAGATGGATGAAACTGGAGCCGATTATACAGAGTGAAGTAAGCCAGAAAGAAAAACACCAGTACAGTATACTAACACATACATATATTAGAAAGATGGCAATGATGACCCTGTATGCAGGACAGCAAAAAAGACACAGATGTGTATAGCGGACTTTTGGACTCAGAGGGAGAGGGAGAGGGTGGGATGATTTGGGAGAGTGGCATTGAAACATGTATAATATCATGTAGGAATCGAATCACCAGTCTATGTCCGATGCAGGATATGGCATGCTTGGGGCTGGTACACGGGGATGACCCAGAGAGATGTTGTGGGGAGGGGGGTGGGAGAGGGGTTCATGTTTGGAGACGCATGTACACCCATGGTGGATTCATGTCAATGTATGGCAAAACCAATACAGAATTGTAAAGTAAAATAAAAAATAAATAAACAAATAAATAAAAAAGAAAAAAAAATAAAGCAAAATGGCCAAAAACTTTCCAAGACTGGGAAAGAAATGGATTTCCAAGTGCATAACACACAAAGGATCCTGAATAGGTTGAACCCAAATAGGGCTACATGAGGACACATTACAGTTAAATTATTAAAATAAAGAAAAAAAATTTTTGAAAGAAAAAGAAGATATCAGGTTACATACAAGGGAACTCCCATAAGACTATCAGCATATTTCTCAACAGAAATATTTCAGGTGAGGAGAGAATGGGATTATATATTCAAAATATCAAAAGAAAAAACTGTCAGCTAAGAATTCTATGCCCAGCAAAGCTGTGCTTCATAAATGAAGAAGAGATCATGATTCTAAAACAAATAAAAGCTAAAGGAGTTCATCATCCCTAGAGATGCCTTACAAGAAATACTAAAAGGAGTGAAGTTGAAGTAAAATAATGCTAATTAACGTCATTAAAACATGAGAAAATTAGCATAAATGTCACTGTTAATGGCAAGTGTATAGTCAGAATTAGATACTGTGATAGCATAATGATGGTGCATAATTCACTCTAGCTTAAAAGTGGAAAAACAAATATACTAAAACAATTACAGTAAAATACATTATAGGATATATAATATAAGAAGAGATGTAAAACCACATAAACTATAATTAATAACTAAAAAAGAATAAGAACCTGGAGAAGAAGAGAAGTAAAAGTATAAAGTTTAAAAATGCTACTGAGTGGGAGGAGATCAAGATGACAGAATAGAGGCACCTGGAACTCGCCTCCTCCCACAAATACATCAAAAATACATCTACATGCAGAACACATTTCACAGAAAATCTACTGAAAGCAGGCATAAGATCACATACAACTAAATCTGCAAGAAGGATTCCTAGCTAGCGGAGTAGGATGAAGGGACAAGGGAAAAGAGGAACTGGAATGGGACCTCTGCCCCTAGGCAGGGAGCTGTGAAAGAAGAAAGGTTCCTTCATTCTAGAAATCTCCTTTACCACCTGGGAGGTCTGGTGGGACAGAGAGGGAGCTTCAGAGACTAAGGGGGAGAATGTGGGAGGTGGATTATGCCCCAGCAGGGCACAGAGAGACCAGCACAGACTGCCTTTGCATGTCAGCAAGCTTCCCACATGCCTACTGGAGTGTGAAGTGGCCAAGTTCTGAATCTCAAAGCTTCAGTGGACAGTCTGGGGAAAGGACTCCGTTTGGCTATACAGAGATAGCTTGAAGGGCCTGGAGTATGGTCTGGGTCATGACTGGGAGTGTGCACAGAATGATGTGGGAGTCCACCGTAAGAGTCCCATTGTCAACACACAAAACAAGGGTCACAGGTGCACCATAGCAGTTTTCTTGTCAGCATGCTCATAACAAAGCACAGTTTCCACCACCGAGGGTTTTGCAAACTTCCAGGGTACCCAAACATGGAGGTGGGGGAGTTGAAATTTAAGCTGATTATCCATGCTCCCCAGAGAAGGTAGTGGCACCCCACTCCAGTACTCTTGCCTGGAAAATCCCATGGATGGAGGAGCCTGGTAGCTACAGTCCATGGGGTCACTAAGAGTCAGACACGACTGAGCGACTTCACTTTGACTTTTCACTTTCATGCATTGGAGAAGGAAATGGCAACCCACTCCAGTATTCTTACCTGGAGAATCCCAGGGACGGGGGAGCCTGGTGGGCTGCCATCTATGGGGTTGCACAGAGTCGGACACGACTGAAGCGACTTAGCAGCAGCAGCATCCATGCTCCCAAATTCAGGCACAAGAGTATAACTTTGGAAGGATTCACACCAGTGAGTTTTGGGACCAGAACAATGCATTCATGCCTAAGGGACATCTGAGCTAATTATTGGTACTCCCATGACAGAGATGATTCCAGGTGCCACAATCAGAAAACTCTGTGGGCGCACACATCAAGTGGCGGGCAACATCACACAATCATGGTGGACAGCACCTGGGGAGGAGTTCACAGCAGCTCCTGTCCCAGTAAGAGTGCTCCAGTCCCTCCTACCTCACACAACAGTTTAGAAAAGGATCTGGAAACTTCCATTCCAACAACTGAAGAGCAGATTCTGTCCCCAACAGGGCTGTGACAACCACAGAGCAAAGAAGAGGCTCCACTCAACATCCAGTGCAGGCTCCAGTCAGCACACCACAAGCACATCCCCTATCAAGGGGACAAGGGTGAGCACACCCTGAGAAAGACATGTCAAGCATTCATATCAAAACAGCCCTTGAACCAAAACTATTGGACTTACACAATCTTACATACAGGGTCAGCTCAGTTAAGTTCAGTCGCTCAGTTGTGTCCGATTCTTTGCAACCCCATGAACCGCAGCATACCAGGGCTCCCTATCCATCACCAACTCCCGGAGTTTACCCAAACTCATGTCCATTGAGTTGGTGATGCCATCTAACCATCTCATCCTCTTGTCCCCTTCTCATCCTGCCTTCAATCTTTCCAAACATCAGGGTCTTTTTAAATGAGTCAGCTCTTCGCATCAGGTGGCCAAAATATTGGAGTTTCAGCTTCAACATTAGTCCTTCCAAAGAACACCCAGAACTGATTTCCTTTAGGATAGACTGGTTAGATCTCCTTGCAGTCCAAGATACTCTCAAGAGTCTTCTCCAACACCACAGTTCAAAAGCATCAATTCTGTGCTCAGCTTTCACTTCCACATAAAAACAGACCTTCAGACCAGAGTAGATAACTGTTTCTTTTAAATTAATAGAGTCAGAGAACTATAACGAAAAGGCAGAAGAACTACTCCCAATTAAAAAAAGATAAATCCTCTGAAAAAAACAATGTAACAGACATCCCAGATCTACCAGAACCCAAGTTCAAAGAGCAATTAATAAAAATGCTGAAGGAATTAAGAAAGATTGTCAATAGAAACACACATTACTGAAACAAGGAACTAGAAACTATAAAATGGAACCAAACAAAATCGCCAAGATAAAAACAAAGCTAGGGGAATAGCTCAAGAAAGAATGAAGAGATGGAGCCAAAGCAAAAACAACTCCCAGTTGTGGATGTGACTGGTGATGGAAGTCAAGTCCAGTGCTATAAAAAACAATATTGCATAGGGATCTGGACTGTTAGGTCCATGAATCAAGGTAAATCAATGAAGTGGTCAAAGAGGAGATGCCAAGAGTGGGCATCAACATTTTAGGAATCAGTGAACTAAAATGGACCAGAAAGGGCTAATTTAATTCAGACGACCATTACATCTACTACTGTGAGAAAGAATCCTTCAGAAGAAATGGAATAGCCGTCATAGTAAACAAAAAAGTCTGAAATGCAGTACTTGTGTGCAATCTCAAAAACAACAGAATGATCTGTTTGTTTCTAAGGCAAACCATTCAATATCACAGTAATCCAAGTCTATGCCACCACCACTAATGTCAAAGAAGCTAAAATTGAACAGTTCTATGAAGACCGACAGGACCTTCTAGAACTAACACCAAAAAGAAGATGTCCTTTTTGTCACAGGGGACTGGAATGTAAAAGTAGGAAGTCAAGAGATACCTGGAGTAATAGGCAAGTTTGGCTTTGGAGTACAAAACGAAGCAGGGCAAAGGCTAACAGAGTTTTGCCAAGAGAATACACTGGTCATACCAAACACCCTCTTCCAACAATACAAGAGATGACTCTACACATGGACATCACCAGATGGTCAATATTAAAATCAGACTGATTATACTCTGCAACAGAAGATGGAGAAGTTCTATATAGTCAGAAAAAACAAGACCAGGAGTGACTGTGGCTTAGATCATGAACTCCTTATTGCAAAATTCAGACTTAAACTGAAGAAAGTAGGGAAAACCATAGACCATTCAGGGATGACCTGAATCAAATCCCTTATGATTATATAGTGGAAGTGAGAAATAGATTCAGGGGATTAGATCTGATAAACAGAGGGCTTGAAGAATTATGGATGGAGGTTTGTGACATTGTACAGGAGGCAGTGATCAAGACCATCCCCAAGAAAAAGAAGGGCAAAAAGGCAAAATGGTTGTCTGAGGAGGCCTTACAAATAGCTAAGAAAAGAAGAGAAGGTAAAGGCAAAGAAGAAAAAAGACCCATTCGAATGCAGAGTTCCAAAGAATAGCAAGGAGAGATACAAAAGCCTTCCTAAGTGATCAATGCAAAGAAATAGAGGAAAACAATAGAATGGGAAAGACTAGAGATCTCTTCAAGAAAATTAGAGATACCAAGGGAATATTTCATGCAAAGCTGGGAGATGGGCACAATAAAGGACAGAAATGGTATGGACCTAACAGAACCAGAAGATATTAAGAAGAGGTGGCAAGAATACACAGAAGAATTATACAAAAAAGATCTTCATAACCCAGATAATCACGATGGTGTGATCACTCACCTAGACATCCTGGAGTGCAAAGTCAAGTGAGCCTTAGAAGAATCACTACGAACAAAGCTAGTGAAGGTGATAGAATGCCAGCTGAGCTTTTTCAAATCCTGAAAGATGATGCTGTGAAAGTGCTGCACTCAATAAGCCAGCAAATTTGGAAAACTCAGCAGTGGCCACAGGACTGGAAAAGGTCAGTTTTCATTCCAATCCCAAAGAAAGACAATGCCAAAGAATGTTCAAACTACCGCACAGTTGCACTCATCTCACAGGCTAGTAAAGTAATGCTCAAAATTCTCCAAGACAGGCTTCAACAGTGCGTGAACCGTGAACTTCCAGATGTTCAAGCTGGATTTAGAAAAGGCAGAGGAACCAGAGATCAAATTGCCAACATCTGCTGGATCATAGAAAAGGCAAAGAGAATTCCAGAAAAACATCTACTTCTGCTTCATTGACAACACTTAGAGCCTTTGACTGTGTGGATCACAACAAACTGGAAAATTCTTAAAGAGATAGGAATACTGGGCCACCTGACCTGCCTCCTGAGAAACCTGTATACAGATCAAGAAGCAACAGTTAGAACCAGACATGGAACAACAGACTGGCTTCAAATTGGGAATGGAGTACATAAAGGCTGTATATTGTTACCCTGCTTATTTAACTTATATGCAGAGTACATCATGAGAAATGCCAAGCTGGGAAAAAGCACAAGCTGGAATTAAGACTTCCAGGAGAAATATCAATAACCTCAGATATGCAGATGACACCACCCTTATTGCAAAAAGTGAAGAGGTACTAAACAGCCTCTTGATGAAGGTAAAAAAGGAGAGTGGAAAAGCTGGCTTAAAACTCAACATTCAGAAATTGAAGATCATGACATCTGGTTCCATCACTTCATGGCAAATGATGGGGAAACAACGGAAACCGTGACAGACTTTATTTTTCTGGGCACCAAAATCACTGCCGATGGTGACTGCGGCCATGAAATTAAAAGATGCTTGCTCCTTGGAAGAAAAGATATAACAAACCTAGACAGCATGTTAAAAAAGAGATGTTACTTTGCCAACAAAGACTCATATAGTCAAAGCTATGGTTTTTCCAGTAGTCACATATGGATATGAGAAGTGGACCATAAAAAAGGCTGAGCACCAAAGAACTGATGCTTTCAAATTGTGGTGCTGGAGAAGATTCTTGAGAGTCCATGGACTGCAAGGAGATCCAACCAGTCAACTCTAAAGGAAATAAACACTGAATATTCATTGGAAGGACTAATGCTGAAGCTCCAATACTTTGGCCACCGGATGCAAAGTGTCAACTCATTGTAAAAGACCCTGATGCTGGGAAAGATAGATGGCAAAAGGAGAAAGGGACAGCAGAGGATGAGATGGTTGGATGGAGTCACTGACTCAAACAACATAAGTTTGAACAAACTCCGGGAGGTGGTGAAGGACAGGGAAGCCTGGCATGCTGCAGTCCATGGGGTCACAAAGAGTTGGACATGACTGAGCAACTGAACAATAACATAAAAGTTTGAAACATTTTAAAGAATTTTTATCATATTTTTTGGTTGATCACTTGTTTTGATTTTGAAGTTATTTTATCTGTAAGACTACTTCTCCAATTTTATACCTACAAGAAAAAAAATCTCTTTAGGTTATAGGAATATCTTTGCAGATCTTTTCATGATGCACTCTTCAATATAGTAAGGAATACAAGTGTATTTGTGATATTTTATTCCACTTTAACTTCCAAATATCTATAATAAGATACTTTGCACTTCAGAATTCTATTAATACTACATATTCCAAAGTTTTAACAGTGATGAAAAATATAAATGCAATATCTAAATGTAAATATAAATGTAAAATGTGTAATATATATGCTGTAATGCTGGGAAATTTTTTAATGTACTTGTTTTCAAATAAGATTAAGTCATTACATACCAGAGCAATTCCTGCAGAATAACCGGTAACACACATCTTTCCAGGAAATGCTGCTCCCACATAATTTGGATATTCTCTAAAGCTAGATAAATAAGTATTAAATGATAATTAATTTTGACAATTCATATATGATATTTCCTGCTGAGAATTTTCCTGTAGTTCATAAAATTCTAGTCTGAATCAAATTGAAGTAAAATCTTTATGTCTTTGTTTCACATTTGTAAAACAGTGTTAATTAAATGAGCTTAAGCACTTTGGGTTTCTAAAACATATCCAGTAAATCCAAATTTTTGATAACTTTACTGTTCTTGTGACATTTGGTTAAGGTTACCAAAGCCTTTACAGGCTTCCCTGTAAAGGGACAGTAAAGAATCTGCCTGCAATGCAGGAGACCAGGGTTTGACCCCTTGGTCAGGAAGATTCCCTGGAAGGAAATGGCAACCCACTCCAGTATTCTTGTCTGGGAAATCCCCTGGACAGAGGAGCCTAGTGGGCTACAGTCCATGGGGTCACAAAGAGTTGGACACAATTTAGCAACTGAATACGCACACATGCACCAAAGACTTTGATCAAACATGTCAATCAAAAGCATTTTGCTCAGTAACAATGAAAAATAGCTTTAATGTATGGATTAAAACTTTTCACTCAAATATAGGTAAGCTCGCCATTTTCTTACTGTAATACTATATTGTTCTACAACTTTTTTCTGCTTTACAATACAGTATTGTAAAGTAAAATAAAGTAAAAAAAAAAAAGAAAAAGACACCATATAGCCTGCCATATAATAATTGCAAAATTCTCAGAGATTTATATAAATTATTCTATTTAATTCTCAAATCCACCCAGTGAAATAGATATTATTTGTCCCCACTGAACAAATCAAATATCAGATGGAAAGTACAAATAACTTGCTCAGGACAGCAGACTTAATAAGTACTGCTGAAGGATATGAACTTAAGACAGTTTGAATCCAGGGCCATACTTTCAATTACTAAGATACAGATGCTCCAAACATATTCTGCCATCTTTAAAGCCTCAGCCAAAACAAACATTCCAGGATGTATGTAGAAAAGCTTGATACTTAATTCTCAATTTGAAATGTCCCCTCAGTCTCAAGTACAGTTTACTTCACAATTGCACTGTCCCTCCACTGCTCCCTTATTCTGATACTGTACATTCCTACCCTCCAGCACTTGTATCCAAGTATTTGCCCTTAACACCCAAGTTTAGTTTTACAGTCCAATATCAAATTATTGCTTAAATTCTTTCTTCATTCAAGACAGTTCTCCCAATAGATAAGACTTTCCCCTAAACTCTATCCATACTCCTGATGAGCTGGACACAATAATAACTTTTTACTTATTACTGCCTATCCAATCTTCACATCGAATCAGTTATCAAGATTTAATGTTTTACTTCTTCAATGTTTCTTGTTTCCCTCTTCTCCTACAGAGGTTTCACTACAGTTATAACTATGAATTCCATACTCTGAAAACAATTATTCAGTTCAGTTCAGTCGCTCAGTCATGTCTAACTCTTTGCAACCCCATGAATTGCAGCACACCAGGCCTCCCTGTCCATCACCAACTCCTGGAGTTCACTCAAACTCACATCCATCGAGTCGGTGATGCTATCCAGCCATGTCATCCTCTGTCGTCCCCTTCTTCTCCTGCCCCCAATGCCTCCCAGCATCAGAGTCTTTTCCAATGAGTCAACTCTTCCCATGAGGTGGCCAAAGTACTGGAGTTTCAGCTTTAGCATCATTCCTTCCAAACTTACTCCTATATCTCTAAGTACACTGCTTCAATAACCTGTAATGCCTTCCACCTTCCTTTGAGTTTAAATATGTCTAAATCTGTCTTCACACTTCTAATTTGATGCATTACTTTGGATCTTTCTCTCACTCTTGCTCTCACTCTCCCTCTCATTGTTTCTTCCTCCTTTAAACTATAAACAGATAGACATAATGTATTAACATTAATCTTCTGCAATGACATAGCAAGATGGCAGACTTGGAACTTTTATCCCTCATCTCTCTCTCCAGAGACAATTTTGAGAAACACTCACAGATGAGAGTATTTTTGTGGCCTAAGAGTCCAAGGAAGGGTCCCACACCACATTTGAGCAAAAAAAATCTAGGAACATTCACATTCTTAGTTGAAAACAGTTTCACTCTGCCCACGTCACCATTCCCCCAACACAGCAAAGCTCAGTGCCAAGAGACATGCCTTCAGCCATGATTTCTCCCACAAGGAAAGGTGAGAACATAGTGAGTGCCCCCAGTCATGCAAGATGATACCCAAGAGGCCCATTTTTTAAATTATTCCGTATAGAGAGGGATGGATAAAGAAAATACGATGTACATACACAGTGGAATATAATTCAGCCTCAAGAGAAGGAGATCCTGCCATTTGCAACATGGATAAACCTGGAGGACATTATGCTAAGTGAAGTAAGCCAAACATGAAAAGTCAAGTACTGTATGATCTTGTTTATATGTGGAATCTAAAAGGGTCAACTTATAAAAGGAAAGAGTTGAATGGTGGTTGCCAGGGGTTGGGAAGTGGGGGAAATGGAAAGATGGTCAAAGGTATAAAGTTTCAGTTGCACAGGATGAATATGTCCTAGAGATCTCATGTTCAGTCAGATGACTAAAGTAATAACACTGTATTGTATATGAGAAATTGGCTAGAGTAGACTTAAACTTTCTCACCACACACCAAAAAATGGTAACTGTATAAGATGATGGATATGTTAATCAACTTGATTATAATTTTATAATGTATACGTATATCAGAACATCACCTTGTGGACATCCCTGGTGGTCAGTGGTTAAGAATCCTCCTGCCAGTGCAAGGGACATGGTTCTGGGAAGAGTCCACACGCCTCGGGGCAATTAAACCCATATGCAGCAACTACTGAGCCTGCATTCCAGAGCCCACAGGCCACAACTACTGAGCCCATGTACCACAACTACTGAAGCCCTATGAGAAGCCTGAACACTGCACCTAGGGAGTAACCTCCGCTTGTCACAACTGGAGAAATCCCTCACACAGCAACAAAGACCAGTACAGCCAAAATAAATAAATAATAAACAATCTTTAAATGCTATTAAAAAACCACACTGTACCCCTTAATATATAAAATTTTTACCTATCAATTATAACTCAATAAAGATGGGAAAGAATAACAACAATAAAAGCAAACATAGGGAAATTGAGGCAGAACACATCAATTGACCTAGGTGACAGACAGGGCTGAACTTAAATGCAGGCAGTTGGCCTCCAGAGCTTAAATTTGAATCACTATGCTATGTTATCTCAACAAACACTTGTTGAATAAAGGAAATATTGTAAAAGGTTTTGAAAAATTAACCTTGCTATGTTCACTATTCCTCCTTTAGGATTCAGATCATAAATTTCTGGAGTATGGAGACCACAGGAAATTACTGTTAATGATCATAATTTCAAGGTATTTATTCCACTATATTACATTACTCAGGGGCTTCCCAAGTGGCATTAGTTATAAAGAACCCACCTGCCAATGCAGGAGATGTAAGAGACGTGGTTTCAACCCCTGGACCAGGAAGATCCCCTGCAAGAAGAAATGGCAACCCATGCCAGTATTCTTGCCTGAAGAATCCCATGGACAGAGGAGCCTGGCAGGCTACAGTGCATGGGGTTGCAAAGAGTCAGACACCACTGAAGTGAGTTAACATGCAGCACATTACTCATATGAAAAATATATTGGTGCTTTAAAATAACATCAAGATATCAAGAAGGATCATTACTTAAGTTTAAGGATGCTGATTGTACCATAATTTCTATATTTCTAATGGGATAAATTCCCTGTAATGCACCAAAGTTCAACATCTTAAACTTAGGAAAGGGTATGTCAAGGCTGTATATTGTCACCCTGCTATTTAACTTATATGCAGAGTACATCATGTGAAATTTTGGGCTGGGTGAAACACAAGCTGAAACCAAGACTGCTGGGAGAAACATCAATAACCTCAGATATGCAGATGACACCACCATTATGGCAGAACTAAAGACCCTCTTGATGAAGGTGAAAGAGGAGAGTGGAAAAGCTGGCTTAAAACTCAACATTCAAAAAACTAAGATCATGGCATATGGTCCCATTACTTCATGGCAAATAGATGGTGAAACAATGGAAACAGTGACAGACTTTATTTTCTTGGGCTCCAAAATCACTGTGAATGGTGATTACAGCCATGGAATTATAAGATGCTTGCTTCCTGGAAGAAAAGGTATAACAAACCTACACAACATATTAAAAGGAAGAGACATTATTTTGCCTACAAATGTCTATATACTCAAAGTTATGGTTTTTCCAGTAGTCATGTATGGATGTGAGAGTTGGACTATAAAGAAAGCTGAGCGCCGAAGAATTGATGCTTTTGAACTGTGGTGTTGGAGAAGACTCTTGTGAGTCCTTTGGACTGCAAGGAGATCCAACCAGTCCATCCTAAAGGAAATCAGTCCTGAATATTCACTGGAAAGACTGATGCTGAAGCTCCAATACTTTGGCCACCTGATTCGAAGAACAGACTCATTGGAAAAGACCCTGATACTGGGGAAAATAGATGGCAAAAGGAGAAAGGGACAACAGAGAAGCAGATGGTTGGATGGAATCACTGACTCAATGGACATGAGTTCGAACAAACTTTGGGGGAGATGGTGAAGGACAGGGTAGCATGGTGTGCTGCAGACCATGGGGTTGCAAAGAGTCAGATGCTACTGAGCAATTCAGTAACAACAATCTTTGTCAGCAATATGATGTCTCTGCTTTTTAGCTTTCCTTCCAACGGACAAGGATCTTTTCATTTCATGGCTACACTGATTTTGGAGTCCAAGAAAATAAAATCTGTCTTTCTAAAGCAACTTTCAAATATACAGCAGTATTGTTACCTATAGTTACCATACTGTACACTACCATCCCCATGGCTTATTTATTTTAAAATTGGAAGTTAAACTTTTCGATCACCTTCACCCATTTCACTCAACCTCATTACCACCTCTGGCAATCACCAATCTGTTCTGTATATGTTCAGGTTTGTTTGCTTGTTTTTGATTACACTTATAACTCAGTCTCAGTGTCAGTCACTCAGTCGTGTCAACTCTTTGCAAACCCATGGACTGCAGCATGGCAGCCCTCGCTGTCCCTCACCAACTCCTGGAGTTTACTCAAACTCATGTCCATTGAGTCAGTGATGCCATCCAACCATCTCATCCTCGGTCATCCCCTTCTCCTCCTGCCCTCACCTTTCCCAGCATCAGGGTCTTTTCAAACAAGTCAGCTCTTCACATCAGGTGGCCAAAGTATTGGAGTTTCAGCCTCAACATCTATTCTACCAATGAACACCCAGGACTGATCTCCTTTAGGATGGACAGGTTGGATCTCCTTGCAGTCCAAGGGACTCTCAAGAGTCTTCTCCAACACCACAGTTCAAAAGTATCAATTCTTCAGCACTCAGGTTTCTTTATAGTCCAACTCTCTCATCCATACATGACCACTGGAAAAACCATAGCCTTGACTAGACGGACCTCTGTTGGCATAACAAAGGTTGGTCATAACTTTCCTAGGTTGGTCATAACTTTCCTTCCAAGGAGTAAGTGTCTTTTTATTTCATGGCTGCAATCACCATCTGCAGTGATTTTAGAGCCCAGAAAAATAAAGTCTGTCACTATTTCCACTGTTTCCCCATCTATTTCCCATGAAGTCATGGGACCGGATGCCATGATCTTCGTTTTCTGAATGTTGAGCTTTAAGCCAACTTTTTCACTCTCCTCTTTCACTTTCATCAAGAGGCTTTTTAGTTCTTCATTGCTTTCTGCCATAAGGGTGATGTCATCTGAATATCTGACATTATTGATATTTGTCCCAGCAATCTTGATTCCAGCTTGTGCTTCATCCAGCCCAGCGTTTCTCACAATGTACTCTGGATATCAGTTAAATAAGCAGGGTGACAATATACAGCCTTGACGTACTCCTTTCCCAATTTGGAACCAGTCCATTGTTCCATGTCCAGTTCTAACTGTTGCTTCCTGACCTGCATACAGATTTCTCAAGAGGCAGGTCAAGTGGTCTGGTATTCCCATCTCTTTCAGAATTTCCCACAGTTTATTGTGATCCACATGGTCAGAGGCTTTGGCATAGTCAATAAAGCAGACGTAGATGTTTTTCTGGAATTCTCTTGCTTTTTCAATGACCCAGTGGATGTTGGCAATTTGAGCTCTGGTTCCTCTGCCTTTTCTAAATCCAGCTTGAATATCTGGAAGTTTTCCATTCATGTACTGTTGAAGCCTGGCTTGGAGAATTTTGAGCATTACTTTACTAGCGTGTGAGATGAGTGCAAATGTGTGGTAGTTTGTGCATTCTTTGGCATTGCCTTTCTTTGGGATTGGAATGAAAACGGACCTTTTCCAGTCCTGTGACCACGGCTGAGTTTTCCAAATCAATGTCATACGCATTAACAAATTGAAGAGTAAAAAAACAGTCATTTGAACCAACACAGAAAAAGCTTTTGACAACATTTACCATGCATTTATGGCAAAAAATTCTCAACAAAATGGGTAGAAATGAACATTTTGTTCAGTTGCTAAGGTACACTTTAGTTAACTATCTTGTGGCCCCATGGCCTGTAGCCCACAAGGCTCCTCTGTCAAGGGGATATCCTAGACAAGAATACTGGAGTGGGTTGCTATTTCCTTTCCAGGGGATCTTGCCAGGGATGGATGGAACCCATGTCCAGGGATGGAACCCATGACCCTGCATTGGCAGGCAGATTCTTTACCACTGAGCCACCAGGGAAGCCCTATAAAAGAATATACTGAACATGATAAAGGTCGTATAAGACAAACCCACAGCACCTAACATCATACCTAGGAACGAAAAACTGGCAGCATTTCCTCTAAGACTAGGAACACATCAAGGATGCCCACTATACTCTCGCCACTATATTCAACATAGTATTAGCAGTCCTAGCCATAGCATTCAAACTGGAAAAAGAAGTAAAAGGAATCCAAACTGGAAAGGATGAAGTAAAACTTACTGTTTGCAGATGACATGATACTATGTATAGGAAATCCTAAAGATGCCACAAAAAACTGTTAGAACTCATCAATGAATTTTGTAAAGTCGCAGGATACAAAATTAATATAATTAGTTGTGCTTCTATACACTAATAAATTTTACCAGAAAGAGAAGTAAAGAAGACAATTTTGGGCTTCCTGGTGACTCAGTGGTAAAGAATCTAACTGCCAGTGTAGTAGGTACAGGCTTGATCCCTAGTCCGGGAGTCCCACATGTCATGGAGCAACCAAGCCCATACACCACAACTATTAAGCCTGTGCTCTAGAGCTGAGAGCGGCAACTAGTGAAGCTGGTGTGCCCTAGAGGCCATGACACCGCCATGCGAAGCGTGTGCAGCACAACTAGAGAGGGGCCCCTGCTCGCCACAGTTAGAGGGAAGCACACACAGCAATGAGGAGCCAGCACAGCCAAAACTAAATAAATAAAATCATTTTTAAAAGAACAATCATTTTAAAAAAAAACTACTTAAACTTCTTTATAAAAACACAATCTTATTTACAATCACATCAAAAATATTAAAAGACTCAGGAATAAATCTAACCAACATATAAAAGACCTATACTCAGAAAACCAGTAAAACACTGATGAAAGATACTAAAGAGAACACAAACAGAGGGAAAGACATATGTGTTCACGTATTAGGAGAATTATTATGTTAAAATCTCATACAATCTATAGATTCAATGTAATCCTTTATCAAAATATCAACAGCATTCTTCACCAAATTTGAACAAAGAAAACTATAATTTTAGTGGATCCTCAGAAGACCCCAAATAGGCAAGGTAAGTCTGAGGAAAAGAACAAAGCTGGAAATATTTCATTCTTTGATATCAAACTATACTACAAAGCTGTATTAATTAAAACAGTGCTGTACTGGCAGAAAAAACAGACACATAGATCCATGTAACAGAATAGACAGCCCAGAAATAAATCCAAGTTTATCTGGTTGATAATCTATGATAAAAGAAGTATGAACATACAAGGGGTAAAAGAGAGCCTCTTCAATAAATGGTGATGGGAAAACTGGACAGCCACATTCTTGAAACTGGACAATTCTCCTTAACATATTCAAAAAAAAACCTCAAAGGGGATTAAGGAATTAAATTTAAGTCTTAAAATCTTAAAATCCTAGAAGAAAAGATAGGAAGTATAATCTTTGATATCAGTCTTGGCAGTATTTTTTATAATCTGTCTTCCCAGGCAAGGGAAATAAAAATAAAAAATAAACAAATGGGACTACATGAAACCAAACTGTTCTGCACAGTGAAAGAAGATATCAACTAAATGGAAAAGCAACCTAATGAGTGGAAGAATATATTTGCAAATGATATATCTGATAATAGATTAATATCTAAAATATACAAAGAACTTATACAACTCAACACTAAAAAATCATATAAGGCATGCATGCTTAGTCATGTCTGACTCTTTGAGACCCCATGGGCTGTAGCTCACCAGGCTCCTCTGTCCACGGAATTTCCCAAGCAAGAATACTGGAGTGGGTTGCCATTTCCTACTCCAGGGGATCATCACACCCTGGGATCAAACCCATGTCTCCTGTGTCTGATTTTAAAATGAATGGAAGACCTGAAAAGACATTTTTCCAAAGACATATAGATAGCCAAGAAATACATGAAAAGATGCTCAGTATCACTAATTATCAAGGAAGTGCAAATCAAAAGCACAATGAGATATCACTTCACACTTGTGAGAATGACTAGTATCAAAAAGTCTACAAATAACACATTGATATATAGATTTACTTTTATCTCTAAACATTTCAAGAGGTTGTTTGTGGGACTTGACAAATGTTTGCCAAAAGTAATAATTTAATTCATGGCAAAATTGGCTATTTAACTGGAAGAAAATAAAATTTTACTTATTTTTTGTTAAACAAACATTAGACTAAAATGCATCAAAAGCTCATTTATAAAACACAATAATATTTATTCTTTAACAAAAATTTACAGACTAAAATTTAGGGCTGGAGGAGATCATCAAATAGGAAATCCAGAAGTAAAAATAAGATTAATGAACTTGGCCCTAAAAACATTAACGATTTTATGGAGCAAAAAAAATATTTAAATATCTATACAAAAATTACAGACATGGAAAAAGTATTTTTTATATATATAAACAATGGATTAATATCTAAACATTCAAGAAACCCTTACAAATTACAATGAAGTAGTTAAATAACATGAAAAGGCAATTTCAGAAGGACAGATGCAAATGATTAACAAACATGCAAAGATGCTCAAATCTACTAGTCTTTGGAGAAAGGAAATGAAAAAACATTTCAATTTTATATCCATCAGACTGTCAAAAAAATGAAAAGAAAAATAACCCACCATTGACAGACATAGGGAAAAGATGAATCTTATATATACAAAAAGAAATATCACCATGCCAAATTCAAAATATGCACATGCAGATTTATTGAAAGGCATGATGATCATAATTGCTAGTAAATTTTATATGGATACAATGATAAAGTATATACTTACAATTGACTGTTAGAAATCTAACATTTAAAATAATGTAGAAAATTCATTAGGATGAAATACTCTATGAAGTACTCTACCAAGCCTTTGATCAAAACTCATTATAATAATATAAACTTCCCAAGACAAATCCCTTCTTTTTATGTAGTGATTAAGATTATTGACTCTGGAATTACTAAGTGTAGATCCAAAACCTAGACATACCACTAGAATCAAAATCCTGAGCTGGTTTTTAGCCTCTTGAAATGTCAATCTCCTCATCAGTAAATGTTGATAAGCATAGAAATAGATTTTAGTAATCCTCTTTTATTGTCTGATAACCAGAAAGACAGTATGAGGGCTGAATGAGTACATAAAAAATAACCAAAGTGTGAAGAGTCAAAAATGAACAATTTCCTAAATTAAGCTACAACAATATCACAAATCTTTGATTTCTAAGAAAACTGAAACATTATTCTTACATGAATAGATATGCAATATCATGAGGCCTCAGGGTAAGATAGGAATTTTTCCATTCTAAAAATCTAAACAATAATTCATCTGCCTCACCAACTGTAGAGATCTTATTTTTATCAGACCACAATTCCAAAGATGACAGCACAATAGAAATTTTTAATTGAGCAAACATCTAAAAAGAGAAAGATAAATACATGAAAAATTAATTTTATGTATTAATTACATTTATAATTAAATTAATTCAATGTTTGATAAATTCACACTCAATTTATATGGACAACTTAATTCTTCAAAAGCGCCACATCAAGTTAATGTGAATTACAATTTTAAACTTAATATGACTTTTCCTGACTAGTATGAAAAGGAAAATACTTACCGAATTTACAAGGCCAATAATTTCGATGATTTTATTTGTTACTATCATGCTATCAGAGCCCAGGTAATCAAACTGAAAAACAGAATTAATTTAAAATTTAAATATAATTTATTATATAATATGTTTGATTTTACTCTCCATCTGCTTTCCCAAGTTGAAGCTCCTTTGGGGTTAGAACAATTCAAAATAAGACAGCAACAAAAAATGAATAAAAATTGAATCACTCACATACTGTAGTATATAAAATCATGTAGCCACTCTGGGTGATAGCTTGGCAACTTCTTTCAAAGCAGGTAATGGACCTAGCAATTGCACTCATGGGCATTTATCCTAAAGAAATAAAAGTTGATGCTCACAAAAACCCATGCATGTGCGGAAACAACTCATATGTCCTTCAGTGGTCAACGGGTTAAACAAACTGGTATATTCATAACATGCTACTCAGTAAAAATGCTACTTAGTTATAAAAAGAAAAAAAAGACATTACTGAACTGTTGATATATATGGAACATCTTGGGTAAAACTAAAATAATTATGCTAAGTATAAACAAATCTCAAAGGATACATACTCCATGATAATATTTATGCAGTATTCCTAAAATCACAGAGGAAGAAGTTGACTAGTGATTACCAAAGGTCAAGAAGTAGGGAAGCGGGGAGAGATGGGAATGACTCCAGAGGGATAACATAAGAAAGCCTTCTGATGATTGTGCTCTTGAGTGTCTCCATCCCAGGCGGTGGTAGTTATGAAAGGCTACATATGTCAAACTAACACACAAAAGCACACATAGGAAAAGGAGTCCGTCAAGGCTGTATGTTGTCACCCTGTTTATTTAACTTCTATGCAGAGTACATCATGAGAAACGCTGGGCTGGAAGAAGCACAAGCTGGAATCAAGATTGCCAGGAGAAATATCAATCACCTCAGATATGCAGATGACACCACCCTTATGGCAGAAAGTGAAGAGGAACTAAAAAGCCTCTTGACAAAGTGAAAGAGGAGAGTGAAAAATTTGGCTTAAAGCTCAACATTCAGAAAACGGAGATCATGGCATCCAGTCCCATCACTTCATGGGAAATAGATGGGGAAACAGTGGAAACAGTGTCAGAATTTATTTTTGGGGCTCCAAAATCACTGCAGATGGTGACTACAGCCATGAAAGACGCTTACTCCTTGGAAGAAAAGTTATGACCAACTTAGATAGCATATTCAAAAGCTGAGACATTACTTTGCCAACCAAGGTCCACCTAGTCAAGGCTATGGTTTTTCCAGTGGTCATGTATGGATGTGAGAATTGGACTATGAAGAAAGCTGAGCGCTGAAGAATTGATGCTTTTGAACTGTGATGTTGGAGAAGACTCTTGAGAGTCCCTTGGACTGCAAGGAGATCCAACTAGTTCATTCTAAAGGAGATCTGCCCTGGGTGTTCTTTGGAAGGAATGATGCTAAAGCTGAAACTCCAGTACTTTGGCCACCTCATGCGAAGAGCTGACTCATTGGAAAAGACTCTGATGCTAGGAGGAATTGGGGGCAGGAGAAGAAGGGTTCAACAGAGGATGAGATGGCAGGATGGCATCACCAACTCAATGGACATGAGTTTGAGTGAACTCTGGGAGTTGGTGATGGACAGGGAGGCCTGGCATGCTGCGATTCATGGGGTTGGAAAGAGTCGGACACGACTGAGCAACTGAACTGAACTGAACTGAACTGAAGTCTGAATTAAGCTCTGAAGAATGCACACTATCCCTTGGATATTCCACAGGACCCTCAAGATAAACATATTCCAAACCACACTGAGTATCCTCCCTCAAAAATATGCTCCCTCTCAGATTTCCACTTCTTCATTATCTATTCTTCTATTATCATTTATGACCTCCCACATTTATTATACTACATGTTCTATGACAGCAAAACTTTTTCTATTTTGTTCGCTACTCTATTCCCAATAAATAAAACAGTTACTGGAGATGTGGGTGATGCTTAATAAAGTTATCCAAAAAATGGATAAATCAAATCAATTTACAAGTTCTTCTAACTGACCCTCAGTAACTTAAAATTGGCCTTTCCCATCTATTGATTTATAAAAGTTTATCTTGATTACTGCAACAGTCTCTAAATGCTTTATCTTTCTTCAATCTTTTCACCAGCATTCCTGCCCCTACACTGTTTACAAACATGATTCTAAAATGAAAATATCAACATGTCATTACTCTGATTAAAATCATTCATTGACTGTCTATTACCTTTAGGATAAAATCCAAGTATCATGTCAGTTCTTCGTTTCTTTCCCTTTTCCCTCTTCAGCCTTGTGTATTAATCATCCTGAACTTCTTTTGGTTATCTGAACAGAACAGTCTTATGTGCCCTTGCAAAGAAAGGTTTCTCAATAGGACTTCCTTGGCACTACCCTCCTCCTACTGCCAAACTAACCAAATCAGAACACAACCTCCAACAATCTCCTTTATCAGGGTTTTTTGTCGGTGGTGGTTTTTTTTTTTTTTTTCAGTTTTTCACTTTTACAGGTTAGTGAAAAGTGAAAGTGTTAGTTGCTCAGTCGTGTCCAACTCTTTGTGATCCCAGGGACTGTAGCCCACCAGGCTTCTCTGTCCATGGGATTCTCCAGGCAGGAATACTGGAGCTGGTAGCCATTCTTCTCCAGAGTATCTTTTAAGCCCAGGGATCTAGCCCAGGTCTCCTGCATCTCTTGCACTGCAGGCAGATTCTTTACAATCTGAGCCACCAGGTTCTCATGCTCCAATTCCCCTGCCCTAATCATCCAAAGGCAAGGTACGAAATACCTTTAAACAACCTCGATTCTCCAGAACCCACTGCAACTTTCCAGACTAGCCGATCCTCAACCTGTTTACCTTGCCTTGCTATTTCTTCCTGTAGGAACCATAATAAAGGTTCCTGCCTTGTTTTCCTATGGCTCCTTCTGTCTCTTGACCTACTCTTGGTGATTCCCCACATGGCATGATGTAGTACGCCCTTTCCTCCTGGGAACTGTGAAACAAAGCGTCTTTCCAATAGCAATCATCTCCCCATCTGTTGTCATCAACATGCCTAAATAATAATAAAACCTACATTTCAAACACCTACTTACATGTTCTTATAGTATCCCAGGTTACAGTTGTGTCTCTATGCCTTTCTCCAGTAATGCACTTTTTTTTATTTTTTAAATTATGAAAGTATAATAACACATTTACAGGAGATTTGGGAAATACAGAACAAGGTTACAAATAGTTCCACTATGTATTACAATTATTTTCTAAATGGGTAAATTAAGATTCTTGGTTGGACTTTCAATATCAGATTCTCAAAAATTAATGGAATGAATATACAGAGAAGTAGAAGGATATAGTAAACCTGAAAAGCACTATGAGCCAATTCAATATAATTAAGATTTATACAATTTTCACACAACAGTAAGATAAAAATTCTATTCAAGTTCCCATAGATGATAAACTAGGAGACATTGGAATATATCCAGGGACATAAGTGAAGTGGAAGTCATTCAGTCATGTCCCACTCTTTGCAACACCATGGCCTATATAGTCCATGGAATTTTCCAGGCTAGAATACTAGAATGGGTAGCCTTTCCCTTCTCCAGGGTCCAGGGACATAAAACAAGATATAAAAATTTCATGGTATAAAGGTGCTGAAATCATACAGAGTCTGTTCTCTTATCACTCTGGAATTATATTAGAAATAAATATCATAAGATATTTGAAAATAACCCACGTATTTTCAAGTGCAATGTGGCATTTACCAACAGTTCTTTGACTTAGCCACTGAAAACCTCAATAAAGTTAGAAGACTGAAAAAAACAGAGGGTGACTGCAGAGAAGAAAGTATTTTGGTCAGAAATTAATACCAAAATGAGAAATTAATACCCAAGATACTTTTAAAAATCCCATGTATGTGATAATTAAAAGTCCAATTTTCAATGATGGATATATCTAAAAAGCCCTAAAGAAGGAAAATCAGAAAATATCTGCAATAGAATAAAAATGAATAGAATTTACCAGAACTTGTTGCAGCTGAAGCTTCTCAGCGCAATTAAATACAATGTGGAGTCTTGAATAAGGTGTGAAAACAAACAATGGACACTAGCATAAAATTTTATGAAATGAACAAAATCTGCACTTCAGTTAGTAATAATGTATCACATGTTAATTTCCTGGATTTTTTAAAAAACATAATATTTAAAGTCTCAGAACTGGATTAAAAGTTTCAAGCCTGATTCAATTTTTATTTTTAAATCATTACAATAATAAATTTTCTAGAATTTTAGCAGTAATACTAGATGCCAAAATACATGGAACTATATCAAAGTTTTGAGTGAACATAAATTAGAAATCTAGCATTTTATTCATACTGAGTCAAACAAGTGGAATCAAAATGTCATAAATATTTTAGGTAGGCAAAATTCATAAATTTTCCAAAATATGTATTATACACACTATTTATACATATATATATATGCATATATATATACACACACACACACAAAGCTTGAGAAAGAACAACGTCAAAAAAGAGACAAAGAAATCAGAACACACAAACTAAATGAAATGAGAAGACCGAATATGAAATAGAAAAAGTAAAACATCATCATATAATCCAGTTGTTTTCAGACACGCCTGCTCCTTAGAAATACATCTGGAGCTTTGGAAAACAAAAGCAGTACCTTGGCAATTGCATTTGTTTCTTAATTCCAAGAAAATTCTGATATACATTTAATTTTTAAAAAGTGATTACAGGATTTTCTATTAAATGGTAGCTTTAGTGATTCTATTATTTTCTGTTGACCAACCATGATACAATCGCGTTAAAACAATCATCATATAATCAAAATAGTAAAATATGTTTATCAGTTTTCACAATCAATAGGCAAACAAACATAAAAGATAATTGTAATTTCCAGTCATAATTGAAACGTGATGAACCTAACACTATAAAATAATTACATACTAATTGGGGGATTAAGTAGAGTGCTGTGGTAAGTGGAAGACCATACATGCACGTTTTCATCCACTCAGCGAGTCTATGTCACTTGGTTCAGTTGAGTTCAGTTCAGTCGCTCAGTCGTGTCCGACTGAGTGCGATCCCATGAACCACAGCACTCCAGGCCTCCCTGTCCATCACCAAATCCCGGAGTTCACCCAAACCCATATACACTGAGTCAGTGATGCCATCCAACCATCTCATCCTCTGTCATCCCCTTCTCCTCCTGCCCTCACCTTTCCCAGCATCAGGGTCTTTTCAAACAAGTCAGCTCTTCACATCAGGTGGCCAAAGTATTGGAGTTTCAGCCTCAACATCTGTTCTACCAATGAACACCCAGGACTGATCTCCTTTAGGATGGACTGGTTGGATCTCTTTGCAGTCCAAGGGACTCTCAAGAGTCTTCTCCAACACCACAGTTCAAAAGCATCAATTCTTCGGCACTCAGCTTTCTTTATAGTCCAACTCTCACATCCATACATGACTACTGAAAAAACCATAGCCTTGACTAGATGGACCTTTGTTGACAAAGTACTGTCTCTTCTTTTTAACATGCTATCTAGGTTGGTCATAACTTTTCTTCCAAGGAGTGAGAGTCTTTTCATTTCACGGCTGCAATCAGCTTTATGGGAGTTCCCTTGTATGTTATTTGTCCTTTGTCCCTTGTTACATATTTTATCTTTGTCTTTAATTTTTGTCATTTTGATTACTATGTGTCTCAGTGTGTTCTTCCTTGGGTTTATCTTGCCTGGGACTCTTTGTGCTTCCTGGACTTGGTTGACTATATCCTTTCCCACGTTATGGAAATTTTCAGCTATTATTCTTCAAATATTTTCTCAAGTCCTTTCTCTCTTCTCCTTCCAGAACCCCTGTAACATGACTGCTCATGGGTTTAATGTTGTCCCATGCATCTCATAGGCTGTCTTCACTTTTTTCATTATTTTTTCTGTATTCTTTTCCGCAGCAGTGATTTCCACCATTCTGTTCTCCAGATCACTTATCCGTTCCTCTGCCTCAATTATTCTGCTATTGATTCTTCATCTCTAGTGTACTGTTATCTCTGTTCATTTGTTCTTCAGTTCTTCTAGGCCTTTGGTAAACATTTTTTGCATCTTCATTCTTTTTCCAAGACCCTGGATCATCTTCACTATCACCATTCTGAATTCTTTTTCTGGAAGATTGCCTATCTCCACTTCATTTAGTTGTGTTTTTTTTGGGAGTTTTTTCTTGTCCCTTCATCTGAAACATAATGTTCTGCTTTTTCATTCTGAGTAACTTCTGTAATGTGGCTTTTGTTCTAGCCATTGTAGGAGTGTGGTTCTTCTTGCTTTTTCTGTCTTCCTTCTGGTAGATGAGGCTAAGAGCCTTGTGTAAGCTTCCTGATGGGAGGGACTGGCAGTGAGAGAAACTGGGTCTTGTTCTGGTGGGCAGGGCCATGCTCATTAAATCTTTAATCCAATTATTTGCTGATGGGTGGAGTTGTGCTCCCTTTCTGTTAGTTGTCTGGCTTGTGGCAACCCAGCCCTGGGGTCTATGAACTCTGTGTGGGGTTAATGGCAACCTCCAAAAGGACTTACGCCAAGAGGCATTTTCCAGGACTGCTGCCAGTGCTATCATCCCTGCAGAAGCCACTGCTGACCCACACCTCCACAGGAGACTCTCCAACACTAACAGGTAGGTCTGATTCGGTCTCCTGTGGGGTCACTGCTCCTTTCCCTTGGGTCTTGGTATATGGAAGATTTTGTTTGTGCCTTCCAAGAGTCAAGTCTCTGTTTCCCTCAGTCCTGTAGAAATCCTATAATCAAGTCCTGCTGCCTTCAAAGTCAGGTTCTGTGGGGATTCCCAGTCCCTTTGCCAGATCTCCTAGCTGGGAAGCCTGACTTGAGGATCAGAATCATCACAACAGTGAAGAAGGAGAACTTCTTTGGTATTATTGTTCTCCAGATTGTGGGTGGCCTAGCTGGCAGGTAGAGGATTTTATTTTATCATGTTTGCACCCCTCCTACTGTCTCATTGTGGCTTCTTGTCTTTGGACATGGGGTATTTTGGGGGGACATGGGGTTCCATCATCATCCTGTCAATGGCTGTTCAATACCTCATTACGATTTTGGTGCTCTTGCAGGAAGAGATGAGTGCATGTTCTTTTAGTCTGCCAATCTTAAACTGGAAACTTTGCACTGTGTTTTTATTGTACCATAGACTCCCTCAATCTGGCACTGAATTCACTAGGCTACAATTACAGATTTAAAATTTGTGAAGAGACTGAAGATATCACTATTCTTCTTTACATGCCCAATATCTGGTAACACAGATGTCATATTTAGCTCAATATTTGTCTTATTAAAGATTATATAAATACTTGTAAAAACATATAAAAGAGATGCTTAATCAGCATTTTATAACTGGCAAATCTGGCAATTTGGACAAGAAGCTTTTAAAACAACATAATCCTGAAACAAGAATTGATGCTTTTGAATTGTGGTGTCACAGAAGACTCTTGAAAGTCCCTTGGAATGTGAGGAGATCCAACCAGTCCATCCTAAAGAAGATCAGTCCTGGGTGTTCAGTCGAAGGACTGATGCTAAAGCTGAAACTCCAGTACTTTGGCCACCTGATGCGAAGAGCTGACTCACTAGAAAAGACCCTGATGCTGGGAAAGATTGAGGGCAGGAGGAGAAGGGGATGACAGAGGATGAGATGGCTGGATGGCATCACCAATTCGATGGACATGGGTTCGGGTGGACTCCGGGAGTTGGTAATGGACAGGGGGGCCTGGTGTGCTGTGGTTCATGGGGTGACAAAGAGTCAGACACAACTGAGTGACTGAACTGAACTGAATCCTGAAACAAAATAATTTACATAAACCAAAATATTCCCTGGAAATTTAGTCATCTTTACCAGAAATATCTCAACTTTCTCCTAATGTTCCTTTTGCTCTTTTCCCTAATACTCATTTAATAAGTATTTTAATATCCTTCCCTAAATCTCTCCTGTCTCAGACTCTCAGCTCACTTCCTGACAAGCTCTACAGTCCTACAAATAGAATTGGAAATCAGTATGATTCACATTCTCTGTGGTTTTCCACAGATGTGATAATCAAATATTTCAGAAAAAAATCTATAAAATATGTTTTATCCCTGTTTTCTGAAATCTTTGAAGTATGGGTGAAATAAAGCAACATTTTACTGAAAACAAACTGAGTTATCACCTCAAGAGTCTGAAGTTCAGAGGTCCTCAAATTGTTTATGGGAATAAGTAATCTAGGGGCGCATTTAGACTAGACTCAATCAGCTGCATGAATAAAACCATTAAAAAATCTTGATACTTTAACGTAAGCTGCTGCTGCTGCTGCTAAGTTGCTTCAGTCATGTCCAACTCTGTGCGACCCCATAGACGGCAGCCCACCAGGCTTATCATAAATGGTTATACCATCATTAATTCTGTGCCAATAAATATCTTATTAGCCAAACATTTTCTAGACTACATGCTGCTCTTCAAGTACCCTAAAACAAGAATTAATGCTTAAAGAATTTCACTTAAAAATATCACCATTAAAAATTTTGTGAATTGAGAGAGACTCTAAAGTTGTGAACTATCAGAAAAATAATAATAAAACCATTTTGTTATGCAGGTTTGTCACACAGAGATTTCAAATAAAATATTTCTGATAGAAGTAGTACAATTTTGAATATTTGGTTCTTCACTGTTCTCTGGGAGTGACATGGAAGTAAGAAGACTGGAATATTTAAGTTCCTTTCTAGCTAGGGATAATCATACATTCATATCAAATATTCAAGTGCAAAGAAAAAGTAAAACACATACCAAAGCTTTGTCTACCACGATATGCATTTCTAGATAAAGAGGAATTAAATCAGTTGAAACAGTTGATTCTGGCTGGAAAAAAGAACAACAACATTTAAAGACTTGAAAACTTTCACAACTTGTTTATTCTAAACTTTTAGAATATTTACACCTTTATTTAATCATAGTTGAAATATATATATATATACACTTAAATTATAAGATGATGTTTTGATATACTTATGCAATGTGAAATAACTGCCACAATCATGCTAATTAACATAGCAACTCTCATATAGTTACCATTTTCTTTTTTCTTGTATGTGTGCATGTGTGTGTGTGTCATAAGAGCACGTAAGATCAACCCTCTCGGAAAATTTAAATTTTACAATACAATATTGCTTACTACAGTTATGCTATTGTTTATTAAATTTCCAGAACTTACTTATTTGCACAGATCAAACTTTATACCCTTTAACCAACATTTCCCTGTTCCTGTTGGCCTGCAGCCTCTGACAAATACCACTGCACTGTGTCTATGGGTTTGACTATTGTAGATTCCACATAAAAGTGAGATGTAGTATTTGTCTTTCTGTGTCTGGCTTATTTTACTAACATAATGTCCTTAGTTCAGTTCAGTCTTGTCTGACTCTTTGCTACCCCATGGGTTGCAGCATGCCAGGCTTCCCTGTCCATCACCAACTCCCAGAGCTTGCTCAAATTCATGTCCATTGCATCAGTGATGCCATCCAACTATCTCATCCTCTGTTGTCCCCTTCTCCTGCCTTCAATCTTTTCCAGCATCAGGGTCTTTTCCAATGAGTCTGCTCTTTGCATCAGGTGGCCAAAGTATTGGAGTTTCAGCTTCAAAATCAGTCCTACCAATGAATGTTCAGGATTGATTGCCTTTTAGGATTGACTGGTTTGATCTCCTTGCTGTCCAAGCGACTCTCAAGAGTCTTCTCCAACACCACGGTTCAAAGCATCTATTCTTCAGCACTCAGCTTTCTTTATGGTCCAACTCTCACAACCAAACAAGACTACTAGAAAAACCACAGCTTTTGTGGTACATATACACAATGGAGTATTACTCAGCCATTAACAAGAATACATTTGAATCAGTTCTAATGAGATGGATGAAATTACACAGAGTGAAGTAAGCCAGAAAGAAAAACACCAATACAGGATACTGACACATATATACGGAATTTAGAAAGATGGTAATGATGACCCTTTATGCAAGACAGCAAAAGAGACTCAAATGTATAGAATGGTCTTTTGGACTCTGAGGGAGAGGGAAAGGGTGGGATGATTTGGGAGAATGGCTTTGAAACATGTATACTATCATGTAAGAAACGAAGTGCCAGCCTATGTTCGATACAGGATACAGGATGCTTGGGGCTGGTGCATGGGGATGATCCAGAGAGATGATATGGGGTGGGAGGTGGGAGGGGGATTCAGGATTGGGAGCTTGTATACACCCGTGGTGGATTCATGTCAATGTATGGCAAAACCAATACAGTATTGTAAAGTAAAATAAAGTAAAAATAAAATTTAAAAAAGAAAGAAAGAAAAACCATAGCTTTGACTACATGTACTTTGTCAGCAAAGTAATGTCTCTACTTTTTAATATGCTGCCTAGGTTGGTCATAGCTTTTCTTCCAAGGAGCGTCTTTTAATTTCATGGCTGCAGCCACCATCTGCAGTGATTTTGGAGCCCAAGAAAATAAAGTCTTTCACTGTTTCCATTGTCTCCCCATCTATTTACCATTTAGTGACGGGACTGGATGCCATGATCTTCGTTTTTTCAATGTTGAGTTTTAACATCCTCAAGATTCATCCATATTGCCAAAAATGGCAGCACTTTCTTCTTAAGGCTGAATAACATTCCACTATATTGATAAATGTACATAACAATTTATTTAGTAATTATTTATCCAGATACTCAGATTGGTTCATATTTTTGCTACTGCAAATAATGCTTCAGGGAACACGGGCGAACATATATGTTTTCAAGTTAGTGCATTTGTCTTCTACTAAGAAGAATTATGATTTCGGGTCTTATATTCAAGTCTTTAATCCATTTTGAGTTTATTTTGTGTATTGTATAAAACAGTGATCAATTCATTCTTTTGTATGTCACTGTCCGGTTTTCCTAATACCATTTATTGAAAAGTCTATCCTTTCTCAATCATATATTTTTGGTTCTTCTGTCATAAATTTATTAACCATATATATTTGGGTTTATTTCTGTCTGTTGGGTTTATTTATAGTCTGTTCCACTGATCTGGGTATATCTTTTCATGTCAGTATAATATTATTTTAATGAATATAGTTTTGTAATATACTCTGAAATCAGAGAATCTGAAGACTCCAGCTTTGTTTCCTTTCTCAAGATTGCTTTGTTATTTGGTGATTGTAGTTCCATACAAATTTAAGGATTATTTTCCTGTTTCTTTGAAAAATACCATGGGAATTTTATAGGGATTGCATTGAATATGTAGATTGCTTTGGGTAGTATGGAAATTTTAACAACCTTGATTCTCCCAATCCATGAGCATGGAATATCTTTCCATTTGTTTGTGTCTTCTTCAATTTCTTTCATCTATATCTTGTAATTTTCAATATAGAGTTCTTTCACTTCCTTGGTTAAATTTATTCCTAGGTATCATATTCTTTTTGATGCATTGTAAATGGGTTGTTTATTTCTACTTTTGACAGTTTATTAGTGGTGTATAGAAACACAACAGATTTCTGTACATTTGTTTTGTATCCTGCAAATTTACTGAATTCGTTTATTAGTTTCAACAGTCTTTCTGTTATGGAGGCCTCTTAGATAATCACCAAGACTGCAGCCTGAGAGGCACACTTCTAATTACATGCACATCTATTGGTTAAGTGTAATGTTTCCCAGACACTTCAGAGGGTAAGCGCTACCTTTGAGTAGTCCATCTGCCCTAGTTTTTAAAAGTATTACCCCAGTTTTTGAAGCTGCCCTCCAGGGAATGCTCCTTGATTGCCTGGCTCTGGTGGCTAGGGGGCTTGCATTTCTGAGACACAAAGGACTGCAACTGTTGAAGAGATGGCTCTTGGCAAGCTGCAAATCCCAGAGCACTGTGTAGATAACATACTGAGGAAGGCTTCAGGTTTAGCACACATCCAGTGCAAACGACAGAGCTTCTCTCAAGGAATGCAGTCTGTGGACACCATCTTGGCACACTTCCCTTTGCCTCACTCCAGCTCTCCAATATCTCCCAGAAAAGAGCATCTACACTTATTTGGAGCCCCAGGTTTTATGACTGCTGCTAAGGAAACACTGCTAGATATCCTGGAGAACAGTGCATACACTTGCAATCCCACAGGACTATATACATGTGCATACTTTTGAAAGCAGCTGCCTGAAGATCTAGTTTCCAAACAACCAGAATCTAAGTACTAAGCATCTCCCCTTCAAGACACTAATATGCTACTTGGATAAGCACAAAGTTTTGAGAGATGACAAAGAGCTGGAGCAGGGTTGAACAACAAGTTTCACTCTTACACAAGGACATGCCAAGATTAGGAGAGGTGGTTTTTCATTTACTGTATAAAAACCAACACAGAAAGTCAAGCAAGATGAAAAAACAGAGGACTGTGTTCCAATTGGAAGAACAAGATAGAAAACTCATTAAAAAAAAAAAAAAAAACCTCAATGAAATGGAGACATGTAATTTACCTGATAAAGAGTTTAAAGTACTTGTCTTAAAGATGCTCACTGAACTGGAGAGATGGGTCAATGAATATAGTGAGAACTTTAACACAGAGAGAGAAAATATAAGAAACTATCAAAAAGTAGTCACAGAACTGTAGAATACAATAACAAGTGAAAAATACAATAGAAAGAGTCAACGGTGGAGTAGGTGAAACAGAAGAAAAAAACTCAGTCAACCCAAAGAAAATGCAGTGGAACTCAATCAGAGAAACAAACAGAAGAGAGAATTTACAATAGGAAAGATAGCATAAGGGGCTACAAAATAATAAACTAACAAACATTTCCATTTACCGAAGTCCTAGAAGGAGAAGAAAAAGGGGTAGAAATTTTGTCTGTAGAGACAATGATTGAAAACTTCCCTAACATGGGTAAGAAAACAGACATTTGGACTAGGGAAGCCCACTATCTTTTTTAAAAATGCAAAGATCCCCACTCCAAAGCACATTATAATTTTAATGTCAAAAGTTAAGTAGAAGAACAATGCTAAGAGCCGCAAGAGAAAATGTTTTACATACAAGGGAATTGCTATAAGTCTATTAGCAATTTTTCAGCAAAAACTCTGCAGGCCGGAAAAGAACAGCACAATATATTCAGAATGCTAGAAAAAAATTCTATCTCTTCTTCAACTCTGAATAATAAAGCTTCCAAGTTTTATAGACAAACAAAGATAAAAGAGTTCATCAATATTAAACCAGTCTGACAAGAAATTTTAAAGGGACTTATTTTAGTTGAAAAGAAAGTGTACTAATTAGTGATAAGAAAATAACTTTGAAACAATGAAGATAAAAAGGTAACATATCAAAACATTTGAGATACAATTAAAACAGAAGAAAACTTGTAATATAAATGCTTACCTTAACTTTATACCTGAAGAAACTAGATAAACAGGAGCAAACTAAAACCAAATCTACCCAAAGGATGAAATATGAAATAGAAATTAGAGTTTTTATCAAGACAGATGAGTAAATAGATCCTGAGCTCAACTCTTCCCACAACCACATCAAAATCACAACTATCTTCAGAATAACCATGCATGAAAAAGACTGGAACTTACCAGAAAGGATCTCCTACAACTAAAGATATCAAGAAGGAACCAAAGAGACAGGTAGGAGGAGCAAACTCGCAAAATAATAAAACTTCATAACTCCCAGAATGGCAACCTACAAACTGGAAAATAATTATACTACACAGATTATTCCACGGGAATAAGAGTTCTTGAGCCCCAGATCAAGCTCCCTAGTCTGGGAAGTAGCACTAGAAGTCCAGCACTGGGAAGATGAGCCCCTTCAAAGCATTTTGCTTTGAAGGCCAGTGGAGCTTAATTTCAGGATCTTCACTGAACTAGTGGATAAAGAGACATCAGTCCCAAGAGCACACTCAAAATCTTATGTGCACCAGGACCCAGGGCAAAAGAATATGACAGGTGCCTAAGCTAGACCCACCTACTGATCCTGGAGAGTATCAATAAGCATGGTACAGCTGCAGCTCACATTGGTGATATAACCACTGATAGTAGGCATATTTGGAAACATTCAACCATGTGAACACTGCTACTAGTGGCTGCAATCTTGACACATTAGCATCAAGACCTACTTAAGACCTGGAATGCACATGACATCTCCTACAGAAGGCCGCTTCTCCAAAGTTGAGAAATGTAACTAACCTACCACATACATAAAAACACAAATAGCAATTTAGATTCTTTTTAAAAAATGAAGCAAAAAAAAATACATTACAGTAGAAGGAATAAGATAAAATTTCAAAAGAACTAAGTGAAGTAGAAATAGACAACCCACCCAAGAAAGAGGGCAGAGGAATGACTATAACGTGACCAAAGAACTGAGGAGGACAAGAGATGCACAGAGCAAGAAGTTAGAAGTTCTTAACAAAGAGGTAAAAAAAAAAAATAAAGAAAGAATGACCAGAGATGAAGAATAACTGAATGTCCAAGGAGCAGTCGCTGTGCAGGCACAGGAGGGCCAAGAGGAGCCACTCCGTGTTCAAGGTCAGGAGGGGCAGCTGTGAGGAAATACCCCTCATCCAAAGTAAGGAGCAGTGGCTGTGCTTTGCTGGAGCACCCGTGAAGAGATACCCAACATCCAAGGTAAGAGAAACCCAAGTAAGACGGTAAGTGTTGCAAGATGGCATCAGAGGGCAGACAAACTGAAACCATAATCACAGAAAACTAGTCAATCTAATCACACGGACCACAGCCTGGTCTAATTCAATGAAACTAACCAATGCCCTGTGGGGCCACTCAAGATGGGCGGGTCATGGTGGAGAAGTCTGACAGAATGTGGTCCACTGGAGAAGGGAATGGCAAACCACTTCAGTATTCTTGCCTTGAGAACCCCATGAAAAGGCAAAATGATACGATACTGAAAGAGGAACTCCCCAGGTCGGTAGGTGCCCAATATACTACTGGAGATCAAAGGAGAAATAACCCCAGAAAGAATGAAGGGATGGAGCCAAAGCAAAAACAATACCCAGGTGTGAATGTGACTGGTGATACAGTCAAGGTCTGATGCTGTAAAGAGCAATATTGCATAGGAACCTGCAATGTTAGGTCCATGAATCAAGGCAAATTGGAAATGGTCAAACAGGAGATGGCAAGAGTGAACACCGACATTCTAGGAATCAGCGAACTAAAGTGCCCTGGAATAGGTGAATTTAACTCAAATGACCATTATATCTACTACTGCAGGCAGGAATCCCTTAAAAGAAATGGAATAGCCATCATGATCAACAAAAGAGCCCGAATGCAGTACTTGGATGCAATTTCAAAAACGACAGAATGATCTCTGTTCATTTCCAAGGCAAATCATTCAATATCACAGTAATCCAAGTCTATGCCCCAACCAGTAATGCTGAAGAAGCTGAGTTGAACAGTTATATGAAGACTAACAAGACCTTTTAGAAATAACACCAAGAAAAGATGTCCTTTTCATTATAGGGGACTGGAATGCAAAAACTAGGAAGTCAAGAGTTACATGGAGTAGCAGGCAAATTTGGCCTTGGAGTACAGAATGAAGCCGGGCAAAGGCTAATAGAGTTTTTCCAAGAGAATGAACTTGTCATAGCAAACACCCTCTTCCAACAACACAAAAAAAGACTCTACACATGTACATCACCAGATGGTCAACACCGAAATCAGATTGATTACGTTTTTTGCAGCCAAAGATGGAGAAGCTCTATACAGTCAGCAAAAACAAGACCAGGAGCTGACTGTCACTCACATCATGAACTCCTTATTGCCAAATTCAGACTTAAATTGAAGAAAGTAGGGAAAACCACTAGACCATTCAGGTATGACCTAAATCAAATCCCTTATGATTATACAGTGGAATTGAGAAATAGATTTAAGGGGCTAGTTCTGATAGAGTGCTTGATGAACTACGGACGGAGGTTCGTGACATTGTACAGGAGACAGGGATCAAGACCATCCCCATGGAAAAAAAATGCAAAAAAGCAAAATGGTTGTCTGGGGAGGCCTTACAAATAGCTGTGAAAAGGAGAGAAGTGAAAAGCAAAGGAGAAAAGGAAAGATATAAACGTCTGAATGCAGAGTTCCAAAGAATAGCAAGAAGAGATAAGAAAGCCTTCATTAGCGATCAATGCAAAGAAATAGAGGAAAACAACAGAATGGGAAAGACTAGAGATCTCTTCAAGAAAATTAGAGATACCAAGGGAACATTTCATGCAAAGATGGGCTTGATAAAGGACAGAAATGATATGGACCTAACAGAAGCAGAAGATATTAAGAAGAGGTGGCAAGAATACACAGAAAACTATACAAAAAAGATCTTCACAACCCAGATAATCATGATGGTGTGATCACTAATCTAGAGCCAGACATCCTGGAATGTGAAGTCAAGTGGGCCTTGGAAAGCATCACTATGAGCAAAGCTAGTGGAGGTGATACAATTCCAGTTGAGCTATTTCAAATCCTGAAAGATGATGCTGTGAAAGTGCTGCACTCAATAGGTCAACAAATTTGGAAAACTCAGCAGTGGCCATAGGACTGGAAAACGACAGTTTTCATTCCAATCCCAAAGAAAGGCAATGCCAAAGAATGCTCAAACTACCACACAATTGCACTCATCTCACATGCTAGTAAAGTAATGCTCAAAATTCTCCAAGCCAGGCTTCAGCAATACATTACCACGAACTTCCTGATGTTCAACCTGGTTTTAGAAAAGGCAGAGGAACCAGAGATCAAATTGCCAACATCCACTGGATCATGGAAAAAGCAGGAGAGTTCCAGAAAACATATATTTCTGCTTTATTGACTATGCCAAAGCCCTTGACTGTATGGATCACAATAAACTGTGGAAAATTCTGAAAGAGATGGGAATACCAGACCACCTGACCTGCCTCTTGAGAAATCTGTATGCAGGTCAGGAAGCAACGGTTAGAATTGGACATGGAACAACAGACTGGTTCCAAATAGGAAAAGGAGTACATCAAGGCTGTATATTGTCACCCTGCTTATTTAACTTATATGCAGAGTACATCATGAGAAATGTTGGGCTGGAAGAAACACAAGCTGGAATCAAGATTGCCAGGAGAAATATCAATAACCTCAGATATGCAGATGACACCACCCTTATGGCAGAAAGTGAAGAAGAACTAAAAAGCCTCTTGATGAAAGTGAAAGAGGAGAGTGAAAAAGTTGGCTTAAAGCTCAACGTTCAGAAAACGAAGATCATGGCGTCTGGTCCCATCACTTCATGGCAAATAGATGGAAAAACAATGGATACCGTGTCAGACTTTATTTTTCTGGGCTCCAAAATCACTGCAGATGGTGACTTCAGCCATGAAATTAAAAGACGCTCACTCCTTGGAAGGAAAGTTATGACCAACCTAGATAATATATTCAAAAGCAGAGACATTACATTGTCAACAAATGTCCGTCTAGTCAAGCTATGGTTTTTCCAGTGGTCATGTATGGATGTGAGAGTTGGACTGTGAAGAAAGGTGAGTGCCGAAGAATTGATGCTTTTGAACTGTGGTGTTGGAGAAGACTCTTGAGAGTCCCTTGGACTGCAAGGAGATCCAACCAGTCCATTCTGAAGGAGATCAACCCTGGGATTTCTTTGGAAGGACTGATGCTGAAGCTGAAGCTCCAGTACTTTGGCCACCTCATGAGAAGAGCTGACTCACTGGAAAAGACTGTGATGCTGGGAGGGATTGGGGGCAGGAGGAGAAGGGGACAACAGGTGATGAGATGGATGGATGGCATCACTGACTCGATGGACACGAGTTTGAGTGAACTCTAGGAGTTGGTGATGGACAGGGAGGCCTGGTGTGCTGCAATTCATGGGGTCACAAAGAGTCGGACATGACTGAGCTACTGAACTGAACTGAACTGATAGTAGATTAAATGCTACAGAGGAATTGATCAGTGAGCTGGAAGACAGTAGAGGAATTCACTGGTGATGACCAGAAAGAAAAAAATAATGAAAAGAAATGACAGTTTAAAAGATCTCTGGGGCAATACCAAGAACACTAATATTCACATTATAGGGGTCCCAGAAGATCACAGAGAGAAAAAGTCTGACAAATATTTGAATAAATAATAGCTGAAAAGTTCTGAAAGCTGAAGAATTAAACAGTGAAGCACAGAAACTATCATACAGGATTAACCCAAAAAGGAACAAACCAAGACATATTATAATCAAAATGAAAAAAAAAATGGACATAAAGAGAAAACAGTAAAGGCAGCAAGAGGAAAAAAAATCAACTAATATAAGAGCATTCCCTTAAGGCTATCAGCTGATTTTTCAGCAGAATCTCTTCAGGCTACGAAAAAATTGACACCATATATTTAATGTGATACAAAAGAAAAAGCTAAAACTAAGACTTTGCTACCAAGCAAGACTTTCATTCAGACTTGATGGTGAAATCAAAGGGTTTACAGACAAGTAAAAATGAAAAGAAATCAGCACTATCAAAGCAGTTTTACAACAAATGGTAAAAGAACTTTTCTAGACAAATAAATAAATAAATAAAAGGCTACAACTAGAAATAAGAAAATTACAAAACAACTTCATCGGCAAAGGCAAACATACAGTAAAGGTAGGAACTCATACATACACAAAGTAACTGGGAAGGTTAAAAGACAAAAGTAAAATCATCTGCATCAACAATGAGCAGTTAAGAGATACACAAAACAATCAAATGTAAAAATGTGATATTGAAAACAGTAAATATGAGAAGAGAGTACAAATGCAAGTTTATTTAAATGCATTTAAAATTAAGGTATCAGCAACATGAAATAATCACATACATACACAGACCTCATGTTACCTCCAGAGAAGGCGATGACACCCCACTCCAGTACTCTTGGCTGGAAAATCTCATGGACAGAGGAGCCTGGTAGGCTGCAGTCCATGGGGTCGCTGAGGGTCAGACACGACTGAGTGACTTCACTTTCACTTTTCACTTTCATGCATTGGAGAAGGAAATGGTAACCCACTCCAGTATTCTTGCCTGGAGAATCCCAGGGACGGGGCAGCCTGTTGGGCTGCCGTCTATGGAGTCGCACAGAGTCGGACACAACTGAAGCGACTTAGCAGCAGCAGCAGTAGCATGTTACCTCCAACACTTTGGCCACCTGACGTGAAGAACTGACTCATTAGAAAAGACCCTGATGCTGGGAAAGATTGAAGGCAGGCGGGGAAGGGGACAACAGAGGATGAGATGCTTGGATGGCATCACTGATGCGATGGACATGAGTTTGAGCAAGCTCTCGGAGTTGGTGATGGACAGGGAAGCCTGGCGTGCGTCCATTGGGTTGCAAAGAGTCAGACACAACTGAGGAACTGAACTAACTGACCCACAGACAAAAATCTATAATAGATATACATACAAAAAAGAAAACAAATTCTAAGCATACAACTAAAAATACTCAACAGTCATAAAAACACAAGTGGAGAGTACAAAAGAGGAAAAAGGAACAAAGATTTACAAAACAAATCCAAAAACAATTAACAAAATGGCAACAGGAACATTAATATTGATAATTATCTTAAATGCAAAGAAAGTAAGTGTCCTAACCAAAATACATACAGCAATTGAACAGATACAAACACAAGACCTGTATAAGTGCTGTTTACAAGAGTCTTGCTTCAGATCTAGAGAGACACACAAACTGAAAGTGAGGGGATTGAAAAACATATTCCACAAATGGAAATCAAAAGAAAGCTCAAACAGCAATACTTATATCAGATGAAATAGACTTATTTAGAAACAGAATAAAAACTGTTACAGGGGACCAAAAAACGACACTACATAATAATCAAGGGATCAATACAGTACAAAGATATAAAATTATAAATATATATGTGCCTAATCAATAACCTCAGATATGCAGATGACACCACCCTTATGGCAGAAAGTGAAGAAGAACTAAAAAGCCTCTTGATGAAAGCGAAAGAGGAGAGTGAAAAAGTTGGCTTAAAGCTCAACATTCAGAAAACGAAGAACATGGCATCTGGTCCCATCACTTCATGGCAAATAGATTAGGAAACAGTGGAAACAGTGTCAGAGTTTATTTTTGGGAGGCTCCAAAATCACTGCAGATGGTGACTGCAACCATGAAATTAAAAGATGCTTACTCCTTGGAAGAAAAGTTATGACCAACCTAGATAGCATATTCAAAAGCAGAGACATTACTTTGCCAACAAAGGTCCATCTAGTCAAGGCTATGGTTTTTCCTATGGTCATATATGGATGTGAGAGTTGGACTGTGAAGAAAGCTAAATGCCAAAGAATTGATGTTTAACTGTGGTGTTGAAGAAGACTCTTGAGAGTCCCTTGAACTGCAAGGAGATCCAACCAGTCCATTCTGAAGGAGATGAGCCCTGGGATTTCTTTGGAGGGAATGATGCTAAAGCTGAAACTCCAGTACTTTGGCCACCTCATGCGAAGAGTTGACTCATTGGAAAAGACTTTGATGCTGGGAGGGTCTGGGGACAGGAGGAGAAGGGGACGACAGAGGATGAGATGGCTGGATGGCATCACCAACTCGATGGACATGAGTCTAAGTGAATTCTGGGAGTTGGTGATGGACAGGGAGGCCTGGCGTGCTGCAATTCATGGGGTCGCAAAGAGTCGGACATGACTGAGCAACTGAACTGAATTGAACATAGGAGCACCTCAATATATGACAAATATTAACAGATAGAAATGGAGAAATCAACTGTAACACAAGAGTAGTAGGGAACTTCAACACCCCACTTGTATCAATAGACAGATCATCCAGACAGAAAGTCAATAATGAAAACATAAGCCTTAAATAACACAACAGACCAAATGAACCTAATTGATATATAGAGAGCATTCCATCTGAAAGAACAAAATACATGTTCTTTTCAAGTGCATATGGAACTTTCTACAGGATAGATCACATGGTATGCCACAAAACAAGCCTCAGTAAATCAAAGTAACAGGCATCTTTTCTGACCACAATTCAATGAGACTAGAAATCAACTACAAGAAAAACACTACAAAAACAAAAACACATAGATGGTAAACAGTATGCTACTAAACACCAATGGATCACTGAAGAGATCAAAGAGAAAATCAAAATGTATGTAGAGACAAATGAAAACACAAGGATACAAAAAGAAAAATGAAAATGAAACATAAGGATCCAAAACCTGTAAATGCAGCAAAAGTAGTTCTAAGAAGCCAGTTTATAGCAATGCAAGTTTACCTCAGGAAACAAGAAAAGTCTCAGATAAACAACAGAACATTACACCTAAAGCAATTAGAGAAAGACCACCAGATAAAATCCAAAGTTAGTGTAAGGGAAGAATTCATAAAGATCAGAGCAAAATAAATGAAATAGAAAGTGAAACTAAAAGTTGACTCTTTGAAAAGATAAACAAAATCGATAAACCTATAGCCAAAGTCATCAAGAAAAAAGGGAGAGTGTCCAAATGAATAAAATCAGAAATTAAAAAAGAGAAGATACAATCGACACCAGAGAAATACAAAGGATCATAAGAGACTACTAAGAGTAATTAAACATCAATAAAATAGAAAGCTTAAAAAAAATAGATAAATTATTAGAAAGGCACAATCTTCCAAGACCAAACCAGGAAGAAACAGAAAATGTAAACCAAACAATCATAAGTATTAAAGTTAAATCAAAAAAATAAATAAATAAAATATAAAGTTAAATCAGCAATTTTAAAACTCCAAACAAAGCATAAATGTTCATCAGTGATATTGGCCTGTAATTTTCTTTTACTGTATCTCTGCTTGGTTTTAGTATCAGGGTGATGATGGCCTCATAGAATCAGTTTGGAAGTGTTCTTTCCTTTGCAGTTTTTTGGAATAGCTTCAGAAAGATATGTGTTAACTCTTCACTAAATGTTTGGTAGAATTATCCTGTGAAGTCAGCTGATCCTAGACTTCTGTTTTTGGCCACACAATGCAGTATATGATATCTTAGTTCCCTGACCAGGGGTTGAACCTGCACCCCCTGCACAGAAAGCAAGGAGTCTTAACCACTAAAACACCATGGAACATTGATGCAAAAATCCTCAACAAAACAGCAGCAAACCAAATCCAATGATATATTAAAAGAATCATACAGCATGATCAAGTGAGATTTACTCCAGGGAGACTAATGAGTTTTCAATATTTGCAAATCAAGCAGTGTGATATACAACGTTAACAAACTGAAGATAAAAACTTATGATCATCTCAATAGATGTAGAAAAGGGTTTTGATAAAATTCAACATTGATTTATCATTTAAAGAAAACTCTCCAGAAATTGAGCATAATCTTTTCTACCTCAACATAATAAAGACCATATATGACAAATTTGGCTCAGACAGTAAAGCATCTGCCTACAATGTGGGAGACCTGGGTTCAATCCCTGAGTCAGGAATACCTCCTGAAGAAGGAAATAGCAACCCACTCCAGTATTCTTGCCTGAAAAATCCCATGGACGGAGGAGCCTGGTAGGCTACAGCCCATGGGATCGCAAAGAGTTGGACACAACTGAGCAATTTCACTATGACAAATCCACAGCTACCATATATTCAGTGGTGAAAAGCTGGACACACTCCCTGTAGGATCAGGAACAAGAGAAAGATGTCCACTCACACCACTTATATTCAACATGACTTTGGAAGTCTTGGTCACAGCAATCAGAGAATAAAAAGAAATAAAAGTAACCTAACTCTGAAGAGAAGTAAAACTGTCACTGTTTGCAGATGACATGTTACTATTCATAGAAAATCCTAAAGACACTACCAGAAAACTATTTGAGCTCATGAATGAATTTGGTAAAATTATAAGATACAAAATTAATACACATAAATCTGTTGCATTTTATATACTAACAACAAAAGATTAGGAAAGAAATTAAGGCAACAGTCCTATTTACCACCACATGAAAAAGAATAAAATACCTAAGAATAAACCTACCTGATAAGTCAAAAGACCTATATTCCAAAATCTTTAAGATGCTAATGAAAGAACTTGAAGACAGAACAAACAGATGGAAAGATATACCATGGTCTTACACTGGGAGAATCAATACTGTCAAAATGAACATATTGCCTGAGGCAATCTACAGATTCAGTGCAATCCCTATGAAATCACCAAGATATTTTATACAGAATTACAACAAAATTTTTTAATTCATATGGAAATACAAAAGACCCTGAGTAGACAAAACAATCTAGAGAAAGAAAAAAGGAGCTGGAGGAAATCACATTCTGTCCTCAGATTATACTATAAAGTTACATAATCAAAACTGTATGATACTGGCACAAAAACAGACACATAGATTAATGGAACAGAATAGAAAACCCAGAAATAAACCCATGCACTTATGGTCAATTAATCTAGGACAATGGAAGCAAGAATATAAGACAGAGAGAAGACAGTATCTTCAATAAGTGGTGCCAGAAAACTGGACAGCTGCATGTAAAACAATGAAATTAGAACATTCTCTAACAACACATACAAAAATAAATTTACAGCGGATTAAAGACCTAAATGTAAGACTGGGTACTGTAACACTTCTAGAGAAAAACACAGGTATGACACTCTTTGACACAAATCAAAGCAATATCTTTTTGGAGCCATTTATTTGAGCCATGGAAATAAAAACAAAAATAAACAATTGGGACCTAATCAAACTTCTAAGCTTATAAACTTCTGCACAGCAAAGGAAACAATAAACAAAACAAAAAGACAACCTATGAAATGGGAAAAATATTTGTAAACAATGAAACCAACAAGGGATTAATCTCTAAAATGTACAAATAGCTCACAGAGAGCAATATTAACAAAAACAATTCAATCAAAAAAATGGGAAGAAGACCTAAATAGACCTTTCTCCAAAGAAGACATAAAGATCACCAATAGGCATGTGAAAAGATAATCAACATCCTAATTGAAATGCAAATCAAAACTGAAAAGAGGTACTACCTCACACTGGTCGGAAAGGCCATCATTAAAAAGTCTACAAATAAATTCTGGAGAGGGTATGGAGAAAAGAGAACCCTGTTACACTGTTGCTGGGAATGTAAACTGATACAGCCACTGTGGAGAATAAACAGTATGGAGCTTCCTTTAGAAAGTAAAAACAGAATTACCATATGGTTCAGCAAATTCCACTCCTCAGCATATATCCACAAAAGATAAAAACTCTAATTCAAAAAGATACATGCACCTCAGTGTTCATAGCAGCACTATTTACAATAGCCAAGACATGGAAGCAACCTAAATATCCATAAACAGATGAATGGATAAAGAAGATGTGTTATATGTATATAAAGGAATATTAGTGAGCCCAAAAAAAAGAATGAAATAATGTCATCTGCAACAACATGGATGGATGTAGGGATTATCACGTTAAGTGAAGTAGGTCAGAGAAAGACAAATATCACACGATATCATTTCCATGTGGATCTTAAAAAGTGATATAAATGAACAGGGAAGTATATTCAATTCTTCTAATAACCTATAATGGAAAAGAATCTGAAAAAGAATATATACATACATATGTATAACTGAATCACTTTGCTGTACCCTTGAATCTATTTCAACATTGTAAACGAACTATACTCCAATAAAAATTTTAAGAATTGAAAAAACTACCATTATCCAGCAATTCCACTTCTGGGTCTTTATCCCAAGGAAACAAAAATCACCATCTTGAAGAGATTATCTGCACCCCCATGTTCAATGCAGTATTATTCAGAACAGCCAATACATGAAAATAACCTAAATGTCCATCAATTGATGAATGGATAAAGAAACTTGGTGCATGCATACATACACACATGCACACACACACACACACACACACACACACAAAGGAATGCTATTGGCCATTAAAAAGAAGGAAACCTTGCCACTGCACCAACATGATTAGACCTTGAGAGCATTTTGCTAAAGGAAATGTCAGACAAAGAAAGACAAATACCATATGATCTCATTTATATGTGGAATCTTAAGGAAGAAAACAAATACAAAATACCAGACTCATAGGTACAGTTAAAAGGTTGGTGGTTGCCAGAGGTAGGTACTGTGAAGTGGGATAAATGGGTGAAGGTGATCAAAAAGTATAAATTTCCATTATAAGATAAATAAGTTCTGGAAATAGAATACACATCATGGTAATTATAATTAACAATACTTCAATGTATATTTGAAAGTTTATTTGAATGTATATTTGAAAGTACACTATGGGTTGTGATAAATGTTAACTACTTATTGTGGTAATCATTTCACAATAATTTATCAATTTATTATGCTTATACCTTATACCAACACAATGCCAATTATATCTCAATAAAACTGGAGGAAAATTTTTAAGTAAAAATAGCCTTTAAAATATAGTAACATATTCTAGATATTTAAAAAGCACAACCAAAGACAAAATGTCCCACTATACAAAAATACAGTAAAAAAGGATCTGACAGAATTTGGCCAGAACACCAACAATGTCCACCATACTGGTTAATCTAAGCCATTATAGATTACTCTCCTCAATTCTTAGAATGAAAATAAAATTGTTCATATTTAGTAAATAAAATTTCATTTTAAAATATATGTGTGTGTGTGTGATAGCATTGAGTACTTTGGTTCAAATCTGTATTATTTTGGATATAGGATTAGAAGCTTTAACAGAGACACAAGATAATAATGGATTAAACAAGTTGGAGTTTATTTCTCTCTTATATTAAAAGACTGAAGAGGCATGGTGATTTAGCCTTATAAATTCCTCAGGAGCAAGGTTCATTCTACCTTACTGCTCTGCTATGTACAGTATCATTGCCATCATTGTGGACTAGGATGTACCAATATGTTCACACTGCAGCCAGCAGGAAAGGGCAGAAGAGAAGAGGATAAGCTTTCTTCCTTTAGAACTCTATCTAGACGTGACATGTTACATCTGTCACATGTCAGTATCTATAACTTTGTCACAAAATTCTACCAAGGTGCAAGAGAGGTTGAGAAATGTAGTCTTAATTTTTACATGTCTGGCTAAATTCTGATGAGTTTAGTCTATTTTTAAAAAAACTGACAGAAGCCAAGGAGAACATATATTGTGAACATTGCCATATACTTCTTGTATAAACTATGCATATTAATGCCACTTTTACTTGGCAAAAATATTTTCTCTCTCATAATTATTTTTGTGAGGACCAAAACATGCAGTTATACAGGTGAACAATTTACATTGGCCATACATGGCAATTCAACTTATGACATTTTAATTATATCTATAATTTAATTAATGCTGATTTCTTGGTTATAAATGCAGATTTCATAAATATTAATTGATAATTTCCAAGAATATAGAGATAAAAGCAGAAAGTGAGTTTTTAACATTTATATTGAATATGCACTAATATGCAGTTTATTTAGCCTTCAATTAAAATAAATAAATCTATTGTTGCAAAGAGAAAAAGGTAATGTATGGTTCAAAGTAAATTGTTAAGGCTAAGAAAAGGTGAGAATGTTAAAGAAAAGTAGCTACAGCTATCTAACGGGTTAATAAATTTCTTTTAAAAATAAATAGAAACAATAACTGCCTTGAAAGAGTAATAAAACATACACAACTCACTTTTTCACTTATAAAAATGTAATGGTCCATTGGGTTTTGTTCTGTGTCTTGGTTATTTTCAGTAAGAACTGCAAATTCATTCTTTTCATTCCCTAATCTGTAAAGAAGATGCTGAAATTCAAATGCAGATTCCAGAGGCTCAATTCCGTAAGAAACATTTTCAAACTGCAATATTCCTCTGTAAAATTAAGGACAAAAATTTACTGCTTTTAATTCTATTTTATAATTCTAATTTTAACTAATTCTATAATTAATTCTATATTATAAAACTCTGACAGAATTCCAAAAAGAGGATGAGGAGGAGGAAGGAAAGAGGGGAAGGAGAAGAAAGAAAAGATACAGATGTTTTGGGGCTCTGTATTTTGTCCCACACTCTGTATTTTGGAGATGACTCTGAAGAGACCAAAAATAAAAATTTTCCCAATTCTGAAAACAAACTATCCATCTAATTTTCTTTATAGTTATAAACATAGTTGAAATTATTAAATCAGAAATTACATAATCAGTTGCTTAGGTATGCAACAGTACTGTGTATACAGCATTACTGTGATCAAGTCATTCCCCTGTCCTCCAAGTCAGTGATTTAATGAAAGCAATAGCATATAGAAATCTGTAAAAAATTTGATCTGTTTTGCACTATAATGATTACATTGCTTTATAACAAAAGGATACATAATGAGCAATTTTATCCATAAAAATAAAATTTAGCAATAATTATAAGGCATTTATGAATTTTGTTTATATACATAATCTGAATAAGACATTTAAAGTAATAAAGAGTAAACAACTTTTATAAGTATTCTTCCCTGAATATAGGTAACTATATAGCGACTATTCTCTAAAAACCAAATTTTAGAATTCCATGTAGAAAGCACCAAGTAAAATTCGTTTGTGAAAACAAGGATCCTACACTACAAAAATGAAGATGAAGAATGTCCTGACAGAATGGAAAGCCCTCTAAGCACTAAGGAGGAAACTACAATTCTTAGAGAGTTTAAGACAGTGATATTACTAGAAAAAAATGGGTAAGTACTATAATAATTATTATTTGTTTATACAGAAGTGCGTCCTCTCTCTGCAGATGAGTTCCTGTGTGAAAGGGCATGCTTCGTTTATGCATTTTTATATCTTCAAACACTAGTCTAGTAACTGGTACAAAAATATTTGCTGAAAAAAAAGCTACTCAGAACTTAGCTCCTCCAATTTGTTATAGTCAAACATGTTCATCTGTCATTTCCACAATAAAGAAAAAAAGCAAGGACACCAGGAAATCTAAATTTTCAAGGAAGTTGTGACAAGTCTCTGGTCTGAATTGAGGAGAAATAAGAGAAAAAACATATTCAGAGGAATATATCATTCAGTGATATGATGGGAATATCCACATAGGAATAGTCTCCACATGGAAATCCTCCACCAGCTCCACACTTAGAATAAACTAACCAGTTCACTGCAGCCAAATATCACAACTATGGTGTTTGCATATCAAGGACAAAAAATACATAACCTCAGTCCAGAGCACGTGCTAAGTGTGACAAAAGAATTCGGATATCCTTCAATATATCCTTGGTAGTAGCACTGAGCCTAGGAGGGAGAAAGTAAAGTAGTTACCTAGGAGTTGAAAAAACTTTCTAATGACTTCTTAACATTTTATACTTAGAACTTTCTGAATATTTTTCATAGGCTCTATACTGTTTATATCATTGTGAATAAAAAGACGTTCAGAAAAAAACGCCTCCCCAGGTTCGCCACTTTCATTATATTAATGCCGCTTTTCAGATCAATGCTTGGGATTATTAATTTACACCATTTCCAAAGTTTTATACCATATTTTAGGTAAAATTATTTTCCAAAATACAAATTTAGGTCATTAATTAAAAGACAAAGATTGTGACTCTGGATATTCTTTAAATTCTGATAGTCTGCTAAAAAGAGATGTCTAAAATTTAAGGTCACAAAAAAAATTGAAGATCTAGAAAAAGATATACCACACCAACACAAACCAAAAGGATAACTCTGAAGCAATACTAATATTGGAAATGTAAACTTTAAGGCAAAAAGCATTACTAGAGATAAAGAGGGACATTTCTTAATGATAAGAGTTTCAATTTACCAGGAAGATATAAATATTCCAAATTTGCATTCACTTAATAACATAAATTCAAAATATAAAAAGTCAAAAATGAAATAATAATAAAAATAAATGCATAATCATACTAAAGATGTTTAAGCAGACATTTCTGTCAGTAACAGGTAAGTCTAGCATTCAGAATCTATAGAGGACTTGAATAGAATGTTAACCTCATAGAGATAGAATATTCATGTAGAATACTACACTTTAAAACTATATGTAATATACTTTTCTTGCACAGAGTTCTTTTTTAACTACATTTTATTGAAGCATATAGTTAATTTACAGTGTAGCAGTAGCTTCAGGTATACAACAAAGTGATTCAGTTATACATACATACATATAAATGTACTCTTTTTCAGATCCTTTTCCATTATAAATTATTACAAGACATTGAATATACTGTGCTATACCAGTATAGATCCTTGTCATTTATCTATTTTATAAATAATCACGTGTATATATCAATCCCTAAGTCCTAATTTATCTCCCCCTCCATCATCCTTTCTGGTAATCACAAGTTTTATTTTTCTATGTCTGTGAGTCTATTTCCATTTTGTAAATAATTTCACTTATATCATTTTTTAGATTTCACATATAAGTAATATCACATGATATTTGCCTTTCTCCATCTTTTTTCACTTAACATATAAATCCCCAGGTCCATCTCTGTTGCTACAAATGGCATTACATTACATCATTCTTTTTTATGGCTGAGTAACATTACACTTTCTTTTTAAAGAACACATAATATTTATAAAAATGAAACCATATTCTGGGCCATGAAACACAACAAAAAACTTTAAAGGACTGAAATCACACCAAATTCAGTCTCTGACCACAGTGCAATTAACATGGAGACATAGCAAACATCATTACAAACAAAAAAGGAAGATTATATAATTTCTACAATTTCATGGTGCTATATATTTTGGTATAAATCAATGTAATTTTTCTTATTAATGTACTCTTCTATGTTAGAAGTAAGGTGAGCAAGAAGGAGCAATATAAGGAAATTAATGGTCCTTTCCAATTAGAAGTAAAGTAATATATATCAATAATATTCAACAAATTTTTATTATATGCTATGTGATAGGCATTTTTCTAGGCACTAGAGAGGTATCATTGAGTAAAACAGAACAAAACCTCTGGTCAAATGAAGATTATATTGCACTGAGGGAACAATAAATAAAGTATATTGATAACCACTATGGAGAAAAACAAAACAGGAGAGGTAAAAGAGTATGAAGATTAAGACTGCAATTTAAAATAGGGATTGGACTCCCCTGGTGGTCCAACAGTAAAGAGATCTGCCTGCCAATGAAGGGCACACAGGTTTGATCCCTGGTCCACATGATTCCAGCAAGATTCCACATGCTGCAGGGCAACTAGGTCCATATGCCACAACCAATGAAGCACCTGCACCCTAGAGCCCAAGCTCAGCAACAAGAGGAACCACCACAATGAGAAGCCTACCCACTGCAACTAGAGAGCAGCCCCCGCTAGCTGCAACTAGAGAAAGCCCACTTGCAGCAGTGAAGACCCACCATGGCTAAAAGTATAAATTTAAAAAAAAAAGTTTTTAAAATTTTAAATCTGGACTACTCAAGGACTAATTGGATGGTTTTGAGCAAAGAACTGAAGAAAATGAGAGAGAAAAACATTGTATCTTGCGAAAGAGCAAACATCTGGATCAGAGGAAATAGAGAAAAATTCTTGAAAGGAGAACATGTCTGGTATGTTTAAAAAATAGCAAGGAAGCCAATGTGACTTCAACAGAATTACCAATGTAAAGAAAGAGTAACAGGAAATGAGGTCACAGAGGTAAAGAGGATCAGACTGTGTAAAGCCTGCAGGATATTACGATTTTCACCATTTCACCCTATTTAAAGGTTTTTATTTTTATTATTTATTTATTTATTTATTTTTGGCTGTGCTGGGTCTTTGTTGCAGCATGTGGGCTTTCTCTTGTTGGTTTTCACTTTGTGGACAATAACTCATCCCATGAAGGCTTCTGAGTAGAGAAGCAACAAGATCTGACCAGGTTGGTCTTTTTTTCTTTTTTGATCTGAACAGCTTGCCTGGTGGCTCAGAGGTTAAAGCATCTGCCTCCAGTGTGGAAGACTCAGGTTTGATCCCTGGGTCAGGAAGATCCCCTGGAGAAGGAAATGGCAACCCACTCCAGTATTCTTGCCTAGAGAATCCTATGGACGGAGGAGCCTGGTAGGCTAGTCTACAGGGTCGGATGGAGGAGCCTGGTAGGCTACAGTCCACGGGGTCGCAAAGAGTCGACACAATTGAGCGACTTCACTCACTCACTCACTCAGGTTTTATTAATAGGATTCATCTGGTTGTCATGCTGAGACCTGACCCAGGGAATGAGCAGTGTGGTTCAGTTCAGTTCAGTTCAGTCGCTCAGTCGTGTCAGACTCTTTGCGACCCCATGAACTGCAGCACGCCAGGCCTCCCTGTCTATCACCATCTCCCGGAGTTCACTCAGACTCACGTTCATCGAGTCCGTGATGCCATCCAGCCATCTCATCCTCTGTCGTCCCCTTCTCCTCCTGCCCCCAATCCCTCCCAGCATCAGAGTCTTTTCCAATGAGTCAGCTCTTCTCATGAGGTGGCCAAAGTACTGGAGCTTCAGCTTCAGCATCAGTCCTTCCAAAGAAATCCCAGGGTTGATCTCCTTCAGAATGGACTGGTTGGATCTCCTTGCAGTCCAAGGGACTCTCAAGAGTCCTCTCCAACACCACAGTTCAAAAGCATCAATTCTTCGACGCTCAGCCTTCTTCACAGTCCAACTCTCACATCCATACATGACCACTGGAAAAACCATAGCCCTGACTAGACAGACCTTAGTCGGCAAAGTAATGTCTCTGCTTTTGAATATGCTATCTAGGTTGGTCATAACTTTCCTTCCAAGGAGTAAGCATCTTTTAATTTCATGGTTGCAGTCACCATCTGCAGTGATTTTGGAGCCTCCCAAAAATAAAGTCTGACACTGTCTCCACTGTTTCCCCATCTATTTGCCATGAAGTGATGGGACCGGATGCCATGATCTTCATTTTCTGAATGTTGAGCTTTAAGCCAACTTTTTCACTCTCCTCTTTCACTTTCATCAAGAGGCTTTTTAGTTCTTCTTCACTTTCTGCCATAAGGGTGGTGTCATCTGCATATCTGAGGTGATTGATATTTCTCCCGGCAATCTTGATTCCAGCTTGTGTTTCTTCCAGCCCAACATTTCTCATGATGTACTCTGCATATAAATTAAATAAGCAGGGTGACAATATACAGCCTTGACGTACTCCTTTTCCTATTTGGAACCAGTCTGTTGTTCCATGTCCAGTTCTAACTGTTGCT
>NW_024070191.1:32822684-32954113 GCF_014754425.2 Oryx dammah | reverse complement strand
AGAGATACCAAGGGAACATTTCATGCAAAGATGGGCTTGATAAAGGACAGAAATGGTATGGACCTAGAAGAAGCAGAGCAGTGTGGAAGCAGGGAGATTATTTAGGAAGTTATCACAATAACCCAAACTAGATATGATCTTTACTTGAGAAACAATGGTATCAGCAGACAGAGACAGAGGAAGAAGGTAGGTTCTAAGTACATAATTTAAAGGGTAGAATCAATAGGATTCACTGATGGATGAGATGGGGGTAAAACAAAAGAAAAGGATTTCAGTCTATGATTTTGGGTTCAGTAATATTTGTGCTTGTTTTTACTATTATTTAATTTCTATTCATTTATTCAACAAAATATAAACTAATTAAATTGGCTGCAGAGTAGAATATACTGTCAGTCTAGTTCGTCTTTAATTTATCAAGACTTCAAGAAACCCTAACAATGGGTGAAATGAGGCATACATAGGTCACTTTACATATATCCTGTGTGAATAAGGTCTTCTACATTAGGAAAGTAGTTGTATAAAAAAGGTTTTTAAAAATCTTTAAAACATAAAATTTAAATCTTACCTGAATATTTGAAGATTGAGAATTCATAGATCCTTGATTATACATATAAACCATGAAATTATTTGCTAAAAAAAAGCTGGATATAAAAAAGAGTGAGAGAATTTTAAGTTATTCTTTTTGAAAAAATATAAAGCAGCAGTCAGCAAACTTAGCACCCTCAAAGCCGAATCTGACCTATCTCTGTGTTTGTAAATAAAATTTATTTGCATATAGCGACACCCATTCACTTACATACAGTTCATGGCAGCTTTCATGATACAACAGAAAAGATGAGTCATTTTGACAGAGCTATCATGCTCTTCAAACCCTAAAATATTTACTATCTGGGTCTTTAAAGAAAAAGACTGCCAATCCCTGACAAAGGTAGTATTTTCTTTTGACCTGTGTGTAATTTTTGTTTAAAGTAATATGCATTTACTCAAAATAATATTTCCCATCTTATTATACTCCTTTAAAAAATAAGGAAAACGAACTATAAGACAAAAGAAAACCATTTTAAAGTTTACAAAGATTAGAAATGGGTGTAGGATTATAAGAGTTTTTTATTCTTTCATTCTTTCTCAATTTTACTATCATGAATATATATTACTATAATGAAGCAGAAGAGCATTCTGTAACAGTCATAGTTCAGTCTTCTTGGGTATCATTCCTTGTCCCCATTATGTTATTTCACTTATGCTTCCTCACCTGATGCTCACTTCTCAATCCAATGTAATGTAACTAGAGTAGAACCAGAGTAGCTTCTGCTGAGAATCTGCCATTAAAACTGATGCCATATAATGATCCCCTCATTGTCAAATCCAAAAAGAAAAAGCAGTTTGAGTCAAATAAAACTATCTGATGCACTTCACACTACTGACCATACTCCCCTTCTTCTTTTTTTTTTTTTTTTTACTTTATTTTACTTTACAATACTGTATTGGTTTTGCCATACATTGACATGAATCCACCACGGGTGTATACGAGCTCTCAATCCTGAATCCCCCTCCCACCTCCCACCCCATATCATCTCTCTGGATCATCCCCATGCACCAGCCCCAAGCATCCTGTATCCTGTATCAAACATAGACTGGCACTTCATTTCTTACATGATAGTATACATGTTTCAATGCCATTCTCCCAAATCATCCCACCCTCTCCCTCTCCCTCACAGTCCAAAAGTCCGTTCTATGCATCTGTGTCTCTTTTGCTGTCTCGCATACAGGGTCATCATTATCATCTTTCTAAATTCCATATATATGTGTCAGTATACTGTATTGGTGTTTTTCTTTTTGGCTTACTTCACTCTGTATAATTGGCTCGAGTTTCATCCATCTCATTAGAACTGATTCAAATGTATTCTTGTTAATGGCTGAGTAATACTCCATTGTGTATATGTACCACAGCTTTCTTATCCATTTGTCTGCCAGTGGACATCTAGGTTGTTTCCATGTCCTGGCTATTATAAACAGTGCTGCAATGAACATTGGGGTACATGTGTCTCTTTCAATTCTGGTTTCCTCAGTGTGTACGCCCAACAGTGGGATTGCTAGGTCATAAGGCAGCTCTATTTGCAATTTTTTAAGGAATCTCCACACTGTTTTCCATAGTGGCTGTACTAGTTTGCATTCCCAACAACAGTTTAAGAGGGTTCCCTTTTCTCCACATCCTCTCCAGAATTTATTGCTTGTAGACTTTTGGATCACAGCCATTCTGACTGGTGTGAGGTGGTACCTCATTGTGGTCTTGATTTGCATTTCTCTGATAATGAGTGATGTTGAGCATCTTTTCATGTGTTTGTTAGCCATCTGTATGTCTTCTTTGGATAAATGCCTATTTAGTTCTTTGGCCCATTTTTTGATTGGGTCGTTTATTTTTCTGGAGTTGAGCTGCATAAGTTGCTTGTATATTTTTGAGATTAGTTGTTTGTCAGTTCCTTCATTTGCTATTGTTTTCTCCCACTCAGAAGGCGGTCTTTTCACCTTACTTATAGTTTCCTTTGTTGTGCAGAAGCTTTTAATTTTAATTAGATCCCATTTGTTTATTTTTGCTTTTATTTCCAGTATTCTGGGAGGTGGATAATAGAGCAGATAATAAATCTGCTGTGATTTATGCCGGAGTGTTTTGCCTATGTTCTCCTCTAGGAGTTTTATAGTTTCTGGTCTTACGTTTAGCTCTTTAATCCATTTTGAGTTTATTTTTGTGTGTGGTGTTAGAAAGTGATCTAGTTTCATTCTTTTACAAGTGGTTGACCAGTTTTCCCAGCACCACTTGTTAAAGAGATTGTCTTTACTCCATTGTATATTCTTGCCTCCTTTGTCGAAGATAAGGTGCCCATCATACTCCCCTTCTTTAAACCATCTGCTCTTCAACTTCAATCATACCATTTACCCCTGATTTTTCCCTCATATCACCTTGTCTCCTTGTGTAAGTCCCTTCATCTGGATCCTTACTTCTTCACTTAAGTGTTTCCCTGGCATTCATTTTCTGGTTGTTTTTCCCTCTCATTAATATTCACCCCTACCTTTTTATCTTGTTCATTTCTGGTGCCTCATTTATACCTAATATATATTTTTAAAAGATGGCTCTGCAACCTACACTTCTCTCCCATGACCTAAAATAAATATAACTGGCTTTTCAAGGTCTTCTGTATTTCATACAAATTTTAGGATTATCTATTATACTTCCTGAAAAACGTGTGAGTATTTTGATAGAATTGGACTAAAATAGTAGACTACCTTGATTAGTACAATGGACTTTTATCAATATTAAGTCTTCCAATGTGTAAGCATGGTGTACATTTCCATTTATTTGCATTCTCTTCTATTTCTTTATCAATGTCTTAGACTTTTCAGAGTACAGGTTTTTCACCTCCCTTCATTAAATTTATTCCCAGGTATTTCTTTCTTTCTGATGCAATTGTAACTAGGATTTTTTTAATTTATTTTTCTGATATTTCATTATTAGTGCATCAGTTCAGTTCAGTTCAGTAGCTCAGTTGTGTCCGACTTTTAGAGACCCCATGAATAGCAGCACGCCAGGCCTCCCTGTCCATCACCAACTCCCAGAGTTCACAGAGACTCACGTCCATCGAATCTGTGATGCCATCCAGCCATCTCATCCTCTGTCGTCCCCTTCTCCTCCTGCCCCCAATCCCTCCCAGCATCAGAGTCTTTTCCAATGAGTCAACTGTTCGCATGAGGTGGCCAAAATACTGGAGCTTCAGCTTTAGCATCATTCCTTCCAAAGAAATCCCAGGGCTGATCTCCTTCAGAATGGACTGGTTAGATGTCCTTGCAGTCCAAGGGACTCTCAAGAGTCCTTTCCAACACCACAGTTCAAAACCATCAATTCTTCAGCATTCAGCCTTCTTCACAGTCCAACTCTCACAACCATACATGACTACTAGAAAAACCATAGCCTTGACTAGACGGACCTTTGTTGGCTAAGTAATGTCTCTGCTTTTTAATATGCTATCTGGGTTGGCCATAACTTTCCTTCCAAGGAGTAAGCATCTTTTAATTTCATGACTGCAATCACCATCTGCAGTGATCTGGAGCCCAAAAAAATAAAGTCTGACACTGTTTCCACTGTTTCCCCATCTATTTCCCATGAAGTGATGGGACCAGATGCCATGATCTTCGTTTTCTGAATATTGAGCTTTAAGCCAACTTTTTCACTCTCCTCTTTCACTTTCATTAAGAGTTCTTCTTCACTTTCTGCCATAAGGGTGGTGTCATCTGCATATCTGAGGTGATTGATATTTCTCCCGGCAATCTTGATTTCAGCTTGGGCTTCTTCCAGCCCAGCGTTTCTAATGATGTACTCTGCATATAAGTTAAATAAGCAGGGTGACAATATACAGCCTTGACGTACTTCTTTTCCTATTTGGAACCAGTCTGTTGTTCCATGTTCAGTTCTAACTGTTGCTTCCTGACCTGCATACTGGTTTCTCAAGGGGCAGGTCAGTTGGTCTGGTATTCCCATCTCTTTCAGAATTTTCCACAGTTTATTGTGATCCACATGGTCAAAGGCTTTGGCATAGTCAATAAAGCAGAAATAGATGTTTTTCTGGAACTCTCTTGCTTTTTCCATGATCCAGCAGATGTTGGCAATTTGATCTTTGGTCCCTCTCTGCCTTTTCTAAAACCAGCTTTAATGTCAGGAAGTTCACGGTTCACGTATTGCTGAAACCTGGCTTGGAGAATTTTGAGCATTACTTTACTAGCATGTGAGATGAGTGCAATTGTGCGGTAGTTTGAGCATTCTTTGGCATTGCCTTTCTTTGGGATTGGAATGGACCTTTTCCAGTCCTATGGCCACTGCTGAGTTTTCCAAATTTGCTGGCATATTGAGTGCAGCGCTTTCACAGCATCATCTTTCAGGATTTGAAATAGCTCAACTGGAATTCCATCACCTCCACTAGCTTTGCTCACAGTAATGCTTTTTAAGGCCCACTTGACTTCACATTCCAGGATGTCTGGCTCTAGGTGAGTGATCACACCATTGTGATTCTCTGGGTCATGAAGATCTTTTTTGTACAGTTCTTCTGTATATTCTTGCAACCTCTTCTTAATATCTTCTGCTTCTGCTGGTCCAGACCATTTCTGTCCTTTATCAAGCCCATCTTTGCATGAAATGTTCCCTTGGTATCTCTAATTTTCTTGAAGAGATCTCTAGTCTTTCCCATTCTGTTGTTTTCCTCTATTTCTTTGCACTGATCACTGAGGAAGGCTCTCTTATCTCTTCTTGCTATTCTTTGGAACTCTGCATTCAGATGCTTATATCTTTCCTTTTCTCCTTTGCTTTTCGCTTCTCTCCTTTTTTTGTAAGGCCTCCTCAGACAGCCTTTTTGCTTTTTTGCATTTCTTTTCCATGGGGATGGTCTTGATCCCTGTCTCCTGTACAATGTCACGAACCTCATTCCATAGTTCATCAGGCACTCTATCTATCAGATCTAGTCCCTTAAATCTATTTCTCACTTACAATGTATAATCATAAGGGATTTGATTTAGGTCATACCTGAATGGTCTAGTGGTTTTTCCCCGCTTTCTTCAATTTAAGTCTGAGTTTGGCAATAAGGAGTTTATGATCTGAGCCACAGTCAGCTCCTGGTCTTGTTTTTGCTGACTGTATAGAGCTTCTCCATCTTTGGCTGCAAAGAATATAATCAATCTAATTTCGGTGTTGACCATCTGGTGATGTCCATGGGTAGAGTCTTCTCTTGTGTTGTCGGAAGAGGGTGTTTGCTATGACCAGTGCATTCTCTTGGCAAAACTCTATAGCCTTTGCCCTGCTTCATTCCGTATTCCAAGGCCAAATTTGCCTATTACTCCAGGTGTTTCTTGACTTCCTACTTTTGCATTCCAGTGCATAGTAATAGAATAGATCTATACATTAATTTTGTACCCTGTAGTTTTATTGAATTCATTTATTAGTTCTAATAGTTTTTTGGTGGCATTTCTAGGGTTTTCTGTGGTATAATGCCATTTGAAAATAATGACTATTATAGTTCTTCCCTTCCGATCTGGATGTATATTGTTGTTGTTCTGTTACTAAGTCATGTCCGACTATTTCCATCCCCATGGACTGCAGCATGCCGGACTTCTCTGTCACTCACTGTCTCCTGGAGTTGGCTCAAACTCATGTCCATTGAGTTGGTGATGCCACCCAACCATTTCATCTTCTATCACCACCTTCTCCTCCTGCCCTCAATCTTTCCCAGCATCAGGGTCTTTTCCAATGAGTTGGCTTTTTGCATTAGGTGGCTAAAGTACTGGAGCTTCAACTTCAGTATCAGTCCTTCCAATGAATACTCCGGGTTGATTTCCTTCAGAAAATTATTTCTTTTTAATTGCTATGGTTAGGACTTCCAATACTATGATGAACAAAAGCAATGAGAGCAGGCATCTTCGTCTTACTTGTAGTCTTAGAGAAAAAAGCTTTTAGCTTTTCATCATTGAGTATGATGTTAGCTGTGGGTTTATAAAAATGGCCTTTAACACATAAGTGAAGGGGATTAAGAGATATGAACTACCAATTATAATACTATATATAGTTTGTAATCTATAAAAATATATAGTCACTACACTGTACACCTGAAACTAATAAGATATTGTAAGACAACTGTACTTCAAACAATCAGTCAGTCAGCCTTACTGCCACTGGACACTTATGGATATTCTCTGACACAGACTTGACCTATTCCTTCACTGCCCATCAAATCTCTACCATTGTGTCCAATATCTAATTTTTTTCTGCCACCTCAGTTATATCTCAAAAAGAAACCTCTTATACATTCAAAATTATGCTTATTATATCTCATATAACTTTTGCAATAGCTTCATAATTGTCATACCATCCTAATTATTATGCAGGTAATTTCTAAAAATAGAGTATACACATGCTCGATCCATCTCCCAGGCTCCAATTCCTTTATTTCTTACTACTGCTTATAGTTCTGATAATATATTCAAATGCAATATGCATTCTCTCTTACGTACTTGAAAAGCTCTTTGAGTTGGCATTTACTATTCTTCCGTTCTGTCTAAAGGAGTAGGTTAACTCTTTTACTCAATGCCATTTTTTGGCATCTAATAACACAACGAATCATTGTTTATATTTCTCTCTTTAAGAAACTTCCTGTCAGCCAAAATATTTCATTTTTTCTTTTCTTTTCTCTCTGCCAAACATTTCTGGAAAAGCCATTTTCACTTAAAACTTTCAGTTTCTCACAATTCAGCTCTCCTTAATACCACGTAATCTAGTTCTACACCCAAAATTTAACTGAAATCAACCTCTTGAAAGTTACAAATTGCTTCCAAGCCAGCATTTCTCAACTGGTTTTCCATCAAATAATTAAACCCTATATAAAGTTATTTAAATTATTTTCACAATACTCTTAGGGATGGTATGTAGCTGTTACTTTTTTCCATAAACTATTCACCAGCTCCCACAGTACTGTATGATCTAATTTCTATACTAAATTCCTTACTTCATATTCTTGGTGGTGAGCCTGCCTCCCTGATCAAACCTTAACTGATACAGTTACAGACTTACTTCTTTTTTATTACATCCTACCCTGATTATATAGATCCTGCTGGCTATCCTAACTTAAGATCATACAGATTAATCTTCAGATGAATCCTTATTCTTCCTGTTCCTAGCCTCCCTATTCACTAAAGACTACTTGAGGCATTAGGACCAAAGAATTAATTCACAGAAAGCATTTGTTCATCTGAGACAACTAAACAGTTTAATAACTGCATGACTTTTAATATTCTATATCATAAGCAAGTAAATTCATATAAGTAAAATTAAGTCTAAAAATAAAACATTACCTTTGCTTAAGGTGCACAGTATATGGTTTCTCATCTATTGAAATACTATAGGATACCTGTTCCTAGAGAATCCAGAAAAACTGAGAGTAAAGACAAATGTAACAGAAGAGGTAAAACAACAATTTTATCTTGACTAATCCTTCCAAATAATGCTTTTAAAGTCTCAGACTATGTGCGACTTAAAATCTGCAATAATACATCAATATTTTTAACATTTATTACATAATCTATTCTTACTATTTCCACAAAATTAGTTCAATAAAAGGAGTCATAAAGCACTATAAACCTATTTGTAACTGAATTTTAAACTCTTTTAAAAGAAGAGACTATGTGCCATGTCATAACATCTATTCAACTGCATCACTGGGATATTAAGGTTCTCTATTTCAGTGAAGCTAAATTTACTCCACTAAGCACAAAAGTCATTTATTTTAACCATTTTCCTGAAATGTATGCCTTATTTCCTATATTTTTAAGCAGAAGATTCTTAAAATTTGGCATAGATTTTTACTCCAACTCTACTATTCTCAAGTTAAAACATGGCAGTGAGTTGTAATATCAGTCAGTGAATCTAAGAGATGAGACTTTATCTTTCAAAAAGAGAATACGTGAAAAGCAAGAGTTAGAATATCATTAAAAAGAAAACTCAGTAAAAACTAAAAAGACATAAATACCAGAACATAGGATCAGTGAAAATAAGAAACAACCAGAAGAAAATACAAATTTTTTTAAAAATAATAATAAGGCAAGTTGTTAAAAGGTCTAGTAAATGGTCAAAAATGGTTATATAAGATATTAATTTTAGGAGAAACTGAATGAAATTATATGGGAATTCAAGGTAGCATCTTTGCAATTTTTGTAACTCCAAAATCATGCCAAAATTTTGAAAGTTTTCTTTTTTTAAGTAAGACCAGAAAGAAGCAAAATATGTGTATGTCAGATAAAAGGCAGAAATGCCAAACATAAGATGCTGATACTGAAGTAGCAGCATGTCCTAGCTTTAAAATTTTAGTCCTGGAGGAATCAACCTGCCTGACTTCAGGCTCTACTACAAAGCTGCACTCATCAAGACAGTACAGTACTGGGACAAAGATGGAAATATAGATCAATGGAACAAAATAGAAAGCCCAGAGATAAATCCACAACCTATGGACACCTTATCTTTGACAAAAGAGGCAAGAATATACAATGGAAAAAAGACAATCTCTTTAACAAGTGGTGCTGGGAAAACTGGTCAACCACTTGTAAAAGAATGAAACTAGATCACTTCCTAACACCATACACAAAAATAAACTTAAAATGGGTTAAATATCTAAATGTAAGACCAGAGACTATAAAACTCCTAGAGGAAAACACAGCCAAAACACTTTCTGGCATAAATCACAGCAGGATCCTCTATGACCCACCTCTCAGAGTAATGGAAATAAAAGCAAAAATAAACAAATGGGACCTAATTAAACTTAAAAGCTTTTGCGCAAAGGAAACTATAAGCAAGGTGAAAAGACAGCCTTCAGAATGGGAGAAAACAGCAAATGAAGCAACTGACAAAGAATTAATCTCAAAAATATACAAGCAACTCCTGCAGCTCAATTCTAGAAAAATAAACGACCCAATCAAAAAATGGGCCCAAGAACTAAACAGACATTTCTCCAAAGAAGACATACAGATGGCTAACATACACATGAAAAGATGCCCAACATCACTCATTATCCAAGAAATGCAAATCAAAACCACAATGAGGTACCATTTCACGCCAGTCAGAATGGCTGCAATCCAAAAGTCTAAAAACAATAAATGCTGGAGAGGGTGTGGAGAAAAGGGAATGATCTCTGTTCGTCTCCAAGGCAAACCATTCAATATCACAGTTATCCAAGTCTATGCCCCAACCAGTAATGCTGAAGAAGCTGAAGTTGAACAGTTTTATGAAGACCTACAAGACCTTTTAGAACTAACACCCAGAAAAGATGTCCTTTTCATTATAGGGGACTGGAATGCAAAAGTAGGAAGTCAAGAAACACCTTGAGTAACAGGCAAATTTGGCCTTGGAATATGGAATGAAGCAGGGCAAAGACTAATAGAGTTTTGCCAAGAAAATGCACTGGTCATAGCAAACAGCGTCTTCCAACAACACAAGAGAAGACTCTACCCATGGACATCAACAGATGGTCAACACTGAAATCAGATTGATTATATTCTTTGCAGCAAAAGATGGAGAAGCTCTATACAGTCAACAAAAACAAGACCAGGAGCTGACTGTGGCTCAGATCATGACCTCCTTATTACCAAATTCAGACTTAAATTGAAGAAAGTAGGGAAAACTGCTAGACCATTCAGGTATGACTTAAATCAAATCCCTTATGATTATACATTGTAAGTGAGAAATAGATTTAAGGGTCTAGATCTGATAGATAGAGTGCCTGATGAACTATGGAATGAAGTTCGTGACGTTATACAGGAGACAGGGATCAAGACCATCCCCATGGAAAAGAAATGCAAAAAAGCAAAATGGCTGTCTGGAGAGGCCTTACAAATAGCTATGAAAAGAAGAGAGGCAAAAAGCAAAGGAGAAAAGGAAAGATATAAGCATCTGAATGCAGAGTTCCAAAGCATAGCAAGAAGAGATAAGAAAGCCTTCTTCAGCGATCAATGCAAAGAAATAGAGGAAAAGAACAGAATGGGAAAGACTAGAGATCTCTTCAAGAAAATTAGAGATACCAAGGGAACATTTCATGCAAAGATGGGCTTGATAAAGGAAAGAAATGGTATGGACCTAACAGAAGCAGAAGATATTAAGAAGAGGTGGCAAGAATACATGGAAGAACTGTACAAAAAAGATCTTCACGACCCAGATAATCATGATGATGTGATCACTAATCTAGAGCCAGACATCCTCAAATGTGAAGTCAAGTGGGCCTTAGGAAGCATCACTACGAACAAAGCTAGTGGAGGTGATGGAATTCCACTTGAGCTGTTTCAAATCCTGAGAGATGATGCTATGAAAGTGCTGCACTCAATAGGCCAGCAAATTTGGAAAACTCAGCAGTGGCCACACGACTGGAAAAGGTCAGTTTTCATTCCAATCCCAAAGAAAGGCAATGCCAAAGAATGCTCAAACTACCACACAGTTCCACTCATCTCACATGCTAGTAAAGTAATGCTCAAAATTCTCCAAGCCAGGCTTCAGCAATACGTAAACCGTGAACTCCCTGACGTTCAAGCTGGTTTTAGAAAAGGCAGAGGAACCAGAGATCAAATTGCCAACATCTGCTGGATCATGGAAAAAACAAGAGAGTTCCAGAAAAACATCTATTTCTGCTTTATTGACTATGCCAAAGCCTTTGACCATGTGGATCACAATAAACTGTGGAAAATTCTGAAAGAGATGGGAATACCAGACCACCTGACCTGTCTCTTGAGAAATCTGTATGCAGGTCAGGAAGCAACAGTTAGAACTGAACATGGAGCAACAGACTGGTTCCAAATAGGAAAAGGAGTACATCAAGGCTGTATATTGTCCCCTTGCTTATTTAATTTATATGCAGAGTACATCATGAGAAACGCTGGGCTGGAAGAAACACAAGCTGGAATCAAGATTGCCAGGAGAAATATCAATAACCTCAGATATGCAGATGATACCACCCTTATGGCAGAAAGTGAAGAGGAGCTAAAAAGCCTCTTGATGAAAGTGAAAGAGGAGAGTGAAAAAGTTGGCTTAAAGCTCAACATTCAGAAAACGAAGATCATGGCATCCGGTCCCATCACTTCATGGGAAATAGATGGGGAAACAGTAGAAATAGTGTCAGACTTTATTTTGGGGGGCTCCAAAATCAATGCAGATGGTGACTGCAGCCATGAAATTAAGAGACGCTTGCTCCTTGGAAGAAAAGTTATGACCAACCTAGATAGCATATTAAAAAGCAGAGACATTACTTTGCCAACTAAGGTCAGTCTAGTCAAGGCTATGGTTTTTCCTGTGGTCATGTATGGATGTGAGAGTTGGACTGAAGAAGGCTGAGCGTCGAAGCATTGATGCTTTTGAACTGTGGTGTTGGAGAGGACTCTTGAGAGTCCCTTGGACTGCAAGGACATCCAACCAGTCCATTCTGAGGGAGATCAACCCTGGGATTTCTTTGGAAGGAATGATGCTAAAGCTGAAGCTCCAGTACTTTGGCCACCTCATGAGAAGAGTTGAGTCATTGGAAAAGACTCTGATGCTGGGAGGGATTGGGGGCAGGAGGAGAAGGGGATGACCGAGGATGAGATGGCTGGATGGCATCACAGACTTGATGGACGTGAGTCTGAGTGAACTCTGGGTGATGGTGATGGACAGGGAGGCCTGGCGTGCTGCGATTCATGGGGTCGCAAAGAGTCGGACACGACTGAGCGACTGAAATGAACTGAACTGAACTTACACTGTTGGTGGGAATGCAAACTAGTACAGCCACTATGGAGAACAGTGTGGAGATTCCTTAAAAAACTGGAAATTGAACCTCCTTATGACCCAGCAATCCCACTGCTGGGCATACACACCAAGGAAACCAGAATTGAAAGAGACACATGTACCCCAATGTTCATTGCAACACTGTTTACAATAGCCAGGACATGGAAGCAACCTAGATGTCCACTTGCAGACAAATGGATAAGAAAGCTGTGGAATGGAATATTACTCAGCTATTAAAAAGAATACATCTGAATCAGCTCTAATGAGGCAGATGAAACTGGAGCGTATTATAAAGAGTGAAGTAGGTCAGAACAAAAAACACCAATACAGTATACTAACGCATATATATGGAATTTAGAAAGATGGTAATGAAAACCCTACATACGAGACAGCAAAAGAGACACAGATGTATACAACAGTCTTTTGGACTCTGTGGGTGAAAGCAAGGGCGGTATATCTGAGAAAATAGCATTGAAGCATGTATATTATCACATGTGAAACAGATCGTCAGTCCAGGTTCTATGCATGAGACAAGGTGCTCAGCACAAGGTACACCTCAGATAAGGTGCACTGGGATGACCCTGAGGGATGGAATGGGGAGAGAGGTGGGAAGGGGATTCAGGATGGGAAACACATGTACACCCGTGGCTGATTCATGTCAATGTGTGGCAAAACCCACTACAATACTGTAAAGTAACTAGCCTCCAATTAAAATAAATAAATTTTAAAAATAATAATAATAATAAAATTTACATGAGTAAGAAAAAATTCTCACGGATCTGAATGTAATAACTGAACAGAGATGCGGCAGAATCTTTCTCTCTTAAAAGTGGACCTGATGTGCAAGTCTCCCTATGTAGTTCTTAGGTGAATATTTTTCTCAAAACAAAAACATAATAATTATTAAGATGTTGGTATACCAGATATACTTATTTTACTGTACTTTCACTGTGGGAGTTAGCATAAAATGCATTCTATTTACAGACTACATATAGAGAATTAGCTAGGTCTTTTAAAAATGTAGAGGATTTGATTAATGGAGACCAAACAAGAATTTATTGAATAATACCAGCAAATATGTTTTTTAACATTTAATAACAGACTTTCGAAGATTAAGAAATTCAGTCCCTTCTGGTACTTTCCAAATAAGTCTACCATAATGTTATTTGCAAAGGGTTACAACAATTTCAACACTTTCAGAAAACGATTTTCCTGTTCACTTGCTCATATGATTCCAAACTCACTTATTTTCAACAGAACAGGATACAAAGTCTGAAGATAAACCCAGATACTTATGGTCATCTAACCTATGACAAAGCAGCAAATATAAATGGAGAAAAGATGGTCTCTTCAAAAAGTGGTGGTGGGAAAACTGGACAGCTACACATAAAAGGATGAAATTAGAACATTCTCTAACACCATACACAAAAATACACCCAAACTGGATTAAAGACATACATACAAGCTGGACACTGTAAAACTCTTAGAGGAAAACATTCATAAAACACTCTTTGATATAAATCAAAGCAATATCTTTTTCATTTATCTCCTAGAGTAATGAAAATAAAAGCAAAAATAAACAACTGGGACCTAATTAAACTTAAAAGTTATGGCATAGCAAGAAACCATAAACAAAATGAAAAGATGGGAGGAAAATATTTGCAAACAAAGTGACCAACAAGGGATTAATCACCAAAATATACAAATAGTTCATGAGCTCTAAATAAAAAAATACAAACAAACAAACCCAATCAAAAAATGGATGGAAGATCTAAATAGACCTTCCTCCAAAGAAGACATGTAGATGGGCAAGAGGAACATAAAAAGATGCTCAACATCACAAATTATTACAGAATTGCAAATCAAAACTACAATGAGTTATCTCGTCACACTGGTCAGAATGGCCATCATCAAAAAATCTAATAAATAATAAAGTTTGTCAAAAAAATCTACAAATAATAAATTCTGTAGAGGGACTGGAGAAAAGGGAAACCTCCCCTACACTGTTGGTGGGAATATAAATTGGTACAGCCACTATGGAGAACAGTATGGAAGTTCACTTAAAAAATAAAACCAGAGCTACCATATAATCCAGCAATCCCACTCCTGGACATATACCTGGAGAAAACTATAATTCAAAAAGATAGATGCATCCCAGTGTTCACTGCACCACCATTTACAATAACCAGGACATGAAAGCAACCTAAATGTCCATCAGTGGATAAAGATATAAAGACGTGGTACATATTTCCAATGGAGTATCACTCATACATATTTAAAAAAAAAAATAAGGCCATTTGCAGCAAAATGGATAGATCTAGAGATTGTCACAGTGAGTAAAGTAAGTCAGACAGAGAAAGACAAATATCATATGATATTGCTTACATGTAGAATCTAAAAAATAATTGGTACAAATGAACTTATTTATAAAAGAGTCATAGATATAGAAAACAAACTAATGGTTACCAAGGAGGAAAAGGAGACAGTTAAACTGCGTGATTGGGATTGACATTTATGAACTACTATATATAAAATAGGTAACTAGTAAGAACCTACTATATACAGTACAGAGAACTCTACTCAATACTCTGCAATAACCTATGTGGGAATAGAATCTTAAAAAAAAAGAAGATATATGTGTAATCAATTCACTTTGCTGTGCAGCAGAACTAACACATTTTAAATCAACTATACTCTAATAAAAACTAATTTTTTAAAAAACATCATAAGATGCCAGAAAAAAAATCACTTCATCTTCACAAAACATATTTAAGTAAAGGTCTAGAAACCATGCAGTTCTTTAAGCATGGGGGACTTGAAAAAGTAGATTCATCTGGATTTACAGTGACTTACATTGAGAATTTATCTTTCTGTTTAATAAAACCTAAAGACTAGTTGGATAGTATCTTAGTTCAGGTTCCCTAAAAACAGGGTCTGAAATGAGGATACTTTTGTCAGCGGTCTATTTAGGAAGCACTCTCTGGAGGAATCTGCAACGAAGACAGAGAAGCAAAATAGGGAGAAAGATAAAGCTAAAGAAAATATGATTACAGGTAAATTCTAGCCTTAGACTGGCTGATTAAGACATTGTGTCTCAAAGTTTCTTCCAACCTGAGACAATAAAGCTAGACTTTTAAACCCACGTAACAATTAGTCCCTGGCTGAAGAGTTACCCTGGGAGGATGTGGTCAACGAGTAACTCGCAGGCAGCTCAATAACTGAAAGGCAATTCTCCAAAGAAGGTTACAAACTCTTGGAGTAGTATCTCAAGAGTCAGGGAACCAACAACCCAAACTGAAATTATAAAACAATTCTGATCAGGGGCTTGGCGTTAAAAATTATAACTGAAAACTTCTGAAACCTGAAAAGGAAACGGATCTGGGTGCAGAAAGCACAGAAGACAACAAATAAGATGATCACAAAGAGACATACACCAATACATACATGATAATTAAAATGTAATAATAATAATTAAATAAAAGGAAAATGTGAAAGACAGCAGGAGAAAGATAAAATCATATACAAGAGAACCTTCATAAGACTACCAAATGATTATTCTTCAAAAAACTTGCAGGCCAAAAGGGAGTTGTACGATATATTCAAAGTCCTAAAAAGGAAACCCTGTAAACTAGGGTACTCTGGTGAGCAAAGTTATCATTTAGAATTGGGGGAGAGACAAAGACATTTTTTGACAAGCCAAACTAAAGAGTTAATCAATATTCAGTTCAGTTCAGTTCATTTGCTCAGTCGTTTGCAACTCTCGATGACCCCATGAACCGCAGCATGACAGGCCTCCCTGTCCATCAAGGAGGGAGTTTACCCAAACTCACATCCATTGAGTCGGTGATGCCATCCAACCATCTCATCCTCTGGGATCCCCTTCTCCTCCTGCCTTCAATCTTTCCCAACATCAGGGTCTTTTCCAATGAGTCAGATCTTCACATCAGGTGGCCAAAATATTCGAGTTTCAGCTTCAATGTCAAGTCCTTCCAATGAAAACCCAGGACTGGTCCCCTTTAGGATGGACTGGTTGGGTCTCCTTGCAGTCCAAGGGACTCTCAAGAGTCTTCTCCAACACCACAGTTCAAAACCATCAATACTTTGGCACTCAGCTTTCTCTATAGTCCAACTCTTACATCCATACATGACAACAGGAAAAACAATAGCCTTGACTAGACGGACCTTGGTTGGCAAAGTAATGTCTGCTTTTTAATATGCTGTCTAGGTTGGCCTTAAGTTTCCTTCCAAGGAGTAAGCATCTTTTAATTTCATGGTGGCCATCACCATCTGCAGTGATTTTGGAGCCCCCCAAAATAAATTTAGCCACTGTTTCCCCATCTATTTGCCATGAAGTGATGGGACCGGACGCAATGGTCTTAGTTTTCTGAATGTTGAGCTTTAAGCCAACTTTTTCACTCTCCTCTTTCACTGTCATCAAGAGGCTTTTTAGTTCTTCTTCACTTTCTGCCATAAGGGTGGTGTCATCTGCATACCTGATGTTATTGACATTTCTCCCAGCAATCTTGATTCCAGCTAGTGCTTCCTCCAGCGCAGTGTTTCTCATGATGTACTCTGAATATAAGTTAAATAAGCAGGGTGACAATATACAGCCTTGACGTACTCCTTTTCCTATCTGGAACCAGTCTGTTGTTCCATGTCCAGTTCTAACTGTTGCTTCCTGACCTGCATACAGGTTTCTCAAGAGGCAGGTCAGGTGGTCTGGTATTCCCATCTCTTTCAGAATTTTCCACAGTTGATTGTGATCCACACAGTCAAAGGCTTTGGCATAGTCAATAGGTCAGAAATAGATGTTTTTCTGGAACTCTCTTGCTTTTTTGATGATCCAGTGGATGTTGGCAATTTGATCTCTGCCTTTTCTAAAACCAGCTTGAACATCTGGAACTTCACGGTACATGTATTGCTGAAGCCTGGCTTGGAGAATTTTGAGCATTACTTTACTAGCATGTGAGATGAGTGCAATTGTGCGGTAGTTTGAGCATTCTTTGGCATTGCCTTTCTTTGAGATTGGAATGAAAACTGACCTTTTCCAGTCCTATGGCCACTGCTGAGTTTTCTAAATTTGCTGGCATATTGAGTGCAGCACTTTCATATAGCATCATCTTTCAGGATTTGAAATAGCTCAACTGGAATTCTATCACCTCCACTAACTTTGTTTGTAGTGATGCTTTCTAAGGCCCACTTGACTTCACATTCCAGGATGTCTGGCTCTAGGTGAGTGTGAGTGATCACACCATCGTGATTCTCTGGGTCATGAAGATCTTTTTTGTATAGTTCTTCTGTGTATTCTTGCCACCTCTTCTTAATATCTTCTGCTTCTGTTAGGTCCATACCATTTGTGTCCTTTATCGAGCCCATCTTTGCATGAAATGTTCCCTTGGTATCTCTAATTTTCTTGAAGAGATCTCTAGTCTTTCCCATTCTGTTGCTTTCCTCTATTTCTTTGCACTGATTGCTGAGGAAGGCTTTCTTATCTCTCCTTTCTATTCTTCAGAACTCTGCATTCAAATGGGTATATCTTTCCTTTTCTCCTTTGCTTTTCGCTTCTCTTCTCTTCAGAGCTATTTGTAAGGCCTCCTCAGACAGCCATTTTGCTTTTTTGCATTTCTTTTTCTTGGGGATGGTCTCAATCCATGTCTCCTGTACAATATCATGAACCTCCATCCATAGTTCATCGGGCACACTGATGATCGGCGCAGGAGTGGCCAAGAGGAGTTACCCCACATCCAAAGTGGAGAGGAACTGCCCCATGACCAATGTAAGGAGCAGCAGCTGCACTTTGCTGGAGCAGCCATGAAGAGATACCCCACGTCCAAGGTAAAAGAAACCCAAGTAAGACGGTAGGTGCTGAGAGAGGGCATCAGAGGGCAAACAGACTGAAACCACAATCACAGAAAACTGGCCAATCTGATCACATGGACCACAGCTTGTCTAACTCAATGAAAATAAGCCATGACGTGTGGGGCCATCCAAGACAGATGGGTCATGGTGGAGAGGTTTGACAGAATGTGGTCCACTGGAGAAGGGAATGGCAAACCACTTCAGTATTCTTGCCTTGAGAACCCCATGAACAGTATGAAAAGGCAAAATGATAGGACACTGAAAGATGAACTCCCCAGGTCAGTAGGTGTCCAATATGCTACTGGAGATCAGTGGAGAAATAACTCCAGAAAGAAGGAAGTGCTGGAGCCAAAGCAAAAACAACACCCAGTTGTGGATGTGACTGGTAATAGAAGCAAGGTCTGATGCTGCAAAGAGCAATATTGCATAGGAACCTGGAATGTTAGGTTCATGAATCAAGGCAAATTGGAAGTGGTCAAACAGGAGATGGCAAGAGTGAACATCAACATTTTAAGAATCAGCGAACTAAGATGGACTGGAATGGGTGAATTTAACTCAAATGACCATTATATTTACTAGTGTGGGCAGGAATCCCTTAAAAGAAATGGAGTAGCCATCATAGTCAACAAGAGTCTGAAATGCAGTACTTGGATGCAATCTCAAAAATGACAGAATGATCTCTGTTCATTCCCAAGGTAAACCATTCAATATCATGGTAATCCAAGTATATGCCCCGACCAGTAACGCTGAAGAAGCTGAAGTTGAACGGTTCTTTGAACCTATAAGATCTTTTAGAACTAACATCCAGAAAAGATATCCTTTCCATTATAGGGGACTGGAATGCACAACCTAGATGTCCATCAGCAGATGAATGGATAAGAAAGCTGTGGTACATATACACAATGGAGTATTACTCAGCCATTAAAAAGAATACATTTGAATCAGTTCTGATGAGATGGATGAAACTGGAGCCGATTATACAGAGTGAAGTAAGCCAGAAAGAAAAACACCAATACAGTATACTAACACATATATATGGAATTTAGAAAGATGGCAATGATGACCCTGTATGCAGGACAGCAAAAAAGACTCAGATGTGTATAGCGGACTTTTGGACTTGGAGGGAGAGGGTGAGATGATTTGGGAGAATGGCACTGAAACATGTATAATATCATGTAAGAATCGAATTGCCAGTCTATGTCTGATGCAGGATACGGCACTCTTGGGGCTGGTACACGGGGATGACTCAGAGAGGTGGGGAGGGGGGTGGGAGGAGGGTTCATAAAAAAAAAAAAGAAATACCTAGAGTAACAGGCAAATTTGGTCTTGGAGTACAGCATGAAGCAGGGCAAAGGCTAATAGAGTTTTGCCAAGACAACGCACTGGTCATAGCAAACACCCTCTCTTCCAACAACACAAGACAAGACTCTGCACAGGGACATCACCAGATGGTCAACATCGAAATCAGATTGATTATATTCTTTGCAGCCAAAGGTGGAGAGGCTCTATACTGTCAGCAAAAACAAGACCGGGAGCTGACTGTGGCTCAGATCATGAACTCCTTATTGCCAAATTCAGACTTAAATTGAAGAAAGCGGGGGAAACCACTAGACCATTCAGGTATGACCTAAATCAAATCCATAATGACTATACAGTGGAAGTGAGAAATAGATTTAAGGGACTAGATCTGATAGACAAAGTGCCTGATGAACTATGGACAGAGGTTCGTGACACTGTACAGGAGACAGGGATCAAGACCATCCGCAAGAAAAAGAAATGCAAAAAACCAAAATACCTGTCTGAGGAGGCCTTACTGTGAAAAGAAGAGAAACAAAATGCGAAAGAGGAAAAGAAAGATATATCCATCTGAATGCAGATTTCCAAAGAATAGCAAGGAGAGATAAGAAAGCCTTCCTCAGCAATCAATGCAAAGAAATAGAGGAAAACAATAGAATGGGAAAGACTAGAGATCTCTTCAAGAAAATTAGAGATACCATGGGAACATATCATGCAAAGATGGGCTCAATAAAGGACAGAAATGGTATGGATCTAACAGAATCAAAAGATATTAAGAAGAGGTGGCAAGAATACATGGAAGAACTATACAAAAAAGATCTTCACGACCCAGATAATCATGAGGGTGTGATCACTCACACTCACTTAGAGCCAGACATCCTCAAATGTGAAGTCAAGTGGGCCTTAGGAAGCATCACTACAAACAAAGCTAGTGGAGGTGATGCGATTCCAGTTGAGCTATTTCAAATCCTGAAAGATGATGCTGTAAAAGTGCTGCACTCAATAGGCCAGCAAATTTAGAAAACTCAGCAGTGGCCACAGGACTGGAAAAGGTCAGTTTGCATTCCAATCCCAAAGAAAGGCAATGCCAAAGAATGCTCAAACTACCACATAATTCCACTCATCTCACACACTAGTAAAGTAATGCTCAAAATTCTACAAGCCATCCTTCAGCAATACATGAACCATGAAGTTCCAGATGTTCAAGCTGGTTTTAGAAAAGGCAGAGGAACCAGAGATCAAATTGCCAACATCTGCTGGATCATGGAAAAAGCAAGAGAGTTCCAGAAAAACATCTATTTCTGCTTTATTGACTATGCCAAAGCCCTTGACTGTGTGGATCACAATAAACTATGGAAAACTCTGAAGGACATGGGAATACCAGACCATCTGACCTGCCTCTTGAGAAACCTGTATGCAGGTCAGGAAGCAACAGTTAGAACTGGACATGGAACAACAGACTGGTTCCAAATAGGAAATGGAATATGCCGTGGCTCTATGCTATCACCCTGCTTATTTAACTTATGTGCAGAGTACATCATGAGAAACGCTGGGCTGGAGGAAGCACGAGCTGGAATCAAGATTGCCGGGAGAAATATCGATAACCTCAGATATGCAGATGACACCACCCTTATGGCAGAAAGTGAAGAGAAGCTAAAGAGCCTCTTGATGAAAGTGAAAGGGGAGAGTGAAAAGTTGGCTTAAAGCTCAACATTCAGAAAACGAAGAACATGACATCTGATCCCATCACTTCATGGCAAATAGATGGGGAAACAGTGGAAACAGTGGCTGACTTTATTTTGGGGGGCTCCAAAATCACTGCAGATGGTGATGGCCACCATGAAATTAAAAGATGCTTACTCCTTGGAAGGAAACTAATGACCAACCTAGACAGCATATTAAAAAGCAGAGATATTACTTTGCTGACAAAGGTCCGTCTAGTCACAGCTATGGTTTTTCCAGTAGTCATGTATGGATGAGACAGCTGGACTATAAAGAAAGCTGAGCACCGAAGAATTGATGCTTTTGAACTGTGGTGTTGGAGAAGACTCTTGAGAGTCCCTTCGACTGCAAGAAGATCCAACCAGTCCATCCTAAAGGAAAGCAATTCTGGATGTTCACTGGAAGGACTGATGTTGAAGCTGAAACTCTAATACTTTGGCCACCTCATGCGAAGAGCTGACTCATTTGAAAGACCTTGATTCTGGGAAACACAGAGGGCAGGAGGAGAAGGGGATGATAGAGGGTGAAATGGCTGGATGGCATCACCAACTCAATGGACATGGGTTTGGGTAGACTCTGGCAGCTGGTGATGGATAGGGAGGGCTGGCGTGCTGCAGTTCATGTAGTCACATAGTCAGACATGACTGAGCGACTGAACTGAACTGAACTGAACTTGCAAACAATACAAGTGATAAGGGATTAATATCCAACATATATAAACAGCTCATACAATTCAAAAAGCAAAAGAAAAAAGAAACAACCCAGGAAAAAAAATGCCAGAAGACCTAAACAGACATTTTCCAAAAAAGACCTACAGATGGCCAACTGTCACATTGAAAAATATTCAACATAACTAATCATCAGAAAAATTAAAGTAAAAACTCAGTGAGGGAATTCCCTGGTGGTCCACTTGCTAAGACTCCATGCTCTCAATGCAGAGGGTCTGGGTTCGATCCCTAGTTCAGGAACTAGATCCCAAATGCCACAATTAAAGTATACACACTGCAATGAAAAGATCACACATCACAACTAATGATCCCTCACGTCACAAAGAAGATCCCACCAGCTGCAATATCCAACACAGCCAAATAAATAAATAAATTTTTTTAAAATATATCATTGTTATACATTCAATGCTATAGACATTCATTCAGTTTTTTATATTCCACATATAAGTGATAACACAGAGAATTTGTCTTTCCCTGATTAATTTCAATAAGCATAATACCCTCTAAGTCTATCCACTTTGCTGCAAATGTCAGAATTTCATTCTTTTTATAGCTGAGTAATATTCCATCATAAGTATGTGTGTGTGTGTGTGTGTGTGTGTTTATGCAATCTTCTGTTAATGGACACAGGTTACTTCCATATCTTGACTATTGTAAATAATGCTATGAAGAACATTAGGGTGCATGTAAATTTTTGAATTAAGTGTTTTCAGGGGGGGGTTGGAGTATGTACACAGAAGTGGAACTGCTTTATTATATGGTAGTTCTATTTTCAGTTTTCTAAGGACTCTCCTGGAGAAGGCAATGGCACCCCACTCCAGTACTCTTGCCTGGAAAATCCCATGGACAGAGGAGCCTGGAAGGCTGCAGTCCATGGGGTCACTGAAGGTCGGACATGACTGAGCGACTTCACTTTCACTTTTCACTTACATGCGTTGGAGAAGGAAATGGCAACCCATTCCAGTGTTCTTGCCTGGAGACTCCCAGGGATCGGGGAGCCTGGTGGGCTGCCGTCTACAGGGTCGTACAGAGTCGGACATGACTGAAGTGACTTAGCAGCAGCAGCAGCAAGGACTCTCCAACTGTTTTTCATGGTGGCTGTACCATGTAAACACAAAGAGAAACAGACTCACAGATATAGAGAACAAATTAGTGGTTATCTATGGGAGAGAAAACTGGTGGAGGCAAGTTAGAGGTATGGAATTAAAAGGTACAAAGTACTATGTATGAAATAAGTAAGCAACAAGGTTATATTTGACAGCACAGGTGTATGTGTCCATTAGTTTGAAATCACTTTAAATGGAGTAAAATCCACAAAAATATTGAATCACTATGTGGTACCTCTGAAACTAATATAAATCAAACATATTGCAGTTTAAAAATCAATCATCCAGGGAATGTAAGGTACACATAGGGAAGACAGTCAATCAGTTTAGTTCAGTTCAGATGCTCAGTCGTGTCCAACTCTCTGCCACCCCATGAACCGCAGCACGTCAGGCCTCCCTATCCATCACCAACTCCCGGAGTCCACCCAAAACCATGTCCATTGAGTTGGTGATGTCATCCAACCATCTTATCCTCTGTCATCCCCTTCTCCTCCTGCCCTCAATTTTTTTCAGCATCAGGGTCTTGCAAATGAGTCAGCTCTTAGCATCAGGTGGCCAAAGTATTGGAGTTTCAGCTTCAACATCAGTCCCTCCAATGAACACCCAGGACTGATCTCCTTTAGGATGGACTGGTTGGATCTCCTTGCAGTCCAAGGGACTCTCAAGAGTCTTCTCCAACACCACAGTTCAAAAGCATCAATTCTTCGGCACTCACCTTTCTTCACAGTCTAACTCTCACAACCATACATGACTACTGGAAAAACCATAGCCTTGACTAGATGGATCTTTGTTGACAAAGTAATGTCTCTGCTTTTTAATATGCTGTCTAGGTTGGTCATTAGTTTCCTTCCAAGGAGTAAGCATCTTTTAATTTCATGGTGGCCATCACCATCTGCAGTGATTTTGGAGCCCCCCAAAATAAAGTCAGCCACTGTTTCCACTGTTTCCCCATCTATTTGCCATGAAGTGATGGGACCAGATGTCATGGTCTTAGTTTTCTGAATGTTGAGCTTTAAGCCAACTGTTCACTCTCCTCTTTCACTTTCATCAAGAGGCTCTTTAGCTTCTCTTCACTTTCTGCCATAAGGGTGGTGTCATCTGCATATCTGAGGTTATTGATATTTCTCCCGGCAATCTTGATTCCAGCTAGTGCTTCCTCCAGCCCAGCATTTCTCATGATGTACTCTGCACATAAGTTAAATAAGCAGGGTGATAGCATAGAGCCACGGCATATTCCATTTCCTATTTGGAACCAGTCTGTTGTTCCATGTCCAGTTCTAACTGTTGCTTCCTGACCTGCATACAGGTTTCTCAAGAGGCAGGTCAGGTGGTCTGGTATTCCCATGTCCTTCAGAATTTTCCAGTTTATTGTGATCCACACAGTCAAAGGCTTTGGCATAGTCAATAAAGCAGAAATAGATGTTTTTCTGGAACTCTCTTGCTTTTTCCATGATCCAGCAGATGTTGGCAATTTGATCTCTGGTTTCTCTGCCTTTTCTAAAACCAGCTTGAACATCTGGAAGTTCACAGTTCCCTTATTGCTGAAGCCTAGCTTGAAGAATTTTGAGCATTACTTTACTAGTGTGTGAGATGAGTGGAATTATGTGGTAGTTTGAGCATTCTTTGGCATTGCCTTTCTTTGGGATTGGAATGCAAACTGACCTTTTCCAGTCCTGTGGCCATTGCTGCATTTTCCAAATTTGCTGGCATATTGAGTGGAGCTCTTTCACAGCATCATCTTTCAGGATTTGAAATAGCTCAACTGGAATCGCATCACCTCCACTAGCTTTTTTGTAGTGGTACTTCCTAAGGCCCACTTGACTTCCTATTCCAGAATGTCTGGCTCTAAGTGAGTGACCACACCCTCGTGATTATCTGGGTCATGAAGATCTTTTCTGTACAGTTCTTCTGTGTATTCTTGCCACCTCTTCTTAATATCTTCTGCTTCTGTTAGGTCTCTACCATTTCTGTCCTTTATTGATCCCATCTTTGCATGAAATGTTCCCTTGGTATCTAATTTTCTTGAAGAGATCTCTAGTCTTTCCCATTCTATTGTTTTCCTCTATTTCTTTGCATTGATCATGGAGGAAGTCTTTCTTATCTCTCCTTGTTCTTTGGAACTCTGCATTCAAATGGGTATATCTTTCCTTTTATCCTTTGCTTAACAAAAATAAGCTGTCATCTCACTCTTGACTATCATCAAAAAGTCTACAAATAACAATTGTTGGCAAGGATGTGGAATAAAGGGAATCCTTGTTACTGCTGATGGGAAAGTGAATTGGCACATATATTATGGAACAACAATTGGAGGCTCCTCAAAAAACTAAAAATAAAACTACCATATGATCCAGCAATTCCACTCTGAGGTATATATCTGGGGAAATTAAAAATATTAATTTGAAAGAATACACACACCCCAGTGTTCACAGCAGCAGAATTTACAATAGCCAAGGCATGAAAACAACACAAATGCCCATCAAAAGATAACTGGGTTGAGAAGATGTGGTATATCAATACAATGGGATATAACCCATCCACAAAAAAGAAATGAATTTCTGCCATTTGCAGCCATAAGGGTGAACCTGGAGAATATTATGCTTATGAGATGTCAGAAAAAGACAAGTACTTATTATATCACTTATATATGAAATCTTTAAAAATACAAATGGATGTATAGGCAAAACAGAAACAGACTCATAAATAGAATCACAAACTTGTGGTTACCAAAGATAAAGAGAAACAGGGAGGGACAAATCAGGGATATAGGATTAACAGATAAAACAGAAAACAACAGAATAAACTGTACAGCATAGGAAACATAGCCATTGTCTTGTATTAACCTTATAATGGAAGATAATCTGTGAAAATACTGAATCACTATGCAGTACACTTGAAACTATACAATACTGTAAAACAACTATACTTCAATGAATAAAGAAAATATAACTGAAACTAATACAACATTGTAAAACAATGATACTTCAATAAATAAATATATATCAGGATGAATAAAATTTTAAAAATAATAATTGTATACCAACTTTGTATGGTGACAGATGGTAACCAGATTTACTGTGGTAATCATTTCATAATGTATAAAAATACTGGCCTTCCCTGGTGGCTCAGACAGTAAAGCGTCTGCCTACAATGTGGGAGACCCAGGTTCGATCCCTGGGTCGGGAAGATCCCCTGGAGAAGGAAATGGCAACCCACTCCAGTATTCTTGCCTGAAAAATCCCATGGATGGAGGAGCTTGGTTGGCTACTGTCCATGGGGTCACAAAGAGACGGACACGACTGAGCAACTTCACTATCACTACAGAGTACACCTAAAACTAATAGAATGCTATATATTAATTATAACCCAATAAACATGCTAAAATAATAGGTTAAAAATTTTAATGGGCAAATAATTTAAAAGACATTTTGCCAAAAATTATTTAGATGGCTAGTAGGTTATGAAACATCATTTTTCATTAGAATAATGCAAATATAAGCTACAATGAGATACCACTTCACATCCAATACAATAACTTTAATCAAAACAGATACCAGGTGCTAACAAGCATGGGGGAAAACTGAAATCCTCATATACTGCTGATGAGAAATGTAAAGTAGTAAGTTACTATGGAAAATAGTTTGTCAGATTCTTAAAATGATAACCATAAACTTACCATATGACACAGCAAAGTCACTTTTAAATATCTATTCAAGAGAAAGAAAACTATATGTCCATACAAAAATATTCATGGCAGAATGATTCAAAATGGTCAATTTCTAAAAACAGTCTTGAATTAAACCAGTAAATGGATAAACAAATGTATTATAAACATGTATTAATGAGTAAAAATTAAGAAAATATTGATAAATGTTGCAAAATGGATAAACTTAGGTGAAAGAAGCACAATAGAAAGTCCTATAGTCTCATATGTTTCATTTTTATGAAATGTTTAGAAAATGCATAACTACAGAAACAGATCAGCAGTTGCCAAGGGCTGGGGATGAAAGCAGAGAAGTACACACAGGCAGGAAGGAACTTAAGGCAACAGACATGTTCTAAAACCGGAGTATGGTAATGTTTGCATAATTCATGTACTAATAATCATTGAGTTATACACTTACAATGGGTGAGCTCTGTGGTGTCTAAATTATACCTCATTAAAACTGTTAAAAATAAAGTGTTATCAAAAGATTGGCCACTGGGCTTCTCTGGGGGGTCCAGTGGTTAGGAATCTGCCTGCCAATGCGGGGGACTAAAGTTCGACCCCTGGTCGCGAGGATTCTACATGCCACAGAACAGCATGTTCCACAACTACTGAGCCACACTCTAGAGTCCACAAGCCGCAACTACTGAGCCTGAGTACCTCAACTACTGAAGCCTCTGGAGCCTGGGCTCCACAACAAGAAAAGCCACTGCAATGGGAAGCCCATGTATCACAACAAAGAGTAGCCCTTGCTTGCCACAACTGGAGAAAGTCCACACACAGCAACAAAGACCCAGCACACTCAAAAATAGTTAACTGATTAAATTTTTTTTAAAAAAAGATCAGTCACTTGTAAGCAAGGCATGCTGTTTTATTTTTTTTTAATCTCCTAAGGCTCTTAGCATATAGCTATGCACACAAGTCCAGAGAAATATCTGTTAAATAAATCAATAAGTAGGATAGAATATCATCTTTCCAATAAAAATAACAGAATAATCAGTTTATACTCTCTGAAAACTGGTAAATGCAAGGGTAGAGATTAAGAAAGAAGATTATACTTAAGACAGATTCTCCTTAGCAATTTTGGAGAAAATTATTCTCTTCATCTGAATCATCTAGATACCACTCAGATAAGACTCTTAATTCTTTTACATTATATTCTCTCTTTGAACTTTTAAAAATTATTTTACCATGAGGAAATGATAAATGCTAGAAAAATTAGAACATTCTGATTTATATATTCGCTTTTACCATCAAAACTTTAAATTCCTTTCAGTAGTGATATTGGCTATTTATACTCTAATGGAATTTATGTATTTCACTGCAATAAAAATAAGAAATTTCATATAACAGCATTAACTATGGAAAATCTCTTACATTTTCTACTTCTGAATTATCACTTGGATTTGCTTGGATTTTCTCTGGAAGTATGATTTGTAGAAATGAATTTTGAAAATCTGGAGAAAGAAAAAAACAGTTAATAACTGTGTCCTAAACTCGACTAAATATTTGTGCATGTTCTTTTATATAAGACTTGCTTCTGAAAATATGAGTTATCACTTGTGTACTCCAATAAAAATATTGAAAACAATTTAAAAACAGGTAAGTTGACTCATTGGAAAAGACTCTGATGCTAGGAGGGATTGGAGGCAGGAGGAGAAGGGGACGACAGAGGATGAGATGGCTGGATGGCATCACTGACTCGACGGATTTGAGTCTGAGTGAACTCTGGGAGTTGGTGATGGACAGGGAGGCCTGGCGTGCTGCAATTCATGGGGTTGCAAAGAGTCGGACACGACTGAGAGACTGAACTGAACTGAAGAGGAACTTTCCTGGTAGTCCAGTGGCTAAGACTCCATGCTCCCAATACAGCAGGCCCGAGTCTGGTCCCTGGTCAGGGAACTAGATCCCACATGCCTGAACTAAAGACCTTGCTGCTGCTGCTAAGTCGTTTCAGTCATGTCCGACTCTGTGCGATCCCATAGACGGCAGCCCACCAGGCTCCATTGTCCCCGGGATTCTCCAAGCAAGAACACTGGAGTGGGTTGCCATTGCCTTCTCTGAAAGACCCTGCATGCCACAACAAAGATCGAAGATCTCATGGGCTGCAACTAAGACTCAGTGCAGACAAATAAATAAATATTACAAACAGATAATATTACTACCTAAATAAAATTAAATATATTATATAAAACAGATTATAAATACTCTAAATAAAGAGGAAAAAAGAACATTCAAATACAAGGCATCCAGAAAATAAGTGAAAAAGTCACAGATTTTTATGGTGAAAAACATTTACCAAAAAAAAAGGTGGGAAATTGGTAAAGTGCTATCACCAGCTAAGAGGTCTCAACAATTTTCTAGATAAGCTAAACATGAAAGTGTGATAGTTGTTGAGAAATTCTAGAAAAACTCTAAAAAATTCAGAAATCAGATGTGATAGATACAACAGAAAGTACTGTCTCCCATGGATATACTTAGGAACTAACTCTAGACTTAGCCAAGTAACTTACTTTGGCCAATCAGACAATAAGAAATGTAAAACAAACAAACCTGAAAAGAGCTTATGCACTGTGGCTTGCCCTCCTACTGCCTTTGAATCCTGAAATCGCATGTAAACAAGCCTGAGCAAGCCTACAGGAGGGTGAGGGACTATGTGAAAGGCACCCTAGCTGAACATGTTCCAACAGAGAGACCAGAGACCATCCTACACCATTCAGCTGCCAACCAACTCAGGAGCTGACAACAGCTGCAGGAAAGAGTGCAAATGACCTGCAGATTAGCTAACCTGGTCCAAACCAGAACAACAGTCCCACTAACCCATAGAATCATGGGTTATGACAGTATACGTTATAGGTTCATGACAGAATAGCGATTGCTGAAGGTGAGGTTAAATAGGGCTCACTGAGAAGATGGCATTTGGACAAAGACCTGAAGAAGCTGAGGAGGGGAACAAATGAATATCTCGGCAGAACACTCCAGGAAGAAAAATATCAAGTATTTAAGACTCTGGGAAGGAAATGTTTGGTGTATTTGAAAAGCCATAAAGAAGCAACTGTGGTTAGAGTAGCATGAGCAATGAGGAAAAGATTAAGAGATGAGGTCAGAGAGGAGGGAGACAAGCTGTTGAGATCCTACAGGGCAAAACAGGTCAGAGTTAGGGCTTTAATTTTTATTCTTGGAGACATAAGAAACAACTGGAAGATTTTGAGCAGAGAGACATGATCTGACTTTGATTTTAACTGAAGGATGATATATTAATTATCTATTGCTGCGTAACAAATTATCCCCAAATTTAGCAGCTTAAAACAATAAACACTTATTAACCCCTACGGTCCTCGGGTTAGGCACCTGGGAAAAGCTTAACTGAATGCCTCTGGTTCAGTGTCTCTAGCAAAACTGCAATGAAAGTATTGGCCAGGGCTGCAACTGTTTCAAGGCTTGACTAGCACAGGATCCACTTCAAAGCTCATGCACTTAGCTGATGACAGGCCTTGGGTCTTTCCAGGCTGTTAATGAGAAATCTCAAAAGACCTCTCCATAAGGATACTCACACTATGACAACTTACTTCCCCCAGAATAAGGGATCAGAAAAAGAGACTGAAAGTGAGCACCCAGGAAAAAGACACGGTCGTCCTATATTCTAATCTCAGAAAAGACATCCATTGACCACATTTTATTCACTAGAAACAAATCATAAAACATAGCTTACATTTAAGAGGAGGGGATTACACAAGGGCATGAGTCCCAGGATGTGAGAAACATTGGTAATCATCTCATAGGCTGCCTAAAGAGTGCAAGAGAAGAAACATAAATTCGGAATTATCAGTTATCAACATGGTACTAAAAGCCAGGCACTAAATAAAGTGGGGTAGAGAGGAGCCAACTCAATGAGTGTATATTTTGGATGCTGATTCAAGCAATGTGTAGGCATTATTTCTTGGTGATTACAAACTGTAAGGAAAATTACTACACTCATGAAACACTTGAAAATTTGGACACAGACTGAAAACCGGATGATATAAGAAACTGTCATTAATTTCTAAGCCATGATCATGATACTAAGGTTATATTTCAAAATTATATTTTGTCATTTAGAAATATATACTTAAATATTTAGATAATAAAATGATATAATATCTATAATTTACTTAATAGAGGAAGTGGTAGGGAACATAAAACTAAAGCAGAATTAGCCAAGAGTTAATAATTGTTGAACCTGTTCTTAGATATGACACTAAAATCATAAGCAACAAAAGAAAAAATATATATATATACACATATATTAGATCCTATCATCATGACTTAAAACTTTTGTGAGTCATGGAACACTCACAAGACAGTGAAGACAACCTAAGCATGAGAAAAAAATATCTGCAAATCACTTGACTGAAGGTCTAGTATCAAGAATCTAAGAGGAAATCCTAACTCAACAGCATAACAAAAAACCTAATTTTTTAAATGGGCAAAGAACTTGTGAATACTCATTTCTCCAAAAACGATATACAAATGCCCAATACATATTAAAAGATGTTCAACGTCACTAATCATTCAGTTCAGTTCAGTTCAGTCACTCAGTCTTGTCTAACTCTTTCCAACCCCATAAACTGCAGCACGCCACGCCTCTCTGTCCATCACCAGCTCCGGAAGTTCCCCAAACTCATGTCCATCGAGTCAGTGATGCCATCCAGCCATCTCATCTTCTGTCGTCCCCTTCTCCTCCTGCCCCCAATCCCTCCCAGCATCAGAGTCCTTTCCAGTGAGTCAACTCTTCACATTAAATGGTCAAAGTATTGGAGTTTCAGCTTTAGCATCATTCCTTCCAAAGAACACCCAGGGCTGATCTCCTTCAAAATGGACTGGTTGGATCTCCTTGCAGTCCAAGGGACTCTCCAACACCACAGCATCAATTCTTCAGTGCTCAGCTTTCTTCACAGTCGAACTCTCACATCCATACATGACCACTGGGAAAACCACAGCCTTGACGAGATGAAATTTTGTTGGCAAAGTAATGTCTCTGCTTTTTAACATGCTGCCTAGGTTGGTCATAAGTTTCCTTCCAAGGAGTAAGCGTCTTTTAACTTCATGGCTGTAATCACCATCTACAGTGATTTTGGAGCTCAAAAAAAAATAAAGTCTGACACTCTTTCCACTGTTTCCCCATCTATTTGCCATCAAGTGATGAGACCAGATGCCATGATCTTCATTTTGTGAATGCTGAGCTTCAAGGCAACTTTTCACTCTCCTCTTTCACTTTCATCAAGAGGCTTTTTAGTTCCTCTTCACTTTCTGCCATAAGGGTAGTGTCATCTACATTATCTGAGGTTATTGATATTTCTCCCAGCAATGTTGATTCCAGCTAGTGCTTCTTCCAGCCCAGCGTTTCTCATGATGTACTATGCATATAAGTTAAATGAGCAGGGTGACAATATACAGGCTTGACATACTCCTTTTCCTATTTGGAACCAGTCTGTTGTTCCATGTCCAGTTCTAACTGTTGCTTCCTGACTTGCATACAGGTTTCTCAAGAGGCAGGTCAGTGGTCTGGTATTCCCATCTTTTTCAGAATTTTCCACAGTTTATTGTGATCCACACAGTCAAAGGCTTTGGCATAGTCAATAAAGCAGAAATAGATGTTTTTCTGGAACTCTCTTGCTTTTTCCATGATCTAGCGGATGTTGGCAATTTGATCTCTGGTTCCTCTGCCTTTTCTAAAACCAGCTTGAACATCTGGAACTTCACAGTTCACATATTGCTGAAGCCTGGCTTGGAGAATTTTGAGCATTACTTTACTAGCATGTGAGATGAGTGCAATTGTTCAGTAGTTTGAGCATTCTTTGGCATTGCCTTTCTTTGGGATTGGAATGCAAACTGACCTTTTCCAGTCCTGTGGCCACTGCTGAGTTTTCCAAATTTGCTGACCTATTGAGTGCAGCACTTTCACAGCATCATCTTTCAGGATTTGAAATAGCTCAACTGGAATTGCATCACCTCCACTAGCTTTGTTCATAGTGATATTTTCTAAGGCCCACTTGACTTCACATTCCAGGCTATCTGGCTCTAGGTGAGTGTGAGTGATCATACCATTGAGATTATCTTGGTCGTGAAGATCTTTTTTGTACAGTTCTTCTGTGTATTCTTGCCACTCTTCTTAATATCTTCTGCTTCCTACTTTCTTGTCCTTTATCGAGCCCATCTTTGCATGAAATGTTCCCTTGGTATCTCTAATTTTCTTGAAGAGATCTCTAGTCTTTCCCATTCTGTTCTTTTCCTCTATTTCTTTGCATTGATTGCTGAGGAAGGCTTTCTTATCTCTCCTTGCTATTCTTTAGAACTCTGCATTCAGATGCTTATATCTTTCCTTTTCTCCTTTGCTTTTCGCTTCTCTTCTTTTCACAGCTATGTAAGTCCTCCCCAGACAGCCATTTTGCTTTTTTGCATTTCTTTTCCATGGCGATGGTCTTGATCCCTGTCTCCTGTACAATGTTACGAACCTCCATCCATAGTTCATCAGGCACTCTATCTATCAAATCTAGTCCCTTAAATCTATTTTTCACTTCCACTTTATAATCATAAGGGATTTGATTTAGGTCATACCTGAATGGTCTAGTGGTTTTCCCTACTTTCTTCAATTTAAGTCTGAATTTGCCAATAAGGAGTTCATAGGGGAATACAAATCAAAGCTACGATGAGATACCATGTCATAACCATTAGGAAGACTATAATCATTAAAAATAAAATTACATGTATCAGGAAGAATGTGGAGAAACTGGAATCCTTGTTCACTACTGGAAGAAATGCAAAACTGTGCAGTCAGTACAGAAAAGAATGTAAATTTCAAGTTAAATATAGGGCTTCCCTGGTGGTCTAGTGGTTAAGAATCCACATAGCAATGCAGGAGACACTGGTTTGATCCCTGATCCAGGAAGATCCCACATGCCAAGGGGCAACCAAGCCCCTGCACTACAATTATTGAGCCAGTACTCTAGAGCCCAGGAGCCACAACTAATGAAGCCCACTTGCCTTAGAGCCCATGTTCTGCAACAAGAGAAGCCACTGCCTTAAGAAGCCCATGCACCACAACAAAGAGTAGCCCCCACTCTCTGAAACTAGAAAAAAAAATCTGCATGCAGCAATGAAGACCCAATGCAGCCAAAAATAAATAAATAAATAATTTTTTTAAGTTAAATATAGAATCACTGCATGATCCAGCAACTCCACTTTTGGATATATAAATCTATATAAAGAATTAAAAGCAGGGACTCAAATGAGTACATAGTATACATGTTCATAATAGCTCTATGCATAATATCCAAAAGGTAGAAGCAACCTAAGTATTCATCAACAGATGAATGGATAAATAAAATAAAATATATTTTTTTCCATATGTATCTCACACAATGGAATGTTACCCACACTTTCAAAGTAGAAAATTCTGACACATGCAACAAGCTGGATAAACACTGAGGTCATTATACTAAGTGCAATAAGCAAGTCACAAAAAAGAAAAATACTGCATAATTGCACTTACATGAGGAAATCAGAACAGACAAATCCATAGAGACAGAAAGTAAAATGGTGGTTGCCAAGAGCCAAAGGAAGCAAAAAATGAGGAATTAGTGTTAAATAGGTACTGAGTTGCAGCTTGGGAAAATTTAAAAAATGTTCTGGAAATGGATGATGGTGATGGCACAAACAGAAAACTAAGATCATGGCATCTGGTCCCATCACTTCATGGGAAGATGGGGAAACAATGGAAACAGTGGCTGACTTTATTCTTCTGGGCTCCAAAATCACTGCAGATGGTGATTGCAGATGGTGAAATTAAAAGACGCTCACTCCTTGGAAGGAAAGTTACGACCAACCTAGATAGCATATTCAAAAGCAGAGACATTACTTTGCCAACAAAGGTCCGTCTAGTCAAGGCTATGGTTTTCCCAGTGGTCATGTATGGATGTGAGAGTTGGACTGTCAAGAAAGCTGAGCACTGAAGAATTGATGCTTTTGAACTGTGGTGTTGGAGAAGACTCTAGAGAGTCCGTTGGACTGCAAGGAGATCCAACCAGTCCATTCTAAAGGACATCAGCCCTGGGTGTTCTTTGGAAGGAATGATGCTAAAGCTGAAACTCCAGTACTTTGGCCACATCATGCAAAGAGTTGACCCCTTGGAAAAGAGTCTGATGCTGGGAGGGATTGGGGACAGGAGGAGAAGGGGATGGCAGAGGATGAGATGGCTGGATGGTATCACCGACTCAATGGATGTGAGTTTGAGTGAACTCCAGAAGTTGATGGACAGGGAGGCCTGGCGTGCTGCAGTTCATGGGGTCGCAAGGATTCGGACACAACTGAGAGACTGAACTGAACTGATGGCACAACAAAGTGAATGTACTTAATGCCACTGGACTGTACACTTAAAAATGATTCAGTTCAGTTCAGTTCAGTCACTCAGTCATGTCTGACTCTTTGTGACCCCATGAATTGCAGCACACCAGGCCTCCCTGTCCATCACCAACTCCCGGAGTTCACCCAAACTCATGTCCATCAAGTCGGTGATGCCATCCAGCCATCTCATCTTCTATCATCCCCTTTTCCTCCTGCCCCCAATCCCTCCCAGCATCAGAGTCTTTTCCAAAGAGTCAACTCTTCACATCAAGTGGCCAAAGTATTGGAGTTTCAGCTTTAGCATCATTCCTTCCAAAGAACACCCAGGGCTGATGTCCTTTAGAATGGACTGGTTGGATCTCCTTGCAGTCCAACGGACTCTAAAGAGTCTTCTCCAACACCACAGATCAAAAGCATCAATTCTTCGGCACTCAGCTTTCTTCATAGTCCAACTCTCACATCCATACACGACCACTGGAAAAACCATAGCCTTGACTAGACGGACCTTTGTTGGCAAAGTAATGTCTCTGCTTTTGAATATGCTATCTAGGTTGGTCATAACTTTCCTTCCAAGGAGTGAGCGTCTTTTCATTTCACGGCTGCAATCACCATCTGCAGTGATTTTGGAGACCAAAATAATAAAGTCTGACACCCTTTAGAATGAGTAAAAAATAGAAATCAGAGAGCTGAAGAATACAATAATGGAATTGAAATTTTCAATAGAGGGGTTCAAGAGCAGACTAGATCAAGTGAAAGAAAGGATCAGAAAACCTGTAGACAGATCAAGAGAATTCATCTAATCAGAGGAGCAAAATATTTTTTACAAATGAAAGAAAGAATGAAATGAATGAAAAAGAGTGAAGACAGATTCATGGATATATGGGACACAACCAAGCAGAACAGTATACACATTATAGAAGTCACAGAAGGAAAAGAAATCAGGGTGGAGGGCAGAACTTATTCAAAGAGGTAATGACTGAAAATTTCTCTCACCTGGGGTAAAAAAATTAACATCCAAATCTAGAAAGCCAAAAGAAAGCCAAAAAAGGAATTCAAAGAGAATTACACTGACATACATTGTAACTGCCCAAAAGTAGAGACAAAGAGAGACTCTCAAAAAAGCAGCAAGAGAAATACAAAATATTATGTACAAGCAGACACCCATAATACTATCAGTGGATTTTTCAGTGAAACCTTGCAGACCAGAATGGAGTGGGATAATACATTCAACATATAGTACTGAAAGAAAAAAATTCCACCTAAGAATATCATGCCCAGCAAAGCTGTCCTTCAGCATTGAAGGAGAGAGAAACAATTTCACAAAAGTTAAAGGAGAATGGCCTCACAAGAAATGTTACAGTTCTCTGTCCTGAAACAAAAGCACATTAATTAGTAACAGAAAAATATATACAAGTATAAAACTTAAGGTAAAGCCAGGAAAAAAGAGAATCTATAAAAATAAAGTGAAAACTCAATACAGATGTTTTAATTAGCTTCTACTTAAAAAAGCAAATATGCAATATCAGTGAAAAAGGGTTACAATGGTAAATTTTATGTTACATATATTTTATCACAATTTTTAATTACCTGTTTAATGGGTATAGGGCTTCAGTTTTGCAAAATGAAAAGGCTCCCAGAAAGATGTTATAGAACAATGTGAATATACTCACCACCACTGAACTATACACTTAAAAATGGTTAAGAAAGCAAATTTGCAGCATAAAAGGTTAATATACAAATGTCATTCACTTTCTATATACCAGAAATGAACATTGGAATTTGACAGTTAAAACACAATGTCATGTACATTAGCATCCCCAAAAGTTAAATACTTAGCTATAAATCTAATGAAATACGAGTAAGATCTCTATGAGGAAAACTACAAAACTTTGATGACAAATAGCAAACAAAAAGTTCAAAATGTCAGTCTTTCCCCAACTTGTTCTATAGATTCAGTGCAATCCCAATCAAAATTCCATCATGATATTTTGTGGTTATCAATAAACTGACTCTAAAATTTATGAGGCAAAAGATCCCAAATAACAAACTCAATACTGAAGAAGAAGAAAATCAAACAACTGTCACTATGTGACTTAAAGACTTATAGTAAAGCTCCAGTAATCAAGGTAGTATAATTTTGGCAAGAGAACACACAAAAAGGTCAATCAAACAGAACAGAGATCCCAGAAAAGTACCTCTATAAATACAATCAATTGATCTCTGACATAGGAAAAGACAACATAACGGAGCAAAGATAGTCTTTAAAAAATGATACTATAACAAATGGATTTCAAAATGCAAAACAAATAATCTAGACACAGGCTTTAACACTTCATAGAAATTAACCTAAAATGGATCATAGATCTAAATGTAAAATGCAAAATTATAAAACTCCTAGAAGTAAGAGTGAACCTAGATGACCATTGGTAAGGCAATGACTTCTTAGATATAATACCAAAGACATGATGCATGAGAAAATAATTGATAAACTGGACTTCATTAAAATTAAAAACTTTTGCTCTGTGAAAGACACTGTCAAGAGAATGAGAAGTTACAAACTAGGAGAAAAACATCTTCAAAAGTCACACCTGATAAAAAACTGTTATCCAAAATATACAAGGATCTCTTAAAGCTCAACAATAATAATAAAAAAAAAAAACTTTAAAATGGGCAAAATACCTGAACAGACACCTCATCAAAGAAGATATACAGATGGTAAATAAGAAGAAGAGTAATGTTCTACATCATATGTCACTAGAGTCTATGATATTATATAGTCATAGAGACTATGACCATTCTATACCTATTAGAATGGCCAAACTGAAGAACACTGACAACACAAAATGCTGGCAAAGATGTGAAGTAACAGGAACTCTCATTCACTGCTGATGAGACTATAAAATAGCAAAATAAATTCATATTTTAAAAAAATAGCATAGCCACTTTGGAGGATAGTTTACAAAACTAAATATATTCTTATCAGATGATCCAGCAAAAGTAATCCTTGGTATTTACCCAAAAGGAGTTGAAATCTTATGTCCAAACAAAAACTTGTACACAGATATTTATAGTAGCTTCATTCTTAACTACCAAAACTTAAAAGCAACCAAGATGTCTTTTAGTAGGTAAATGGATAAATACACTGGTATATACAGACAATGGAATATCACTCAGTGTTACAAAGAAATAAGCTATAGAGCCCTAGAAAGACATGAAAGAACAATAAATGCATATTACTAAGTGAAAGAAGTCAATCTGAAAGGGCAACATACTGTAGGTTTCGACCATATGACATTCTGAAAAGGTAAAACTGATGGAAATAGTAAAAAGATCAGTGGTTGTCAGGACTTAAGAGGGAAGGGAGAGATGAATCAGTGAAACACAGGGGATTTTTAGGGCAGAGAAACTACTCTGGTGGATACATGTCATTAAATATATGTCAAAATCCATAGAATGTACATCAAAAGTGAACCCTAAGGTAAACTTTAGCTATGGGGTGATAATGATGTGTCAGTGTGGGATCATAAATTGTAACAAATATAGCACTGTGCCTGCAGGATATAGCAGAGACTGTACACATGTGGGGACAAGGAGTATGTGGGGACAGGAAATTTCTGTACCTTTCAGTTTTGCTATGGATCTAAAACACTCTAAAAATAAAGTTCATTCATTTTTTAAATAGTTGAAGATGGCAAATTTTATGTTTTTTATATTTTATTACAATTTAAAATAATTTAAAAACAAAGATAATACATTTTTTTAATGGGTAAAATATCCACCAAAGTTCAAAATAGACCAATGGATCTTAACATATTACGAAAAGTTCATTCCACGTTGTAACTAACCTTTACCATTTATCAAGTGTGTATTTGGTATAGCAGCCAAAGGGGAATAGTGGTAACTATCTGAAAAGGCTCATAAAATACTTTTCCCTTTCCCAACCACATATACTTCAAATAAAACACTTAGCAACAGATCAAATGCAGAAATAGATCTGAGAATGTAGCTGTCATCTATTAAACCAAACCTTTTAAGCAGATTCACACCACCACTCTAAATTCTTTGTTTTGGAAAACAGAGTTTTCATTTTTAAATGTGTTACTTACATTAATATATAATAGGTCTATTACTGTAACTGACCAGGACCCTATGGGTCTTCTCAGGACAGACCTCCCCTCCATGTCTTCTGCCTACCTCTTGTCTACAGAAAAACTGTAGCCAAAGAATAAATCAGAGAAGGGGCGGAGCGGGGGCGGGGGTTGGAAATACAAAAAGCAAAGTAGTCAAGCAAGAAAAAATAATAATAATTCGGCCATTAAAAAAGGTCAAGGACCTTCAGTTCCTCTTCAAGAGCTAGAGATAATATTCTGAGCTGTAGATAATATCCTTTGAGTGGTTTTGTAGCTCCTGAAACTCCCACCAGGTGGGAGAAGTCAATGTGATGACCCGACTGTAGACATGGCATAAGCGGCTCCATCTTGCACAATTCCAAGAACTTACATTTTTTGCATATGTATACATTTTTTGTATACATTTTTTGCAGGACAAACTATTATTGTACACAGGGCAAGTTATTTTACTGGAGCAGATGATATCTGAGGAAGATCAGTTTTTTGGAGTCTGAGTTCATGAAGTTTTTGGAGTGCTTTTGAGTGCAAGAAATGTTGAAGTAGTGCATAACAGAACTACAAAAAGAGGAGGCCCCCAATTCAGATTTAGAGTCAGGGCATCAGAGATTTGTCGTTGAGCTTATTAAAATCACCTTCCTCCCTCAGGAGTCCCTTCGCTATGCCTACGCAGCGCCTGAAAACGGACCGGTTCCCTGGTGGGCCAAAGAAACCAAAAGCGAGGAAAAGGACTTGAGTGTCCAGTTGCCGCGCAGTGTGACCCAAGCAGGTTACGCGTATAAAGATGGAAAAGAAAAACCTTCTCACTCCCCACACCGGAGTCACAGGGCATCCATGGGCTTACCGGGTCTTGACGTTAGCAAGCCACGGAGACCCGCTAGCAACATCATTAAGCGGAACATAGCGTGACTTCTGGACTTTCTTTTTTTTTTTTTTTTTGAGAGGACACTAAACGCTACGACCGTTGGCCTTCAGGTGAGCTGCGTTCTCGCGAGGCTACCTACGCGAGAGCTGGGTACTCAGCGCCCCGCCCACCAGTCGCCTGAGGGGCGCACCGGCTCTCCAGTCCTTGCGTTCTGGCCTCTGTCGCGCTCTTTTGCGGACAGCCCGCCCTTCTCGACGGCCCGGTGCCCCCACCCCCAACCCCAGTTATCTGAAGGTACTAGACCACCCCAGCCCTCTCCGTCGCGGTCATCGTCCTTCCACAAACCTTTTGCTTCTTGTGGATGGACCTAAAAGGACTAACACATTTATTGTCCGCTGTTTTGTTATCAGACACCACTTGCTGGATATAAAACTGTGCGCACACACACACATGAGTTATGCGTTCATATTTACTAAAATCGGGGTTTTTTAATTTTAAAAAGGGCAGATTAAAAAAAAAAAGAATTCCAAAAAAGGGGGGAAGTGAGTAGGTTTTGGTATCATCAAAAAGCACCTGCCATGGCACTTTCTATATCCGCTGCCCAAATACACCGTGTAACCAGGCTGCGTCTACTTTCCATGTGGTTCGCAGACCATTGGCTACAATTCATTTAATGGCCTGCCCTTGTTCAGTTAACTTCTGGGTACAGTGAATACTGAGGTAATGAATGAGATGGACATCCCCGCCCATAATTACAGTACATATGTTCCAGTAGAAAATTCTAACCACATTCCTCAACAGAGTATTCAAAATTTTCTAAATTTGTAGCTCAGGCTGCTGCCTCTTTTCCTCTCATCCCCTGTGCTAGGACCACTTACGACTTCCGATATTTCCTGAATGAAAATTGCCTTATTACCTTGGACTGCAAGGCCTCCTCCCTCCCAGACTCACTACCCAGTCTTTACCTCTATGCTGCTGCTGCTGCTAAGTCACTTCAGTCGTGTCCGACTCTGTGTGACCCCATAGTCAGCAGCCCATCAGGCTCCCCCATCCCTGGGATTCTCCAGGCCAGAGTACTGGAGTGGGGTGCCGTCACCTTCTCCGTACCTCTATGCACTATCTTTTAATTCTTTTCAAATCCCAAAGAACAAGTTGTCTCTCACATCAATTAACAGAATGGCAGGTACACAAACAAAAAGGTCCTGTGGTAACAGAAAATTCACTTGGAGAAGCCCCACATCTAAACTCACAGTGGAGATGCGATTCTATGGACTCGAGGCTTTCAACAGGGTTATTTCAGCCTGAAAAAGAACGGAATGGGCAGAAACGTGGCAATGAAAACAGTTGGCCTCTCTGTATGCACAGGGAGATTGGTTCCAGCACCCCTGGTGGATGCCAAAATGCCCAGATGCTCAAGTCCCAAAATTGGCCCTCTGGTTTCCATCTCTGCAGATTCAACCAGCCATGGATACTGAACTGTTTTGCCACTTGCTGTTAGTTGAATCCACTGACGCGAGCCTGCAGATACAGAGTGTCACTGTATTTTTATTGGGAATTTAAAAAATCGCTTGTAAGTCAATCTGTGCAGTTCAAACCCACGTGGTTCAAGGGTCAACAGTATACAACCAGCTTGCACCTCAACAGGAAAAACCAATGCTATACTAACACTTATTTTGGGGTGTCAGTTCAGTTCAGTCGCTTAGTCGTGTCCAACTCTTTGCGACCCCATGAATTGCAGCACGCCAGGCCTCCCTGTCCATCACCAACTCTCAGAGTTCACTCAAACTCACATCCATCAAGTCGGTGATGCCATCCAGCCATCTCATCCTCTGTTGTCCCCTTCTCCTCCTGCCTCCAATCCCTCCCAGCATCAGAGTCTTTTCCAATGAGTCAACTCTTCGCATGAGGTGGCCAAAGTATTAGAGTTTCAGCTTTAGCATCATTCCTTCCAAAGAAATCCCAGGGCTGATGCCCTTTAGAATGGACTGGTTGGATGTCCTTGCAGTCCAAGGGACTCTCAAGAGTCTTCTCCAACACCACAGTTCAAAAGCATCAATTCTTCAGTGCTCAGCTTTCTTCACAGTCCAACTTTCACATCCACACATGACCACTGGAAAAACCATAGCCTTGACTAGACCTTCGATGGCAAAGTACTGTCTCTGCTTTTCAATATTCTATCTAGGTTGGTCATAACTTTCCTTCGAAGGAGTAAGTATCTTTTAATTTCATGGCTGCAATCACCATCTGCAGTGATTTTGGAGCCCAGAAAAATGAAGTCTGACACTGTTTCCACTGTTTCCCCATCTATTTACCATGAAGTGATGGAACCAGATGCCATGATCTTAGTATTTGGGTGTAGTTGAGCCAAAAGCTGGTTTAACCTCGCTTCACAGTATTAGAACTGTTATACTAAATGCTTTGACTTGTTGCTGCTGCTGCTAAGTCGCTTCAGTCGTGTCCGACTCTGTGCGACCCCATAGACCACAGCCCACCAGGCTCCCCCATCCCTGGGATTCTCCAGGCAAGAACACTGGAGTGGGTTGCCATTTCCTTCTCCAATGCATGAAAGTGAAAAGTCAAAGTGAAGTCACTCAGTTGTGTCCGACTCTTTGCGATCCCATGGACTGCAGCCTACCAGTCTCCTCCATCCATGGGGTTGTCCAGGCAAGAGTACTGGAGTGGGGTGCCATTGCCTTCTCCCTTTGACTTGTTAATTGGTGCTAAATATTTTGAATGAATTTTCAGTATCCCATTTGTTTTCCCCTCCTTACTCTTTCCTGTTTAAATCTTTTAAAAAGCAGACTTTATATTATTCTTATTTATGTATATGGCTCTCTCTATAAAGGAAGGCATGTCCCATCCAGAATTTATGTCACATGATCTAATATGGTACCTGCAAGATAGTAGTTTCAGTAAACATTTATAGACTTTTATAAAATCTGATCTGTGCTTAAGAAAACCTGGATCGTGCTTAACTATATAGTTAGTAGACCCAGGCATTTGTCTGACAGAAAGAGAAAATGTAGTATCTTGAACAATGTAATAAGTCTGTGAACATAGCCATACAGTGACACCAAACTTACATATAATTTATCCTTGATTATTAAAACATCTTTAGCAGGTGGCAAAAAATACCTTTAATATTTTCAAATTTTGAAGTGGCATCTATGACCAAGAAATTTTACAACTTTAAAATAACAATCCAAGATAAATCAAGGACAAACCTACGTGAAAAAAAGCATATAAAATATGTAAAAATGCATATAAGAGCAAAAGAAGTTCAGGCTGATCAAAAATCTTTTAGAATAGCTTATTCCCTCATGGTCCAGCAGTTAAGACTGCATGCTTCCACTGCAGGGGGCATGGGTTCGATTCCTGGTCAGAGAGCTAAGATCCTACCTGACCTGTGGTGCAGCCAGAAAAAAAGTCCTAAACATCCAAAAATCCAAGGAATTATTTAATCCTGAGAAAGTTTTAAGTTGCAGAGTTAATATTTACTAACTGTAAAATTTCAGTGATATGAATTACAATTACACAATTTGTGGAACTATATCAGTGTCAAACACAAAACTTTTTAGTTGTATATTAATTCATTCAGAGATTAAACTGAAGACTATTTGGGGTTGTTTACAATTTTTATTATATAGCTGATTGTTAAAATAATGTACCATCTTCAGAGGACTAAGATATGTGTCTTCTTCAAAACCAATCTGTTTTTCAAGGCTTTTTCAAACAATAAGCCTTTGTTCACAATTTGCCAGAAATCTTGAAAATTAGTGAGATAGCATCTGTAAACATTTGACTAGTAGTTTTTTCTAAAACTAATGTGTTTTAATTAATAAGGTTATAAATAGCTGAGTATTTAAGAAGTTAATGGACAACACAAATCAGAATTTCAAGTATTTTATTTATTGTAAATCTTGTTTGTATGTATATATATATATATATATATACAAACCAAAAATTTTTTAAAAAACTAAAGAAATTCAGTTAATAAACTTATTAATAAACTTTATTATGAAAGGTTGTGAAAAAATTTTAGGTGCTTAAATTTTCATCATTCATACCATTTCTTCCATAGTAAAAATTCACTTTTTATCACAGCTGAGACAATAACTCACAGATACCACTAATTTTCTTGCACTTATCTAAAAAAACTTTTTCTTTATTTCTCCAGCCTAATTTCTTGAAAAATATTAGAATCAACAGAGACATTATCAAGTACACCTTAGTAAATGTAAACATTCAAAAGTATATTAATAGCAATCTTTGAAGTTTCAGATTTTGGACTTAAAGTGCTCATGAGATTCTCAAGTGGTTTTATGATAGCTCAATTGATTGAAGATATTATAATTGCTCCTGCTTTTTATTACAGCTATGAATCAACAGCATATCTGATTAGTTCTATTAAATACTTCGTACCTTAAAGTTTATAATTTATTTAAAATGATGCTATTGTAAAAGGATGCTATGTTTTAACATGATTCATAATAGAAATTCTATTTTTAAATTAACTTGGCTAATATTCATTATCCATAGATAGATCCATGGAATCCATTGTCCATAGAATCCATAGAAGCATTTATCCATAGAATGTTCATAAAAATGGAAGATAACAACTGTGTGCATGTATACACATACACACTTATAGTGTGTTTTTGCACTTTTAAATAGTATTGATATCTTAATTGTGTATTTTGTGCATTCTTCTGAATACAGAGTATTCCTTTATTCATGAAGTGGATGAGATAAACAAAATTCTAATGTATGAGGATTATTAGTCTGTGTAAGATTAAAAATATTACATATTAATTGGCAGCTAATTACTTTTCATAGGTATTAGATTATTACATGTTCAACCAGAAACTACACTAATGATAACTAAGGTCAAAATTCAGAGTTACATTTAAGCACATAATGACAAAACTTGAAACAATACAGTTAATTTGAGAATCATTATAATAACATGTTCAAAATAACATAATTCATGTCAGGTGCATTAAGCTCACAGATGACTGAATAAAATGTATTCAGTAATGGAAATGAAAATGTTATTCTAAATTCCCTGGCTTTACTGTATTTCTTCTATTTCTCATTTCCCACTACTCAAGTTCTGTTTTTCTGTATTAATAAAGTCTGTTTTGTGGTATTTTGTCTTCATTCATAATTGCAGCAGGAAGAAAGGCTTTTCAAGAAAATATCAGGAAAAAAAAAAAAGTATTAGCTCAGTTCCCTGAAGATGTCTGCAAAATGAAAGGCTAAAAAAATAATCAAGTGAGGGAACTATATAAAGGAGGTGGAGGCGGAGGAGCAGGACGAGCTGGAACTAAATTTCCCTGAAATGATTCTTTGGGCTGTGGTGGAGGTGGCCTGTGAAGAGGTAAAAAAGACAGTTAATCGTATGTCTCAACTGAATGAAATAAAGCTACATTCATAACATCATTCTTAAAACCATCACTGAATTTTGCCTGGTGAGCATCTGTTTCACAATTTATATATTCTTCTCCTGATGTTCACTTGGATTTCGGTGCATTCTTATTGCATAATAAAGATTATACTGGAGGACACTACTCAATGAGCAATTCAATCATAATTTGAAGGACTTTTGGTGGGGAGGGAGGGGTGAGAAGTATTTTATGCAATGCAAAATATTATAATAAAATCTTCTCCTTTCTTGTTGATGCTAAGCCCATACATTGAGTCCCTCATTTTTCTTGTGCTCTTCAGTTCTAGAATTTTCACTGATTCTTTTTTTAGGTTTTTAAGTTCAGCACATCTAATTCTGTGTGAAATTCTCAATCTTGACTATTAATTCTGTGATACAATCATCATAGTTATTTAAAGTCTGTACCTAATAAACTCTATTAACTGGATACCCTCTGAGTCCATTTTCTTGGTTTTAGTCACATTTTCTTTTCTTGTATGTCTAGCTTTTTAAATTGAGATAGTGAAAGTGAAAATTGCTCAGTCATATCCGACTCTTTACAACCCATGGACTACACAGTCCACAGAATTCTCCACGCCAGAATCCTGGAGTGGGTAGCCTTTCCCTTCTCCAGGGGATCTTCCCAACCCAGGGATCAAACCCAGGTCTCCTGCATTGCAGGCAGATTCTTTACCAGCTGAGCCACCAGAGAAGCCCAAGAATACTGGAATGGGTAGCCCATCCCTTCTCCAGCGGATCTTCCTGACCCAGGAATCAAACCAGCGTCTCCTGCACCGCAGGATTTTTTACCAATTAAGCTATTTTAAATTGGGGGCAAACAGTGAAAGAAAACAACCAAACCTGTAGGAAATAAATCAAGGGTCTGATTCACCCTTGCCCCTGGGTCCCAACACAAAGCCTGGGATATTTGCTAGGGTACCATCTCCCTGGCAGGGCTCCAGGTTTTGTCCCCTCAGCCCTAGTTTGTTGAAAGCTCTCCTCAGCTTTCTATCCTCGCCCATACAGAATAGGTAGACACCATCTAGGACAGAAAAATGGTCCCCAAATCTGAGGTCATCTCTGGAATACTTCCTCTCTTGGACCTTAAAAAATAATCCTTCATTTCTTTAGTAGTTTTCTGATGCCTTCATATTTTCTTGTATTGTCTAGCTTTTCTAGCTGTTCCTAATGGGAGGTCTGGTCAAACTTATGTGATTTGCCATTGCTGGTGATTATAAAGATCCTTGCTTCAGAATCTTATGGATACCAGAGGCTACACCAGCTGTTCAGTGTCTTGTTGGGGCCTCTTTAAAATTTCATTCTGACACTTCATTAATATGACAAAGCTTAAATAAAACCTCTTAAAAACTTTTCTGCAAACTGTGCTCTATCTTTACTGTTGGCAATAAATACCATGTCCTAAATTAAATTAAAATACAAGGGAACTTTGAGACATTAACCGTTGGTTCTATCCTGATCAAGTAATCTAAGTGAATTCACTTCAGACCTTGATGGGTACTGCTGAGGCTGCCTGGCTCCGTAAGTTGGTACTGGAAATCTGTTTGTTTGTATAGGCTAAAAAGAAAAAAAAAAGTTATTACCACAATGCACTCATCAATATATTTTCTATACAGGTTATTTACCACATAAAAATAATCTATTTAAAAATCAATGAACAGATGACTTATAATCTTAACATTTAAAATATTTTGCTTATTCAACATATCTTTGCTACTGAGTGTGGAATATTTAATCCTTTTAAACTATAAAAATTCAATAATAACAAAGTATTATCTTGGCCTTGATCAACTCCATTAGTTAAAAGGTAACATATTAATATTTCCTAGGTCAATATATTTTAAATAAAGCCTTCCAAAAATGTATTGCCAAACGTATACATAGTACCTAACTAGTACTGTAAATACCATTAATTTTCAAATACCCTTGATTTCGATGTGGAAAACAGGGAACTTTTGTGCACTGCTGATATGAATGTAAATTGGTCCAGCTACCATAGAAAACAGTATGGAGGTTCCTCAAAATATTAAAAACATGACTACCATATGATCCAGTAATTCTACTTCTGAGTATTTACCCAAAGAAAATGGAACACTAACTTGTATAATTATCTGCACCACATGTTCATTGCAGCATGAATTATGATAGCCAATATATGGAAGAGTCTAAGGGTCCATCCAATATGCTACTGGAGATCAGTGGAGAAATAACTCCAGGAAGAATGAAGGGATAAAGCCAAAGCAAAAACAATACCCAGCTGTGGATGTGACTGGTGATAGAAGCAAGGTCCGATGCTGTAAAGAGCAACACTGCATAGGAACCTGGAATGTCAGGTCCATGAATCAAGGCAAATTGGAAGTGGTCAAACAAGAGATGGCAAGGGTGAATGTCGACATTCTAGGAATCAGCAAACTAAAATGGACTGGAATGGGTGAATTTAACTCAGATGACCATTATATCTACTACTGTGGGCAGGAATCCCTCAGAAGAAATGGAGTAGTCATCATGGCCAACAAAAGAGTCCGAAACGCAGTACTTGGATGCAATCTCAAAAATGACAGAATGATCTCTGTTCGTCTCCAAGGCAAACCATTCAATATCACAGTTATCCAAGTCTATGCCCCAACCAGTAACACTGAAGAAGCTGAAGTTGAATGGTTCTTTGAAGACCTACAAGACCTTTTAGACCTAACACCCAGAAAAGATGTCCTTTTCATTATAGGAGACTGGATTGCGAAAGTAGGAAGCCAAGAAACACCTGGAGAAACAGGCAAATTTGGCGTTGGAATGTGGAATGAAGCAGGGCAAAGACTAATAGAGTTTTGCCAAGAAAAACCCCTGGTCATAGCAAACACCCTCTTCCAACAACACAAGAGAAGACTCTACACATGGACATCATCAGATGGTCAACACTGAAATCAGATTGATTATATTCTTTGCAGTCAAAGATGCAGAAGCTCTATACAGTCAACAAAAACAAGACCAGGAGCTGACTGTGGCTCAGATCGTGAACTCCTTATTACCAAATTCAGACTCAAATTGAAGAAAGTAGGGAAAACCGCTAGACCATTCAGGTATGACCTAAATCAAATCCCTTATGATTATACAGTGGAAGTGAGAAATAGATTTAAGGGCCAAGATCTGATAGATAGAGTGCCTGATAAACTATGGAATGAGGTTCGTGACATTGTACAGGAGACAGGGATCAACACCATCCCCATGGAAAAGAAATGCAAAAAAGCAAAATGGCTGTCTGGGGAGGCCTTACAAATAGCTGTGAAAAGAAGAGAGGTGAAAAGCAAAGGAGAAAAGGAAAGATATAAGCATCTGAATGCGAAGTTCAAAGGATAGCAAGAAGAGATAAGAAAGCCTTCTTCAGCGATCAATGCAAAGAAATAGAGGAAAAGAACAGAATGGGAAAGACTAGCGATCTCTTCAAGAAAATTAGAGATACCAAGGGAACATTTCATGTAAAGATGGGCTTGATAAAGGACAGAAGTGGCCTGTTCCTAATAGAAGCAGAAGATATTAAGAAGAGGTGGCAAGAATACACAGAAGAATTGTACAAAAAAGATCTTCATGACCCAGATAATCATGATCGTGTGATCACTAATCTAGAGCCAGACATCTTGGAATGTGAAGTCAAGTGGGCCTTGGAAAGCATCGCTACGAACAAAGCTAGTGGAGGTGATGGAGTTCCAGTTGAGCTGTTTCAAATTCTGAAAGATGATGCTGTGAAAGTGCTGCACTCAATATGCCAGCAAATTTGGAAAACTCATCAGTGGCCACAAGACTGGAAAAGGTCAGTTTGCATTCCAATTCCAAAGAAAAGCAATGCCAAAGAATGCTCAAACTACCACACAATTGCACTTATCTCACATGCTAGCAAAGTAATGCTCAAAATTCTCCAAGCCAGGCTTCAGCAATACGTGAACTGTGAACTTCCTGATGTTCAAGCTGGTTTTAGAAAAGGCAGAGGAACCAGAGATCAAATTGCCAACATCTGCTGGATCATGGAAAAAGCAAGAGAGTTCCAGAAAAACATATATTTCTGCTTGATTGACTATGCCAAAGCCTTTGACTGTGTGGATCACAATAAACTGTGGAAAATTCTGAAAGAGATGGGAATACCAGACCACCTGACCTGCCTCTGGAGAAATCTGTATGCAGGTCAGGAAGCAACAGTTAGAACTGGACATGGAACAACAGACTGGTTCCAAATAGGAAAAGGAGTTCATCAAGGCTGTATATTGTCACCCTGCTTATTTAACTTCTATCCAGAGTACCTCATGAGAAACACTGGACTGGAAGAAACACAAGCTGGAATCAAGATTGCCCAGCGAAATATCAATAACCTCAGATATGCAGATGACACCACCCTTATGGCAGAAAGTGAAGAAGAACTAAAAAGCCTCTTGATGAAAGTGAAAGTGGAGAGTGAAAAGTTGGCTTGAAGCTCAACATTCAGAAAACAAAGATCATGGCATCTGGTCCCATCACTTCATGGGAGATAGATGGGGAAACAGTGGAAACAGTGTCAGACTTTATTTTGGGGGGCTCCAAAATCACTGCAGATGGTGACTGCAGCCATGAAATTAAAAGACGCTTGCTCCTTGGAAGAAAAGTTATGACCAACCTAGATAGTATATTCAAAAGCAGAGACACTACTTTGCCGACTAAGTCTAGTCATGGTTTTTCCTGTGGTCATGTATGGATATGAGAGTTGGACTGTGAAGAAGGCTGAGCGCCGAAGAATTGATGCTTTTGAACTGTGGTGTTGGAGAAGACTCTTGAGAGTCCCTTGGACTGCAAGGAGATCCAACCAGTCCATTCTGAAGGAGATCAGCCCTGGGATTTCTTTGGAAGGAATGATGCTAAAGCTGAAACTCCAATACTTTGGCCACCTCTTGCGAAGAGCTGACTCATTGGAAAAGACTCTGATGCTGGAAGGGATTGGGGGCAGGAGGAGAAGGGGACAACAGAGGATGAGATGGCTGGATGGCATCACGGACTCGATGGACGTGAGTCTGAGTGAACTCCGGGAGTTAGTGATGGACAGGGAGGCCTGGCATGCTGCAATTCATGGGGCTGCAAAGAGTTGGACACGACTGAGCAACTGAACTGAACTGAACTGAAGGGTCCATCTGTGGCAAACACACGTACATATATACAAATATTATTCAACCACCAAACGAAACGACATATTGCCATTTGCGACAACATGGATGGACTACAGGCATTCAGGCTAAGTGAAATGAGTCAGAAAGAGGACAAATATTGTATGATCTCACTTATATGTGGAATCTAAAAATAAATAAATAAACACCAAATGCTTAGATACAGAGAACAGATTGGAGACTGACAGAGGGCAGAGAGGGAAATGAATAAAAACAGATGAAGGTGGTTAAAAGATAGTAATTTCCAGTTATAAAATAAGTCATAGGGATGTAAGGTACAGCATGGTGCCTATAGGTAATAATACTTCATTGCATATTTGAAAACTGCTAAGCGTGTAAATCTAAAAGTTTTCATCACAAGGAAAAAAAATGTGTAACTATGTACAACAATGGATGTTAATGAGACTTACTGTGGTGCTCATTTCATACTGTATACAAATATTGAACCACGGTACACCTGAAACTTATATAATGTGCTATGTCTGAAAGTGAAAGTGAAAGGCACTCAGTTGTGTTAAACCCTTTGCAACCCCCTGGACTATACAGTCCATGGAATTCTCCAGGCCAGAATACTAGAGTGGGTAGGGGATGCACAGAGTTAGACACGACTGAAGCAACTTAGGAGCAGCAGCAGCAGCAGCAGCAGTAGCCGCAGCCTTTCCCTTCTCCAGGAGATCTTCCCAACCCAAGGATCAAACCCAGGTCTCCCGCACTGCAGGCAGATTCTTTATCAGCTGAGCCACAAAGGAAGCCTGTGATGTGTCTATTTTATCTCAATTTTTAAAAAGTAGAACACTGGAGTCATCGGGGATGGGAAATTACTGCTTCACGGGTTCAGAGTTTCTGTCTGCGGTAAAGAAAAAGTTTTAGAAATGGCAGTGATGATTACACAACACTGTGAATGTAATTAATGCCACTGAACTGTATATTTTAAAATGGTCAAAATGGCAACTTTTATAGCATGTATATTTTACCACAATTGAAAATGAAAAAAAAATGTCAAAGACAAAAAATTATATATTACATAATTTCTAACTTGTATATGTAGGGACTGTGTGATCATCCTATATATGTAGAAATATGGAAAAATCCCCGAGACTTATGGTTAAGGGAAAAGGGCTTAACAATTTCTTTTTTATAAAAGGAAAGGGAGAAGAACAGAGAGATTCCATACATATCCTTCCATTTTAGAAGGATATCTAATCATTTAACCTCCTTGTAATTGGAAAGACTTTAAAAGTTTGACAGTACCAAATGCTGCCAAAATCTACTTTGACAGGAATGCTCATACATCACTGACAATGCAATCACCCAATGGTATAATCCTTTTGGAAAACAATTTGACGTTTTCAAGTAAACATTCAAATATCTTTCAACCCAGCAATTTAACTTTGGTATATTCCTATATCAGAGTTCTCTAATAGAATTTTCTGTAATGATGGAAACATTCTGTGCCTATGGTGCCCCTACAATAGTAGCCACAGGTGATCTATTGAGCATCTAAAATGTCAGTGAGGAATAGAATTCTTAACTTTATTTAATATAACATAAAATTTAAATAGCCACAAGTGGATAGTAACCACTGTACTAGTACCACCCTAGAACGCACACACAGGCATGAGTAACATACAGAATGTTCATCTCAGCTTTATTTGTAATAATGAACAACTGGAAACTGGTAAAAGAAAAATGGATTTTTAAACTGTGTGGAATTTATGTAATATAATATCAACAGTGAAAGTGAATGCAATAGAGCTACATCTATTGAGAGAGATAAACCACAAAGCAATGTTACAGGGAAAAACCATGATGCAGATACACGTGTAAGACAGCAAACAAAACATTATACAATGTTTAAAAGCAGATCAAGCATTAGTAGACTGTATTGGTGTTTTTCTTTCTGGCTTACTTCACTCTGTATAATCGGCTCCAGTTTCATCCACCTCATTAGAACTGATTCAAATGTATTCTTTTTAATGGCTGAGTAATACTCCATTGTAAATACAGTATACTAATGCATATATATGGAATTTAGAAAGATAGTAATGATAACCCTGTATGTGAGACACCAAAAGAGAACCAGATGTATGGAACAGTCTTTTGGACTCTGTGGGACAGGGAGAGGGTGGGATGATTTGGGAGAATGGCACTGAAACATGTATAATATAAGAAACGAATCACCAGTCCAGGTTCGATGCAGGATATAGGATGCTTGGGGCTGGTGCACTGGGACAAACCAGAGAGATGGTATGGGGAGGGAGGTGGGAGGGGGGTTCAGGATTGGGAACACGTGTACACCTGTGGTAGATTCATGTTGATGTATGGCAAAACCAATACAATATTGTAAAGTAAAAATAAATAAATAAATAATAATAATAAAAAAGAAGACATTAACACACAAAATAAATAAATAAAAGCAGATAAAGCAACATTTTGTTATTTCTTAGGGATATATGCATATTAGAAAAAGTATATTATTATCCCAGTACTCCCTAATATACTCCAAAGGACAGTGATTGCTGGTCCCCTTGCTGAGACAACTAGACCTATTATTCCAGGAGCTCAGCACCAGATTTTTAGTTAGATGCCCTGAGGAAGCCAGGTATTGAAAACAGAAAGACAGCAGACATAGGGAAAAAGAGTGACGGCATAAAACCCAGGACATTTTCTAGGCTTGGTTTCAAGACAAGACATTCTCAATGTCTTGAGACAATGTTTTCCTCCCATCTCCTCTGAGCCAGGGACCCTAGTGCTATTCCATTAACTAACCCAGAGGCCATGTGCAGACCACACTCCTAAATTCTTTGGAAAATATCTACGTTTATTCCTATGTGTGCATGCTCAGTCGCTCAGTTGTGTCCAACTCCTTGCAATCCCACGGACTGTAACCCTCCAGGCTCTCCAGGCAAGAATATTGAGTGGGTTGCCATCTCCTACTCCAGGAGATCTTCCTGACCCAGGGATCAAACCCAACTCTGCTGCATCTCCTGCACTGGCAGGCAGATTCTTTACCACTGTACCACCTGGTATATTATGTAACAATTTTTTAAGCTTTAAAAATGCGATGTGCTGCACTCAGTTGCTCAGTCATGTCCAACTCTTTGCAGCCCCATGGAATGTAGCCTGCCAGGCTCCTCTATCCATGGAGATTCTCCAGGCAAGAACACTGGAGTGGGTTGCCATGCCCTCCTCAAGGGATCTTCCCAACCCAGGGATTAAACCCAGGTCTCCCGCATTGCAGGCAGATTTTTTACCAGCTGAGCTACCAGGGAAGCCCTAAAAGTGTGGTACCATAGTATAATAAAGGAAAAGAATTTTTCATTTAAACTTACAACGTTTCTGGGAGGAGTCACTGAAGAAGCAGGTCCAGAAACACTCGCTGGCTGTCTAGAATCTTTTGCTTGATTTTTGCCACCTGATCTAAAAGATACAAATACTTTTGAGCTAAATTAAGATTAAGACATTTCTACATGACATAGCATTAATATACAGACTTGTATTTTCCCAAATACAGAAGAATGATACTGGTAGTGGTGGTGGATATGATCATGATGATAGCTAAAATTCGTATGGCATTTTTAATAGTTCTCATCCAGTTTTAATCCTTAGAGTACTAGAAAGTTTTATTAATCTCATTTTACAATTAAATAAACTGAAATACTAAGAAATAATTTAGACAATCAGGCCAGTGTTCTCAAACTCCTCAAGTCTTCCTGAAATCAGAGACTACTAAAATAATATTCTTAGGTCTAAAGTAGTCACTCTGAATATCAGGAAGTCCAAGAGAAGCAAAACAAGCTGGCTGGAAAGATGTCAGCTAAGAGTCAGACATTGCCAAAAAGATAGTAAGTAAGCTATGTACAGGAAACAGCTATTGCTATGAAACTAAAATTTCAGAGATGCAGACTGGGGAATTATCTACATGGATCAGTCAGTCTGAAGCCTGAAAGAAAGTTAAGAGAAAAAAGCATAGAAAGATAAATCTGGGGAAGTCCCTGGCAATCCAGTGGTTAGGACTTGGTGCTTTCATTGCCAGGGACCCAAGTTCAATCCCTGCTTAGAGAATCAAGATCCTGCCAAACCACTCAGTGTGGTCAAAAAAAAGGGGGTACAGGCATATGTCTCAATAAACTATATTTTAAAAACAAAAAGAAATCTACATCTGTTTTAGAACACATTAAAAAAATAAAGCTAACATGAGGATTCTCTAGGAAAATATTATGCAGTTTTTAAGTAAGTGAGAAATAGGGCAATGAAGTAAAGGTGAGCATTCCAGGCAAGATATGAACATTTTGGAATCATTACCATAATAAAAACTAGCTATTAAGTAACTGCATTGTGCTATGGATTTTATTTGTTAATATTTCCTTATTTAATCCTCACATGAAGCCCTCCAGAGATAGGTAATATTATTATTCTCATTGTAGAGGATGTAAACCAAGGCTCAGATACTTATTATTTCTGTTCATAATTCTAGCAAATGATAGCTTTGCTAGAACTTGAACTTAGGTCTGACTACAAGGTCCATGCTAACACATGCTACATTCCAATGCCAACGTATTAGAAATGATTGTTGAGAGACAGTAGTACAAGAGTCCAACATGTAGACTAGAAATGTCAGCTGTCTGAATTATGACAACCCTTTCTTCCATCAAAGATTATTTCTTAAAAGCTGATGATACATAAAATCTGTTTTCAAAACAGACTTGAAGACTACTTCTAGGAGAACTGATACTGGAAATAGACAAGGAAGAAAAAATTTTAATGGCATGTAAATCAGAAGTTGTAGCCCCAAATTCTACTTACCCCACTATCAGAAATGAAAGTCAAGTAAAATGAAGCCTAGGGGCCATTTTCAATAGTATACAGGTTGGTGTCATCATAACCTTTTTCCCTCACCATTATAAGAGGTGGCTGAGTCACCACTTACCCTTTAATTCCTGCTCATCATGTCAAAAGAATAGAGAGATAAACTAGAATGCTAGTTTTAAACTATCTTCTATGATATGATTATCATCATACATAATTAAATTACTTAGTAAGAATTTAAAAGAAAAATAATCTAAGTACTCATTTGTCTGTGATCTCTTCCTTCTGCAGTAGCTTCTCCGTAGCTGGTTTCTCTTAATGAAGACAAAAACACCCAATACAATAAGAGGAACAATTAGGAAGAAGAATATCAGGAGTCCGTCCCTCAATGCAGCATTGTTTTCTAGAGAGAAGGAGTTTATATTAATGATAATTAAATTAGAAGTTAACTTGTATTAACTAAAACATACTAAATGATGATATATTTTACACTCATCTTCACATTGTTCAAAAGTCACACTGATATCAACTGAAAAACACTGAGAAGTCTTATTGACTCCTCCTGCTTACTCACGTCATTTCTGCCTTCCTAAAGGTAAAGTGAAAGTGAAGTCGCTCAGTCGTGTCCGACTCTTTGCGACCCCATGGACTAGTAGCCTACCAGGCTCCTCCCTCCATGGGATTCTCCAGGCAAGAGTACTGGAGTGGGTTGCCATTTCCTTCTCCATCCTAAAGGTAACCACTTTTATTAATTTCTTCTATAATCTTACACTGTTTCTTCATGCAAAGTTAAGCAAGAACAAAATATGTTTTATTGTGACCCTTTCTTACACAAAAGGTAGCATGGCATAAATGCCATTCCATTTGTTATTTTTTCACTTAGCCATACTACATATCTTCCCAAACCATACATAGAGCACCACCTCTTTTTCTGTATAGCTATACAAAACTCCATTGCAAGAATGCCCTATAGTTTATTCAGTTAGTGAGTACCCAGTAATACTTTCATTTTTCCAATCTTTGCTATTACAAAAACATATTACAATGAATAGCCTTGTATACATGTCATATCACATAGATGTACCTATAGAATAATTTCCCAAAAGTAAAACTGACATATCAGAGGGTAAATGTACTTGTTGTTTTTTAAAGGCATCATCAACTTGTCTACCACAGTGGTAGTTACAAGTTAGCATGCCATATATCCAAACAAAACTATAATTCAAAAAGGTACATGCACCCCTATATTCTTGACAGCTTTATTCACAATAGCCAAGACATGGAAACAACCTAAATGTTCACTGACAGATAAATGGATAAGTAAGATGTGGTACTTAAATACCATGGACTACAACTTAGCTATAAAACAGAATGAAATAATGCCATTTGCATCAACCTGGATGGACCTAGAAATTATCATACTAAGTGAAGTCAGTCAGAAAGAGAAAGTCAAATACCATATGGTATCACTTATATATGGAAACTAAAATATAACAGAAATGAACTTATCTACAAAACAGAAACAGACTCACTCACAGACACAGAGAACACACTTCTGGTTACCAAGAGGGATAGGAGGAGGGGAGGAATGGATTGGGGGTTTGGGATTAGCAGATGCAAACTATTATATATACACTGAATAAACACAGTCCTTCTATATAACACCAATACTTTGGCCACCTGATGCAAAGAGCTGACAATTAGAAAAGACCCTGATGCTGGGAAAGACTGAGGCAGGAGGAAAAGGGGACAACAGAGGATGAGATGGTTGGGTGGCATCACCAACTCAATAGCCATGAGTTTGAGCAAGCTCCAGGAGGGAGCCTGGACAGGGAAGCCTGGCATGCTGCAGACCATGGGGTTACAACAAGTCGGACACAACTGAGCAACTGAACTGAACTGACTCTATAACACAGGAAACTATATTCAATATTCTGTGATAAATCACAATGGAAAAGAACATAAAAAGAATGCATATATTTATATATGTATAAGTGAATCACTTTGTTGTATAGCAGAAATTAACACAACATTGTAAATCAACTATATTTCAATAAAATAAATTTTCTTAAAAAGTTAGCATACTAGCCAGCAATGTACAAGAATTCCTCACAACCTCACCCATAGAGTCAAACTACTGCATTTTTGCCAAACTGGCAGGTGAAAATTTATATCTTATATGATTTTAATTTGGATTTCTCTTTTTGTACCATGATTTGAGCAACTTTTCATGTTTAAGAAAATACTGTATTTCTTTTTCTTCTCAGTTTCTAAAAGTCCTTTATCTATTAGGGAGAAAAGTTTTGTCTATGATAAATTGGCAATATTTTTCCCATTTTGTCATGCCTTATGGTACAATGCTTTTCTCCATGCATAATTTTATTATTCTAAGGTAGCTAAATTTATCTTATTTTTTGTGGCTTATGGACTTTAAGTCTTATAATTTTAAAAATTCATTAGTTAACATTAATTTTGTCTGCTTCATGTTCTTCAGTGAAATATAGTAAATATGAACATAAGTGGTAAACTATGAAATAATCCTAATTTTAAATTTGTAAAAGTACCAAAACTTTGTTTTAAAAGTTATATGAAACTACATAAAATACTCAAAACAATTAAAAATAAAAATATGAAAACTTAAAGCCAATTTGATATATCATTTTATACCTAATAAGAAAAGGTCAAAATTTAAAGCAACACTGGCCAGGTTATATTAAAATTGGCACCTTCATACTGTCAGTGGCATTACACAAGCTCATTTGGAATTTTTATCAAGAACCATAAAAAGGATTATACCCTTCAGTCTAATAATCTCATTATGGCAATTTATGCTTCAGTTGGGAAAAATGTTTAAGTATTAAGATGTACACTACAATGTCATCAATGCATATCAAGAACTTAGAGACAACCTAAATGTCAAATAATTAGATAAAAGCTAAGTCAAGTTATGACACAATCCATCAATGAATTAAAATGTATAGTTCTGACTTCCACTTCTAGCCAAAATGGGGTAACAGGGGCCAGATTTATCCTGCTGGCTATAGGAACCAGAAAACCAGGCAAAATACTTAAAGCAATGGTTTTCACAACATTGGACATATGGCAATGAAAAGCAGTGATCCCTTAGAGCTTTACAAGGGGAGCTCTACAATTACCCCAGTTTGCTGCCTAGGGAAAGTTAACAGATTGTGATGAGGGGTGTGGGAACCTAAGTGAAATCCAGTGGTTTCCTTGAGGTGAGGAATAGATTCTGGTTGAGGAAGAAGTCAAGATAACTAGAGTTCACAAGCAAAGTACCAGAAGGGAGAAAGCTGCACAGACAAAACTTGAAAGATCTGCAGAGGGTTCCCCTCAGATACTCAGTTGAGAACTGATCAATGTATGCATGTAAGGAAATCACCTGAAGCCAGAGATAGAATCACCTGAAAGGATTAGTGGGAACAAACCCCACACACAACTCACACAGAACTAGAAAGAATGCCTTTTCCTACCACTTTTAGTGGAAAACTCCATAGTTAATGGCATTGAATAGAATAAACAGAAAGGGTTTGCCTCAGTAATGGGGTAAAATCAATCCGAGGCTAAATGCTGCTCAGGTCCCCCCCAATAGAGCTTTAAAAAAGGTTCTAAAGGACCGTACTACATCCAGGTAACTTAAGCCCACTTAAGCTTACATCCAAAGTTCATCAGCAGAAATCCAAAAATACCTAATATCCAACAGGCAAAATTCACAGTTTTGGGAATTCAGTAAAAAAGTTACAAGACATACAAAGAAGCAGAAAAAATATGACCCAAATCAGGAGATTAATTCATAAAAACTAATAAATGATACAGGTGACAGAATTAGTAGACAAAGACATTAGATATTACTATAACTATTCTACATGTTCAAGAAGCTAGCGTAAAGATTGAATATGCTATGTAGAGATGAAAAAGGAAGAAAAGAAGAAAGAAAGGGAGGAAGGGAGGGCAAGGGAGAAAACAAAAAAGGAAGGGAAAGAAAGAAAGAGCAAGGAAAAGAAAGAGGAGGGAGAAATAGAACTTACAGAGATAAAAACTTCAACATCAAAGATAAAGAATACACTGGATGGATTTAATAGCAGATCAGACATCACAGAAGAGTAAACTTGAAGAAAAATAATAGAAACTATCCAAAATTAAACACAAAGAATAAATAATTTTTTTTTAATCAAGTGCCAACAAAGGTCCATCTAGTCAAGGCTATGGTTTTTCCAGTGGTCATGTACGGTTGTGAGAGTTGGACTGTCAAGAAAGCTGAGTGCCAGAGAATTGATGCTTTTGAACTGTGGTGTTGGAGAAGACTCTTGAGAGTCCCTTGGACTGCAAGGAGATCCAACCAGTCCATTCTAAAGGACATCAGCCCTGGGTGTTCTTTGGAAGGAATGATGAAGCTGAAACTCCAGTACTTTGGCCACATCATGTGAAGAGGTGACTCACTGGAAAAGACTCTGATGCTGGGAGGGACTGGGGGCAGGAGGAGAAGGGGACAACAGAGGATGAGATGGCTGGATGGCATCACTGACTCGATGGACATAAGTTTGGGTGAACTCCGGGAGTTGGTGATGGACAGGTCGCTGAGAATCGGACACGACTGAGCAACTTCACTTTCACTTTTCATTTTCATGCACTGGAGAAGGAAATGGCAACCCACTCCAGTGTTCTTGCCTGGAGAATCCCAGGGAGGGGGGAGCTTGGTGGGCTGCCGCCTATGGAGTCACACAGAGTCGGACACGACTGAAGCGATTTAGCAGCAGCAGCAGCAGGGAGGCCTGGTGTGCTGTGATTCATGGGGTCGCAAAGAGTCGGACACGACTGAGCGACTGAACTGACTGACTGAAAACAATGAGAAGTGAAAGAACTGCAAGTAGCCAGATGTACATATAACTGGAGTCCCTGAGGGATGGAGTAAAAAAAGAAAAAATATTTGAAGAAATAATGACCACACTTTTCCCAAATTTAAAGAAAAAAGCACAAATCCAGAAAGTTTAAGAAACCCCAAGCACACCATAATCAAACACTAAAAATTAGAGATAAAATCTTATTAGCAACCAGAGGGTTAAAAAAAAAAAAAACCTACAAACAGAAGACAAAAAAAAAAGACAGATTTCTCAGGAAAAACAATGCAAGTCAGAAGACAATGTAGGAACATCTCTGAAGGAGTAAAAGGGGTATAAACTGTCACCTTAGAATTCTTTACCTAGTTATTATTCAAGAAGGAAGGCAAAATGAAGACCTTTTCAGATATAAGAAAGCTAAAAGTCAATTTTTCACTGCCAGAAATGTGAAAAGAAGTCCTTCAAGTGGAAAGTGAATGATACCACATGGAAATCTGACTTTACACAAAAAAGAAGAGCACCAGAAATGGTAACTATGTGGGTAAACATAAAGATCTTTCCTAGTATCTAAATTTCTTTTAAAAATAATCAACTATTTAAAGCAAAAGTGATAACAATGTATTATAGGTTTAAAACATATATAGTATGATAATACAGTACAAAAGCCAGGAGGAGAGAAATGAAAGCATCCTGAAATGGCACAATATCATATGAAGGGAGACTGTGATAGAAAAATATCATTATGTTAGATTTAAACCCAAGCATATCAATAATCAAACAAAATATAATTGGCCAAAACAACTCAATTAAAAGGCAGAAACTGGCCAAGTTAAAAAAAAAGCCAAGACCCAGCTAAATGCTGCCTATGAGAAACCCACTTTAAATATAAAGACACAAACAGATTAACTGATGTGGGAAGTGAGGGGAAGGTACAAGGATGCCCAATTTCTGACATGGACCACAGAGAGATCACACTCATTTTCCTCTACACTACTTGCCGTTGTACGTAGGTCCACTGTCCACACTTCCTCCGTATCCTTTAGTCTCACAGTTGGGGGGAGCCCAGCCGTTGTCACAGTGACAATTTTTATTGCTATTACATACCTTCAAAACAATCAAAATACCACTTTCGTTAATTGTGAATGACGTTCTAAATCATGAACGCAAGGATAGAAACCAAGAGAAAAGACTAAATTCATGCAAATCCATAGACATTCTTTTTAAGAATGAAGAATTTATCAGGTATCTAAATTCCCCAATAACTAAAAACCTTAAGAAATCTCACTGAGCATCCTCATGGAGAACTCTCATTATTCAAGCACTACTTTTGTGAACAAACCAAGAGACTATTACCTACCCCATGTCCATGACACTTTTCCTGAATGTCACAGTCATAATTCAGAACAGAAACATTTACACATGCGAAATTTCTACAGATCTGAAAGAAAAAGAAGTAATGAATAAAGAAAACTTGAACATATTAGTAAACTAGCCAGGGGGAAAAAAAGACCTGGGTGAAGATGATTTCATTGGTGAATTCTTTCATACTTTTAAGAAATAGTTAATTCCCATACTGCATATTTGATGAAATTAACTAACTGACATAGAACTAACAATCAAAAAGGACAAAGATGACACAAAGGCCTAAAACAAAGCTATAATCTATCCTTCTATACAAATATACACGTAAAAATCTAAAGTAAAATATTCACAAATGGATTTTTTTCAAATCAGACAGAGATAATCCTACTACTATTAGAAAAGGCTCTGAAACTCCACAACTATTCATTCATGTTTTCTTTCTTTAGAGATTTAAATTAGTTGGATTTTAAAATCTTTACTTTACCCTTGCAGCCTTTTACCTTTTCTCTCATTTTTCTGTTTTAGTCTTTCTGTTCAGCTTCCTCACAAAATCCTCCAACTTTATATAACAATAAATCTATAGTTCAGTTATATACGCATGAAGATGAACAGTGTACTAGGGTTAGGACAGGGAGACAGACATCTCTTAGGAGGATGACCAACTAATACCAAAAATCTTATCTTCTCATCTCCAACCTGCTCCTAGGGTAACAGGCAACTCGTTGCTTTGTTGACAAGACAGGAGAAGCAGACAGAAGAAGGACTAGCTTCTCCATCAGTCAATTAAATGTAAGTCCATTTTCAATATCATGTTTTCCCCCACCCTTCTCAGCTATAATCATGGTTTCCAAATCACCAATCTGTTTAGGGTTCTGCCAGGCTAAGATACAGGCTCTTTGTTCACACTCTATCAGTCTGTACTGTAAAAGTAGTAACTCTGGCAAACTACTTTCTTTCCTCTTTCAACTTTTCAAAACCTGTTGAAATCTTTATCTACTGATGCAATCTCATATACTTCATGCTTTGGAATCTATTCCCTAATTAGTTCCTTTATATTTTGAGAGAAATTGTCAGACAAACAGGATAAATGAATACTGCAATCCAGCATCTTTTATAGGTTTTTTCCCAATTCATATTTTCACTCTGAACTTGCAATAACTTGTTCTAACTGACTGTAATGATTACTTTTATGTGTCTGCCTGTATAAGACAGAGGTCCAGGAATCAAGGCATGGAAGTGGAGTGGCACCATTCACTATTTCTCTTCATGACCCACTAGCAAAATGTTTGCTCCCTGCTCCCACGACTTTATGCTCTATAGTTAATCTAGAAGTCTTAATTCTAGAGGGAAGAATGCTTCCATCAGGAAACACTTCAGTGATTCCACTGAACTGGAAGTTAAGACTGCCACCCACTCACTTCAGATTTCTCATGCCTCTAAACGAACAGACAAAGAAGGGAGTTACTGTGGGCTGATGTGACTGATCCATTCCCAAGGGAAAACTGGACTGTTACTCCACAATGGAATAAGGAAGAGTATGTGTGGAATATAGGAGATCCCTTAGGGTGTTTCTTAGTATGACCATTATAAAGACCAGTAGAAAACTACAACCACCCAACCCTAACAGGACTACTAACAGTCCAGAGCCTTCAGGAATGAAGGTTTTACAGCATCCTGCCAAGTAAAAACTCCTAATCAGCTGAAGTCCTTGCAGAAACAAAGACAATAAAGAATTAGGGAAGAAGACAGTTAAAAAATAACCAGCTATCGGGACTTTCCTAGTGGTCCAGTGGTAAAGACTCTGTGCTTCCACTACAGGAAGCATGGGTTCGATCCCTTGGGGAACTAAGATACCATAAGCCACATGGTGCAGCCAAAAATAAGAAACAAATGAAACATCAGCTATAACTATATTACAGAAATGAAAACTGTAATTATCATGACCATTCCCTCATTTTGTTATAAACATGCTTGTGTGTACGTGTATCAAATACTTTTTTCTTCTCTTAGTCCCTCAGGTAACATACAATGTATTACCTTTATATCATAGTATTTAAGTATTGCTAACTTTACATGACAGGATTTAAGTTACAGGCCATCAAGAAAAGTACACAGTAGTGAAAGAATTAATCTGCTCAAGGTAGGATTTAGTGCATTTTTGGTTACACATGAGATACAATGGTTGTACACACTTCTACCATGTTATGAAAAATTATGACCATGCTATTGTCTTCAAGATTATCTCAAAGACTGTTATGTCAAAGATTATGTATAATTTAAGGAGATGCATAAGGACCCCAAGCTAACAAGATGTGGACCTGGGATGTTAATTTCATGCATCAACTTGACTGGCTCACAGGGTGCCTAGATATTTGATCAAACATTATTCTAGATGTTTCTGTGGGACGTTTTCAGAAGTGATTAACACATACGTTCATCAAATGTAAAACAAGTTACCCTCCTTATCTTGGTCTTGTCCAATTAGTTAATGACATGAATAAAATTAAAAGGCTGACCCTCCTCCAAATAAGAGAGAATTTCTCCTGCTGTCTCCCTTCTAACTGGGACACTGTTTTTTTTTTTTTCCTTGCCTCTGGACTCAGGCTGAATCATAACTCTTTCTGGGACTCAAACTTGCTAGCCTTTAAACAGGAAGTACACCATCAGGTCTTCTGGGTCTCCAACTTGCCCACTGCAGATCTTGGGATTGTTATCTTTCATAATTGTATAAGCTAATGCCTTATTTTTTTAAAAAACCTTATACACACACACATACGCACACACACACACAACCTAATGGTTCTGTTTCTCTGGAGAACCTTGACCAATTATTTCTCTATTATATTCAAACCAAAAACAACTAAACTGTACATGTGTTGAGGTAAACCACACTTTAGCACACTGAGCAAAATGCACAACTCAACAGCAAAAGCTACATAGGCATGAGACAAGAATGAATATTTTTCTACTTCTATTAACTAAATTCTATTCTAGTGACTGTCTGTTACACTCAATGTTTGGGTTCGCCTCAAAACACCTATGCTGAAGCCCTAATCCACGTGTGGTGACATCTGAAGGTATGTAATTAGGGTGTGTTGAGGTCATGATGATGAAACCCTGGTGCAATAGGATTAGTTCCCTTGTATGAATAGACATCAGAGAGGAGACAATCATGTCTGTACTTCATGAGATCCTGAACTGGTCAGGCCATGGTCAGGAAGGAGCCCAGCACATCCAAGTACCTCACTGGGGACATGCAAAGCCATGCCTCAAGAACCAGGTCTACAGACTTCAGTTTTGCCTGCAAAATGTGAAATGGCTCCTGGGATTTCATTCCAGTCCATTTCAATCACAGTCCACTAACCAGTCCTGCCCATCCAGGGACTCAATTAGTGAACAGACAGTAGCCTTCTTAGGTACCTGATAGGAGTTCCACCCATCCATGCAATTCGTAATAGGCCTGCTGTTTCAGGACCCAACTGTGGACCATGTCTTGGGGCTACCTCCTGAAAAGGGCAGTTCAATATACCCAGGGACCAGTTAGCACCCCTACCCTACCAAGTCCCTGATAAAAAGTTCACCAACCATAGGTCCCACTGCATATCTAGAGACAGATTTGAAACCAGCTCCAAACCAAGCAGACTAAGATTCCAGAGATAATCCCATCTGCACACAAAACAGACAGGAGGTCTTTACCAGCTGAAACCTTTCTGTAGAGATTGGAAGAGGTGTTTACCCCCTTCAAATACACAAACACCAATGCAAGGCTACATGGAAAAATCAAGCAAATATGACATTACCAAAGGAAACTAATAAAGTTCCAATAAAACGAAAAAAAAAAGCTTATAGTAGATGCACAAAAGATAAACAGAAAAGAATTAAAGCATGCACTACAATAAAATATATCAAAAGACAGAAAGGGAGGAACAAAAAAACTACAAAACAGGCAACAAACATTTAACAAAATGACAGTTAAATAAGTCTTTACCTATCAATAGTTACTTTAAACATAAATGAACTAAATTCCTAAAACAAAAGACACAAAGTGATTGAATGCATTAAAAAAAAAGAAAAAAGATCTAACAATATGTTGCCCACAAGAAATTCACTTTAACTTTAACCATATGCACCAGTTGAAAGTAGAGATGGAAAAAGATATTCCATGCAAATAGTAACCAAAAGAGAACAGAAGTAGCAACAATTATATCACATATAATACACTTTCAGACAAAATCCATCACAAGAGACAAAGAAGGTTTCTATATACTGATAAAGGGGTCAATTCATCAAGAGTATATAACAATTACATGCACCCTATATTGGAGCATCTAATATTTAATCCAAATAATAACAGAATTGAAGGGAGAAATAGACAGCAATACAATAACAGTATAGGGGACTTCAGTTTCAATATTGGATGAATGATGCATACAGAAATGTAATAAGGAAACAGACCTGAAGAACAATATAGACCAAAAGATATATACAGAATATGTCATACAACAGCAACAGAATATGTCATACAACAGCAGCAGAATATATATTTTTCTTAAGCACACACAGAACATTCCATGTAATAAACCATATGCTGGGCCACAAAGCAAGGTTTAAGAAGATCAAAATCCTATCTAGTTTCTTTTTCGACCACAGTAGTATAACTAGTGGAAAACTGGACAATTCACAAAACTGAAAATTAAACAACACACTCCTGAACAACCAGTCCTGCCATTTGCAACAATCTGGATGGATCTTCAGAGCATTCAGACTAAGAGAAATAAGTCTGATGGAGAAAGATTAATTCCATATGATCTTACTTATATATGGAATTTTTAAAAAACTGAACTCAGAGAATGGAAGGGTGGTTGCCAGGAAATGGGAGAAATGGAGAGATGTTGGTCAAAAGGTATAAACTTTCAATTATAAGATGGATAAGTTCTGGGGATCTAATATTCAGCATGGTGATTACAGTTAGCAATACTGTATTATATTCTTGAAAGTTGGTAAGAGTAAATCTTAAAATGTTCTCACCCAAAAAAAATGTATGCAAGGTGACAGATGTGTTAACTAACTTTACTGTGCTAATTATTTCACAATATATATCAAATCATCACATTGTACAGCTCAAACTTACATAATGTTACGTATCAGTTGTATTTTAATAAAGCTGGGCTTGGCTGCAGGGGAGGTGGCGAGGGACAACAATGGAAAACAAAGATGAAAGATACAGTAAAAAAAACCACAGGAACATTATCTGAGATTCTGGGGTTCCAAAGCTCTGTATTTGATTCTGTGGTTTGAATCAGTAAATTTCCTGCTATGATTTAATTCAGCCTTAGCTGAGTTTCTGTGAAATTTAAGAGTACTGACTAAAATTCACAGAGTAAATTTTCATTAGTTAAAAAAGCATAAGTGGACAGCTTCAGAAATATAAAAGTATATTCACCAGCACAAAGACTGAGAAATAAATCTACATTACCAGTGTTTGCTCCAGGGTTGTAAAGATAATTTAATGTCAAGGAATTTATCAATATAACTCAGCACATGAACAAGTCAAAGGAAAATATGTAGTGATTATTTAAACAGCTACTGGAAAATACTTATAAAATTTTAAAACTACTTGTTCTTTTCTTCTTACTAATTACAATTAAAAGGATTCTCCATTAAATGAAAAACATTATCTATCCCAAGTCAACAGTCAAAATCACATGTAACCCTGAAAGACTGCACATATTCCCAGTCAAGTTAGGGAGAAGACAAAGTACACTATCATGATTATTATTTAAAATTATCCTGCAAGTTTTACCATTGCAATTACACAGGAAAAAAATTCAAATTGTAAGTATCAGAAAGGAAATCAACTTTCTATCATTTACAAATAACAGCTTACCTAAAAAATTCTAATACAATAATATGTAACACTAAGCGTATGGCTGGTGACAAAGTAAATATACACAAATGAATATATTTTTCTGAATATCAATAATAGCCAATAAAAATATAAACAAAATAGCTTCTCTTACCAATAAAAACAAATTAAAAATGTAACATAACAAATCAGAAAACATAATAAATCTGTGTTATTCAAAATAGCAATCAAAATATAAAATACCTAGGAATAACAAAAAAATGAAAAGGAGCTTTATAACTAAAGCTTTAAAATACAACCCCCAAGAAATTGAGAGACATACCATGTTCTTCTATGAGAAGACTGAATAATGTAAAGATGTCAGTTTTCCCCATTACAAATTTATAAATCTGATTTGATCCCAACCAAAATTCCAAAGCGCTTTTATTTTTAAATTTTTTTTTGGCACCTTGACAAAATGATCTCAAGTTCATCTGTAATAATAAATTAATATTAATAGCGAAGAAAACTATGAAAAAAGAATGAAGGGGCATTTATGAAACCAAATATTAAAAATACATTATAAAACTGATGAAAACTAAAAGAAGTCAATACTGACATATGAGTAGTCTGACCAATCAGTGGACATGATGTGAAAAAGCAGAAACCAAGCCCAAGTATATATAAAAATTTAATAAGCAATTTAAATAAGATTTCAAATTAAAAGAGAGATTATACTTGAGGTATAGGCAAATAACAAACCATTCTTAAAAAAGTAACATTAGAAGTCAGCATACAGTCATCATCTCTAAATGAATAAAATGATAAAAAGAAAAAAAGAATGCCAACCTCATACTATACACTCAAACTGGACTAAAGAGATAAGCATTTAAAAAAATTTTAATGTCCTAGAAAATAATTCTCTGATACTATACACTAAGAAGTCTTTAAAATTTGAAAGTCAGACTTTCTTTACTTTTCTTTTCTTAAAGGAAAAGAATAATAGATTTGTTTATATAAAAAAGTAAACATGGAAAAAAATACTAAAATCAAAAGAAAGAGGCAAGTAATAAACTGGGCAAATAAATTTTTTAAATGTATTATATTAAGTTTTATATGACATAAGTTATAGCTCTTTAAAAATTGATAAGAAAAACACACCATTTTTTAAATAAGCAAAGAATATTAACAAGCAAATCACAAAAGAAGGAAGAAATATATGGAGACTAAAAAACTGAATGTCACTAGCAGTAAAGAAAGAGCAAAATAAAAAGAAAATGACCAATGAAAGTTTAAAAACAATAGTACCTAATCCTGATTACAATATAGAGAATTGAAACACTTAACTATTGAAAACTGCTCAGAAAGTAAACAGGGAAAAACTTTTCTAAAGAGAAATTTGGTAAAACTATATATAAAACCTTAAACATATGTACCCCAATAGGTTTTAACCTCAGAAGACTTTTAACCTCAGAAAACCACCAGGATGTTGTGAAATTTCTTATAAAGTCCTTTACCTCAACATTGTTTATACTAACCTCAGCAGCTGAGTTAATGGCATGGCAAAGTGAAAGTCACTCAGTCATGTCCGACTCTTTGCCACCCCATGGCTATAGTCCACAGAATTCTCTAGGCCAGAATACTGGAGTGGGTAGCCTTTCTCTTCTCCAGGGGATCTTCCCAACCCAGGGACAGAAGCCAGGTCTCCTGCATTGCAGGTGGATTCTTTACCAGCTGAGCCACAAGGGAAGCCCATGGCAAAAGAAGACATAAAAACACAAGGGTCTTTTTGTAAGAATGAGGGACAACAGAATGCGAATTGAAAACTTGGTAGAAACTGAGGTAACCTGAAGGTCTCTGTCTTTTCATGTGTCCCATGGTCCCATAATCAGTCAATTGTGTTCGCTCTTTCCTCCTCTGTTTTCCTGTGAGTTGGTTTCTTCAATTTGTTCAACAATCCTGCAACCTTAGATCTATCCTATATAGCTTAAGCTTGCTAGCACCCTTCTAGCCCTACTCCTACATTATGGCATCTCTCAGAGACTTCTCAGTTTCAGCTCTACTCTTAACTGCCTTTCTTTACTTATGTATTCCCCGCACAAATGGAATTAGGCCTAGCTCATCTCATCCAGAACCACTGGTAGTAACTCAGCAGCTAACTCTTGGCTCATATCTGATCCAAACAGTTGTGGTCAGAGTAGCAGGAAGCGTGGGGAAGACAAGCATTACAACACTTCTAGTACAGTCACATACACATGTACACATGTACACATACACACACACACACACTCTCCTGAAAATCCCCTAAATATCCCAGCAAGTAGTACCCTGGCTAATAAACTATAGCACAATGAAAGGGGGGTGGGGGAGGTGCCCAGTATATTACAACATAGAAACAACAGGTTATAATACATGACTTTAAGGAAGAAATCAGAATAACAGAATTACAGTTTCTTTTTATAGATATAGACGTTTCTTTAATGAAATTGTAGAAACTACCAAATTAGGTGCAGATAATGAATATTCCAACTCAGTGACCATTATAAAAACTGATCATTTCCATAGTTAAAGAAAGCATTATATGAAACTAACACAACTGCAAATCAACTATATTCCAATAAAAATTTTAAATGAAAAGAAAGCTTTATAAGGCTATAAATCATTAGGAGGTATAGCCATTCTTAATTTTATTCTTGGTGGCTTTCTGTTTTTCCAAATCTCCACAATGAGTAGAGATTTCTTTTATAACCAGAAAAGAACCACTCACTTTGTATAATGATTTTATTTTTAATTCTGAATTTTTTTCTTTGTTTTAAAAAACATTTTTATTACCTTTCCAACATCACATCTGGTGCCTTCATTCACCATGCCAGGATCTGGAACATCGGATCCAAGCTGGAAGTCCACACCCCAGCACTTGGTACCTTTTCCAGGAGTCTGAATGATAGCAGGCACAACTCCGAATACAGGCAATTGTTGTACATTCTCACACTGAAGCTTTCCACACAAAGCATTCCTGGAAAGAAAGAGAAATAATGCAAACTACAATGCATCTGGTGTAGATACAAAAGAAAAATTATATATTTTTATACAGAGAGTTTATTTCTATTTAGCTGAAGGGAATCTCAACAGAGAAAGTGTGTGACAGCAACAGAGATCAAAGTAGCTCTCTTTAAATACGGCAAAGAGAAGAGGTAAGTGCATGTAAAGACGCAAATTCCTAGGGTACCAGGGATGATGATGCCGACACCTAAGAATCCCTCTTCACTATCTGCTTAGGGCTCAAAAAAGTCTAACTAATGTAGTTGCTTTTAAATGTGATATAATTTTATAAATGCTTTTACACTGAAAATAACGGAACTATACAGAAATTCAATGGTGTCTTTTTATTGAGTTATAATAAAGAGGAGTCAGATTTTGTAATGTTAAACAAGCTTGAAGGAACTCAATCGCTCTTCGCTTGGCTAACTCTTACTTACTGAAAGACTCAATTCATTAGTTCATCAATTCACTAATTCAGTATTAGAACTCTACAAAGACCTCATTGACTACAATTCCTATTACCAAGGGTGTGTGAGTTAATGTTCTTCCTATATCCCTTCATGATACATTAAGTATCCCTAATATCAACTCTTAAGATGCTGCACTGAAATTTCCTTTTTAATTGCCTGTCTTTTGATCTAAACACCTACCCTATTAATTCATCACCTCCTAAATATTCTCACACTATCATAACATTCTTTTACTTCCTGAGTTAACATCTTTCTCTCTATAACTTTTTCTCATTGGTCCCAGATGGTCAACATGAGACCACACAGATAATATCTTTTCTTTCCTCTACATGGCAAACTTTTAGGACAATTGTCATGCAGGTCCGAATGACTTACTTCACCAGGGAAATATTCTACAATTATTTCTCATGCAACGAGAAAGCTCCCCTCTTAAGTATGTTCCAGTTTGTCTCACTACCTATCAAGCACAGTGCTCGGAGTGAAACAGGAAATTTCAGTTACAGTCTGATAAACAAAGAACAAGATGAACTGTCATTTACTTCACTGAGATATTATACTTCTATGAAACCCAGGATGACAGTAGCTCTTATGGAAGCTACATTATATTACTGATGTCCTTCAATTTATCCTTAGTTAAAACCTCTATTTGTTTCTTGCACATGCTCCTATTAAGCCTGCTCCTTCTTCCATGCTGCACGTAAGAGTTAAGTTCTTCTATCCCAACTTGACATTTATTCTTTTTTTTAATTAATTTATTTATTTATTTGGCTGCACCAGGTCTCAGTTGCAGCACTTGGGATCTTTAATTCTGGTATGCAGTACCTAGTTCCCTGACCAAGGATTGAACCCAGGCCCCCTGCATTGAGAGCAGAGAGTCTTAGCCGCTGGACCACCAGGGAAGTCCCTATATTCACTCCTACGTCACCATTTACTTATGAGGCAACCTGAGTGAAATGCTTAAACTTTCTGAATTTCAGTTTCTTCATCTGAAAAACAAGAGCTAAATAATGATGCCTATGTCACATGCAACCATGCATGCTAAGTTGCTTCAGTCGTGCCCAACTCTTTGCAACCCTATGAACTATGTAGCCTGCCAGGCTTCTCAGACCATGAAAGTCTCCAGGCAAGAATACTGGAGTGGGTTGCCATGCCCTTCTTCAGGGGATCTTCCCGACCCAGGGATCAAACCCAGGTCTCCTGTACTGGAGGCATATTCTTCACCATCTGAGCCACCAGGGAAGCCCCAATGTCACATAGTTGAAATTAATTATGAAAACCTCTAAAACAAAGCATAGAATAAAACAGATCTCGGTTAGCATCTATTCAGTTCAGTTCAGTTCAGTTGCTCAGTCATGTCTGACTCTTTGCGACCCAATGAATCACAGCACACCAGACCTCCCTGTCCGTCACCAACTCCCGGAGTTCACTCAGACTCACGTCCATCGAGTCAGTGATGCCATCCAGCCATCTCATCCTCTGTCGTCCCCTTCTCCTCCTGCCCCCAATCCCACCCAGCATCAAAGTCTTTTCCAATGAGTCAACTCTTCACATGAGGTGGCCAAAGTACTGGAGCTTCAGCTTTAGCATCCTTCCTTCCAAAGAAATCCCAGGGCTGATCTCCTTCAGAATGGACTGGTTGGATCTATTGGAACCTACCAAAATTCATTTTTCTATAATGTTCTCAATGTCTCATGTATAGTCTTGGTGACATATTAAAAAGAAAATGGCTGATTCATGTTGAGGCTTAGTAAAAAAACAACAAAATTCTGTAAAGCAATTATCCTTCAATAAAAAATAAACTTTTTAAAAAAGAAAAATAAATACTCAATATATTTTTTAAAATTGATCACAAATCATTAAAAGGATAGTAACTTCAACAGAAAATAGCAAAGATGCAAATATGCAATTCCCAAAATAAGAAATGCAAACAGCCAATAAAGCTAAGGGATGCTTACTGTTATATTCATTTAAATATTATATCACAAGCACCAATAGAAAAACTGCTTCAGGCAAATAGTCATATAAGCAAATAAAATGTTTATGTGACAAATACTGCCAAAAAAAAAAAAGTCTAAAGTAGAGACTTTGGTAATAATAAAAGATTCAGTTCCTTCAGAAGACATATAACAATCCTAAATGTGTATGCACCTAATAATATAAGCACCAAAGAACACACTTTAAAACACATACAAGAAGAATATACAGAACTAAAAGAAGTAGACAACTTCATAATCATAGCTGGAGATCTGCACATATCCCTCTCAGAAACTGAAGAGGAAACAAATACACACATACACCCAGAATACAGAAGATTTGAATGACAATTAATTAACTTGACATTTATGGAACAATATATCCAACAGCAGCAGAATACTCTGCTTTTTAATTGACATGGAACATTGACCAAAACAGACCATATGCTGGACAATAATTCACATCCTAACAAATCGAAAAAAACTGAAATCATAGAAAGTATGTTCTCAATGGAAGTAAACTAGAAACCAACAACAAACAGAAAACCAGAATACTCCCAAATACTTGGAAATTAGCAATACATTTTTAATAACTCATGAGTCAAAGGAGAAATCACAATGTAACTGAAAAAATATTAAGAAGTGAACAATAAGGAAAACACAATATATTAAATTCAATGAAAAAGAAGCATGCAACTTTTTAACCCAGTCACCCTTCCTTTAACTTTCAAATTGCTATTTTTCTCATTTTGATTTAGCCTAATTATGTTAGGAAAAGTGCAGGAAAGAGTCTTCCTTGGTTTTTCTTAAACATCATAAAAGAATCTTGAAAGTGCTGTGCTTATGACTGGTTTTGTATCTGACTTTCCCTTTATCTAGAAAATTACCTATTACAGCATCTATCTTATTCTAAAGCAGTATCATTTTTAAAAGATTGTTCTTGCTAAGGCAATAGTAAGGCAATAAAGCCTTCCCATGCAATTTAAATATACAAAAAAATTCCCTAGAAAAGGAGTGCTACAACTAGTTTTGAGACTACTCAAGATAGTCATATACTTTCTTGTTTTTCTAACTTCTTTCAACCTACTCTGTTTTTTATATCAAGAAAGATATATTGCAAATACTCTATGAAATAGTTTCTATGAATAATTAATTTGTAAAGAATTAGAACAACATAAATTGACTAATTTTTTTTTTAAAGCACATGGCAGTAAGCACTTCTATGACCCTGTGAAGGAAGTTGAGGAAGACTTAGTTCAGTTCAGTTCAGTAACTCGGTCATGTCCGACTTTTGCAACCCCATGAACTGCAGCATGCCAGGCCTCCCTGTCCATCACCAACTACCAGAGTCCACCCAAACCCATGTCCATTTTGTCAGTGATGCCATCCAACCATCTCATCCTCTGTCATCCCCTTCTCCTGCCTTCAATCTTTCCCAGCATCAGGGTCTTTTCCAACAGGTCAACTCTTCGCATCAGGTGGTCAAAGTATTGGCATTTCAACTTCAACATCAGTCCTTCCAATGAACACCCAGGACTGATCTCCCTTAGGATGGACTGGTTGGATCTCCTTGCAGTCCAAGGGACTCTCAAGAGTCTTCTCCAACACCATAGTTCAAAAGCATCAATTTTTCGGCGCTCAGCTTTCTTCACAGTCCAACTCTCACATCCATACATGACCACGGGAAAAACCATAGCCTTGACTAGACAGACCTTTGTTGGCAAAGTAATGTCTCTGCTTTTTAATATGTTGTCTAGGTTGGTCATAACGTTCCTTCCAAGGAGTAAGTGTAATTTAATTTCATGGCTGCAATCAGCATCTACAGTGATTTTGGACCCCAGAAAAATAAAGTCAGCCACTGTTTCCACTGTTTCCCCATCTATTTGCCATGAAGTGATGGGACGGGATGCCATGGTCTTAGTTTTCTGAATGTTAAGCTTTAAGCCAACTTTTTCGCTCTCCTCTTTCACTTTCATCAAGAGATTCTTTAGTTCCTCTTCACTTTCTGCCATAAGGGTGGTGTCATCTGCATATCTGATGTTATTGATATTTCTCCCGGCAATCTTGATTCCAGCTTGTGCTTCATCCAGCCCAGTGTTTCTCATGATGTACTCTGCATATAAGTTAAATAAGCAGGGTGACAATATATAGCCTTAACATACTACTTTTCCTATTTGGAGCCAGCCTGTTGTTCCATGTCCAGTTCTAACTGTTGCTTCCTGACCTGCATACAGAATTCTCAAGAGGCAGGTCAGGTGGTCTGGTACTCCCATCTCTTTCAGAATTTTCCACAGTTTATTGTGATCCACACAGTCAAAAGCTTTGGCATAGTCAATAAAGCAGAAATAGATGTTTTTCTGGAACTCTCTTGCTTTCCGATGATCCAGCGGATGTTGGCAATTTGATTTCTGGTTCCTCTGCCTTTCTAAATCCAGCTTGAATATCTGGAAGTTCACAGTTCACGTATTGCTGAAGCCTGGCTTGGAGAATTTTGAGCATTACTTTACTAGTGTGTGAGATGAGTACAATTGTGCAGTAGTTTGAGCATTCTTTGGCATGCCTTTCTTTGGGATTAGAATGAAAACTGACCTTTTCCAGTCCTGTGGCCACTTCTGAGTTTTCCAAATTTGCTGGCATATTAAGTGCAGCACTTTCACAGCATCATCTTTCAGGATTTGAAATAGCTCACCTGGAATTCCATCACCTCCACTAGCTTTGTTGGTAGTGGTGCTTCCTAAGGCCCACTTGACTTCACATTCCAAGATGTCTGGCTCTAGGTGAGTGATCACACCATCGTGATTATGTTTCATGAAGATCTTTTTTGTACAGTTCTTCTGTGCATTCTTGCTACCTCTTCTTAATATCTTCTGCTTCTGTTAGGTCCATACTATTTCTGTCCTTTATTGAGCCCATCTTTGCATGAAATGTTCCCTTGGTATCTCTAATTTTCCTGAAGAGATCTCTAGTCTTTCCCATTCTATTGTTTGCCTCTATTTCTTTGCACTGATCACTGAGGAAGGCTTTCTTATCTCTCCTTGCTGTTCTTCTATCTTAAAGGAGTTAGTTAAAATGAGACCTGGCAGAGACAGAAGAGCAAATTATGCAGAAGGTACAGCACATGCCCAGGCCCTGTTGCAGAGGGCCAGATCAGCAGAGTGGGAGTATTTCTCAACATTTAATGGCTCAGTAGAGAAAGATGAGCCTACAAATAAAACCATTAAAGAAGCATCCAGAAACAGAGAAAAATACTAGAAGAGCATTCCACACAAAAGCCAACGAAAGGGGCTTCTTCAAGGAGAAAATGGTCAACATAGATGAATGCTACTGAAAGGTCCAGAAGCTTGAAGACCTAAAGATACTCTGTTAGATTTAGGAACAAGGAAGTCACGGTTGTTATTTCTTCTTCATGAGCATTTTTTTACCTCAGTGGCTTCACTATTAACTAACAGAGTAGGAGGTGAAGTGGGTAGAAGAGAAGCATAGCATTATGTATTTAATTTTTTTGGCTTTTTATAACCATTTTTAGAATAAAAATATGAATATTACAAAAAACAAAATAATTGATAGAGAATGTTAGCACTGCAACAGATATAATACAATCTAGTGAGTTTCCAGCTCATTCTCTACAGCCCCATGGCTTCATGGTCAAAGCCTCTGGGTGAACCTCAGCTGGTAGGAATTTCCTGCCCTCACATCCACCAGAAGAGCTCCATTCAGAATGATTTATATGTTTACATACCTACACATATCTATCTGTGTATCTGGAAAGCACAGTATTATAGTCTAATTCCAATTTTATAAAATTAACATTAGTGTGTGTGTGTACAGTGCACAGAATCAAAATAAAGGAAGATGTACATACACTGAAATTAGTGGACATATATAGAAAGAGAGATCATGATAACTTTTCTCTTGTTTATAACTTTGCAATATTATTTTTCACAATGTGCAAATGTTATAGAAACAAAAAAGTTTTCTAATTAATCACTTTAAATTATATAGAGCCAGAAGAAAATTATGAAGTTCTGAATTAATTCTGCAGGTACCTTTATATATGGGTTTAGCAGCATAATCTTTTAACAAAAGGAAAAAGAAGAAGAATGTTTATTTGAGGTTTGTACTATAGAACAAGGATAAACAAAAGTGACATTATAAAAAACATTACATTTTAGACAGGTAATGTCAAAAGCTATGAATTATTTTACCATTCATATTCAGTCTCTCTGAAGCCATGTTTTACAAAATTGTAAGTCTGAAAAGTTATATATTTAAGGAGGAGAAACAGTCACAAGGAGCTATAAAACTTCCTACAGATGACTGATATCACATTCTTTCATGTGCTTTTCTTTTTTTTTTTTTGCCTCCACTTACCCAATGGCACACTTCTTGTATTCATTGCCAGAGAAACCACAATTGCCAAATCTGTCACCTTTGGAATTCACATCAATGAAACATTCCTTCGGGGCAGCCTTGGCTTCTGTAACATCAAAAAAAAAAATTTTTTTTTTGTATACCTGAAACTAACACAACATTGTAAATCAACTATATTCCAATAAATTTTTTTTAATTTTTTTAATGTTTTTAAGACTTGGCAATTTAATTCAGAAATAAAAGCATTCGCCACAACAGTCCATATGCCTGGATGAACTGCCTCAATAACTATGAAAAGATTTCAGAACCTACAGGTGAAACACTTTGCTCCACATTTATAATTAACAACAAAATGTAAAGATAAAGCCTGGTTGGTACTTACACGTTAGCATGGACTTGAACACTCAAATCCTCAAAGAAGTGTCATTAAAGAAGATGAAATTATACATAAGTCAAAAACCACGCACAGTATGGCAGCACTTTCAGTCTACTTATTCTCACTGTTCTCATAGCTCCACTGCACCCCTGGTTAGATCAGGCTGGGGAGAGTTGGTGAAAACACTGCCAGCTATTACTTTTTCACACAGGGATCAAACCTGCATCTCTTGCATTGGCAGGTGGATTCTTTACCACTGAGCTACCAGGGCAGCCCAATTTACCATATATGGAAGCTTAATTTAGGTATTAATTACACTGACAAACAGCCATGACACCGTCAAAGTATCAATCCATTCTTGTTTTCTTGTATTTTATATATGTATCCTTTAATGCTCAACTTTGCCGCTTATATATATTCCTAAAAATATTTTATTTGGAAATATTTTGCAGCCAAAATGGCAGTACTTTCCAAATAATGATGGAAATTCATGTGTCTATATTACACACCTGGTACAATATTGTTCAGTTTAAAAGAAAATGGACATGCAGTGAAAGGAGATGGAATAAAAAAGAGGCAGAGGATGAAGTAATCTGAAAATGGATGCAGAATACTTGCACAGGATAAATGTCACATGGCAATAACCCTAGCAAAACACACATGCTCACATTTATATAAGAAAATGCAGCTAAATTAACAACAACCCCCCCATCTGTAATTACTTATTTTGGTCTGCAATAACCTGCTCATCAGGGCTTCCCCTGTGACTCAGCAGTAAAGAATTCACCTGCAGTTCAGAAGATGCAGAGACACGGGCTCGATCCATGGGTTGAGAAGATTCCCTGGAGGAGGAAATGGCAACCCACCCCAGTATTCTTGCTTAGAGAATCCCATGGACAGAGGAGCCTGCTGGACTACTGTCCATGGGGTTGCAAAAGAGTTGGACACAACTGAGTGACCAAATAGCAACAAACCTGCCCATTAGTGCAAAATATTGGTTTGGCCAAAAAGTTTGTTCAGGTTTTTCCATAACAGAGAAAAACCAATTAACTTTTTGGACAAACCAATATATCAGAGGGCTTCCCTGGTGTTCAGATGGTAAAGAATCTGCCTGCAATGCAGGAGACCTGGGTTTGATCCCTAAGTTGGGAAGGTCCCCTGGAGGAGGGCATGGCAACCCACTCCAGTATTCTTGCCTGGAAAATTCCATGGACAGAGGAGCCTGGCAGGCTACAGTCTATAGGGGCGCAAACAGTTGGACACAACTGAGCAGGTCTCTCCTGACAGGGTCTCTCCTCAGACCCTATCTGGTCAAAGTTCCCATGATTCCCTCCTTGGATTTAATTTGCTAGAGCAGCTCACAGAACTTAGAGAAACTTTTATTCACTAGATTACTGGTTTATTATCAAAGAATATATCAATAATTCAGGAACAGACAGATGGAAGAGATGCACAGGGCAAGGTATGGAGAAAGGGGCTTAGAGGTTCCAGGCTCTCTTCCTGCCTCTCCACAAGTTTACTAAGTCCCAAGCTCTCCAAACTGTCCTTTCTGGTTTTTACAGAGGTTTCATTATATGGGCAGATTGATTAAACCACTGGCCACTGGAAAGTAACTCCATCTCCAGTCCCTCTCCCCTACCCAGAGGTAAGGAGACTTAAAGTTCCAACCACTAACCACAGGGTTTGTTCTCTGGCAACCAGCCTATCCTTAGGTTACCAAGGGATTTGCCAAAAAGTCACCTGATTGACATAACAAAAGACACTTTCAAGGCTCTTATCATTTGGGAAATTCCAAAGCTTTTAGGAGTTCCTGCCAGGAACTGAACAAAGACCAATTTTTTTATTTGTTTGTTATAAATCACAAGTTTACAAGAGTCAACACAGCTCTACCTAAAATTATAATTAATCCATATTAAGAAGATGGAGAATGAAAAATGAACATGAGTAGATAAGAGTTAACAAGTGTTGGGAGAAGAGAGGGGAAGAAATTTAATCCTTATCCTCCATAGTGAAAAATTAACATTTAATACCTAGAATGGAAAAATTAAAAAGTAGCATGACCAAGAAATTATCTAAAGCCCTAGAGCCAGTAACAAAGTAATTAACTAGAAGGGAGGAAGAAAAGGTTAAAGTGGTGGCCTTCAGGGATGAGCTATTAAGTGGGAGTACTTTGATGAGTGCGCGCTCAGTCGTACAGCCCCATGGTCTGTAGCCTGCCAGGCTCTTCTGTACATGGAATTTTCCAGGAGAGACTGGAGTGGGTTGCCATTCCTACTCCAGGGGATCCTCCAGACCCAGAGACTGAACCCTCATCTCTTGCATCTCCTGCACTTGCAGGTGGGTTCTTTTACCACCTGGGAAGCCTGGAAGTACATTTTACTTTTTCACAAAACCTTGATGAATAATTTGACTCTATAATCTAGTGTATGTGTAACTTTGATAAAAAAATTTTTTTTTAACACACAAAATAAAAAAATATATATATACTACTAGGAAAAGAATGGATTCCGTGGTCTAAGTACAGCAATACAGACAGAATGCAAAAACTTTTTGAGTGAACAATGAAAACAGAAGACCCATGTGTATATACCCATACTATTTACATGAGTTTATTAAAGCTAAAATACAATGCTGTGCATGTATATATATATATAATGTTAATATACAGGACAGGGCGGTGAGAAAGTAAAAGCAAAAATCACCAAATGAACTTGGATGCATCAAATTCATGACCTTGACTGCCTATGGAGAAGGAAAGATGGAGATGTAATAGGAGACAGGAAAATGAACTTCAATTTTAGCAATAATGTTCAATTTTCATTTTTAACAAAAACTAAAACAAAAAATATATAAATAAAAGCAAAGCAATCAATATAAATAAAATATCTTACTTGAGCCAAAGATGACTTGACACTGAGCATCATAATATTGGCACATGCCATTGTAACAATAGGCTTTGTTATTCTGGCAAGGATACCCATTCTGAATAAAAACATCTGGCTGACAGAACTGAGAAGAACCATTGCAATACTCCGGAACATCACATTCGTTGGTTTTTCCTCGGCACAAAGTGCCTCCTGGACGGAACTAGGATAATAGGATTGAAATTGAACAGGAATATCAGGAAAATTCCCACAAATTAACCAAATCTGAAACCACAGTATTTATATCTATAAGAAGGTTTAACAAAAACAGAAGATTAAATAACCCCATAGAACACTGAACAAAGGCCAGTAACAGGCAATTTATAAAAGTCATGAAATATGGAAAATGAAAAAAGCAGAGCATCTTAGATGACCAAAAGAAATGCAAATTAAACGAAGATATAAAAGCACTTTACACCTATCAAACTAACCTGGATTATAACACTGGCTAACAACAAATGTTAATAAGTGAAGTCAAAATGTTAGTCGCTCAATTGTGTCTACCTCTTTGTAACCCCATGGACTGCAGCCCACCAGGCTCCTCTGTCCATGGGATTCTCCAGGCAAGAATACTGGAGAGGGTTGCCATTTCCTTCTCCAGGGGATCTTCCCAACTTCAGGATCAAACCTGGGTCTCCTACATTGCAAGCAGACTCTTTACCGTCTGAGCCACCAAGGAAGACATGTTAGTAAGAGAAAACAAGAATAATGATTATATAGTATAATCAGTACTGTACACTGCACAGTTATTAGTGCATTGATTACACTGGCAAATACAGACTGGCACATCTGTAGACAGTATAGAAACGTGTATCAAAATGTTCACATGCATACTCCAGCAATTCTACTTATAAGCAAAAATTGGAAGCAATCTAAATGTCCATCATTAGTTGACCAGATAAAGAAATTATGGTACAGCCATATAAAGGAACACTAACTATATAAACCTATAGAACTAAATGAATGGAAGAAAATCAATAGTATATTACTGAAAAAAGGACATAGAAAAAATACGTATACCCGTGTTTATCCACTTACACACACACACATATTCATATTTACATAGGAAAAAGTGACTGAATTAATAAATTATCAACAATGGCTAAATGAAGGGGGTAAAATGATAGTCTTTCAGTGTCAACTTTCTATTATTGAATTTCTAATGAAAAACATAGGTCACATATAAATCAGAAAAAAAAATCTCTTTAGACTATTTGCCATAAAAGATGATATAAAACTGCAAACAAGTATCATAAAATTTTCCGTCTATTCATGTAATAAAAATAGTGCTCTCTTACAAATCAGAGAAAACCAATTTTGATACAGGCACATTTTTCCTTTTCCTAGTTTGTTTGTTTTTTTTCCAAATAGGGAGGAATTCCCTACCCGACAGTCTTGACAACAGGCACCATATGCACATTCAGCAAATGATTTAAGTTTACAGGTCTTTCCTTCACAGCAAGGGTCCGATTCACATTCCTGAGAAGAGAAAATGACTGTCAATAAAGAAAGAAATTATTGCCATCAAGGCTCGTTAACAAAATTCTTCCTTTCAACCTATGCTTCTTTCTAACCTGGCTGTAAGAGGTACTCCCTGGAGACAGTCACTTACTATCCTGAATTTACCAGCGACTCTTCAGCTATTATCTAGGTCTCAACGTATTTCAAAGGACTAAGAGTATGTGTCTTAGTCTTCTGGGATTACCAGAACAAGATACCATAGACTAATGGCTTAAACAAAAGAAATTTATTATGTCACACCTCTGGAGGCTAGAGACCCAAGATCAAAGTCCTAGCCAATTCAGTTTCCGGCACAGACTCTCATCCTGGCTTGCAGACAGCTGCCTCTTCGCTGTATGCTCATATGGCCTTTCTTCAGAGCATGTGTCAAGAGACAGGAGCAAGCAAGCTCTTTTTCATAAGAACATTAATCCTATCAGATCAAGACCCACCCTTATGACCTCATTTAATCTTAATTACTTTCTTGGAGGTCCCTTCTCCAAATACAGATATACTTGGGGGTTAGTTTCACCAAATGGATTTGGGGAACACAAACATTCAGTCTATAACAGTAGTTTAATGATCACAAGAAACTGAAAGTCGCTCAGTCGTGTCTGACTCTTTGCGACCCCATGGACTATATGGGCCATGGAATTCTCCAGATTAGAATACTGGAGTGGGTAGCCCGTTCCTTCTCCACTTTCCACAGGAAATTAAGCATCCATAAGTGCACTTCTCTTCATGCTCAGGGTCTGACTTCTCTGCAGGGAGGTTCTTACCCATGTGGACACAATACTGCTCGGCTTCTCTCTCCCCACTCAGGGCCACCATGGCTCTCCATTCCCACCCTCCAGCCTCTCACCCAGACACAGCTACTCCCCTGTGTTGAAACTAATGTCTTGAGGTCTGAACTGTTTGTGAAAGGAAGGAGAGAGAGGAGGAGGACAAGGAGACAAGAAGGAGGTAGGGGAAATAAGCTTTAATTATTGAAGAGTATTTTCCTATGTTACAGAATTCTAGGATGATGTTTTTTTCCCTTTCAGAACCATCAATCTGCTGTTCTATTGTATTCTGGCCCCAAAATCAGCCACTATTGATCTATTTGTTTCAGATTTTCTTCTGACTTCTTGCCTTATTTTCTGTTTATCTCAGCACTTTGATTATAATGTACCCACAATCATTCTTTGTAATGATTCTGATTTGGCTTTACTTAGTGTTTTAGAATTGTAACTCAATGTTTTCTGTTAAATATGGGAAATTTTCAGCCATTACTTCTCTGAATACTTTTCTTCTCTCCTTCTTCCTCTCCTTTTGAGATTTCACTTATAATTCCATTAAGCTAGCTGATATTGCTTACATGTCCCTGATATTCTGTTCATTTTCTTTTTATCTTTTCTTTTTCCTTTAGATGTGGATTATTTCTTTTGTTCTACTTTATGTTCATTGACTCTTTTTCTGCCATCTTACTCTGCTATTAATTACATCCATGAATCTCACTTATTAAACTTTTTGGTAAGTTCTATAATTTCTATTTGGTTCTCTATTATACATTTCTCTGATGAGATTCATCTCTTTACTCATGAAAACCATATTTTTCTTTAATTCTCTGATGATAATGAATAGACTATAATTCATGGAAGCTTTATTCATAATAGCAAAATACTAGAAAGAAGCTTTCTGAGACGGTGAAAGTGAAAAGTGAAAGGGAAGTCACTCAGTCGTGTCCGACTCCTAGAGACCCCATGGACCACAGCCCACCCAGGCTCCTCCGTCCATGGGATTTTCCAGGCAAGAGGACTGGCTCTATCACTACACAATTTGTCACCCTTTGCGGGAAAGTGGGTGAAAAATACATAGGACTCGTCAGACTGTTTTTGCAACATTCTGTCAGTTTGTAATTATTTCATAATAAAAATCTGAAAATTTGGAAAATTATCTAAAACCATGCACCATACAAAAAAATAAAGTCAAAATAGATCATAAACCTAAATAAGTACATAACCTAAAATGATAAAGCTTCCAGGATAAAACATTTGCAATCTTGGATTAGGCAAAGATTTCTTAGATACAACACCAAAAGCACAACCCATTAGGCACAAACTGGCTTCATCAAAATATAAAACTTCTACTCGTCAAAAGATACTGTTAAAGTACTTAAAAGAAAAGAATGGGAGAATATACTTGCAAATCATATATCTGATTAAGTATTTGTTATCTAGAATGTAAGAAGTACTCTCAAAATCCAATAGTGAGAAAACAAACCAATTTTTAAAGGCAGGAAGGAGTTTATAAGAGACATGTCATCAAAAAAGAGATAGAGATGGCAAGTAAGCACATGAAAACATGTTCAACATCACTAGTCATCAGGGAAAAGGAAATTAAAACCTCAGTAAGGCACCACTTCACATCTAACAGAAAAGCCAAAACTGAAAAGACTGACCATATGAGGTGGAAGAAATGACTTAAAAAGAACCAGAACTCAGGTACACTGATTGCAAGAATGTGAAATGGGAAAACCACTCTGGAAAACAGTTTGAAAGTTCCTTGGAAAGTCAAATACACACCCACCATATGTCCCAGTCACTTCACTCCAAGGTATTTACCCAAGAGAAGTGAAAACATAAATCACATATAAAGACTTGACCGTGAATGTTCACAGCAGCTTTTGGAAACAACCCAAATACCTCTATCAACAGATGGATAAACAGCAGGTAGTATCTCCATACTACTCAATGATGAGCAACAATAAAAAGGAATGAACCACTGACACAGTAGCATTCAACATGGATGAATCTCAAAATAACTATGCTGAGTGAATGAACCTAGATAAAAAAGAATCATTCCATTTACATGAAATTCTAGGAAATGCACACCAATGACAGCAATATCGGTAGTACAATGATAGCAGATCAGTGATGGCACAAGGAGGATTGGGAAATAAAAAGGGGTGCCAAGTGTCACAAAGAACTTTCTGAGATGATGATATGTGCATTATCTTGATTGTGGTGACAGTTTCACATATTAAAACAGGTATCAAAGCTTAACTTGTATGCTTTAGTACTTTTAGTTGAGACTTCCCAGGCAGTCCAGTGGTTAAGACTCTGTTCCCACTGCAGGGGGTGTGGGTTTGATCCCTGGTTAAGAAACAAAGAGTCCACATGCCATGCAGTGTGGCAAAAAGAGAAAGAAAAACGTTTACAAATTTAAAAATTAGAACAAATAAAATAATAAAAATAAATAAAAATAACAGCAATAATAAATGTTTTAAGGGAGACTTTCCTGGAGGTCCAGTGGTTAAGACTTTCAGCACAGGAAGCATGGGTTCCATCCCTGGTCAGGAAACTGAGATTCCACATGCCATGCAGTATGACAAGAAAATCAAAATAAAGATAAAAAATGATAATAATAATTTTTAAAAAGAACTTCTGTGTTTTAAACAGGTGCAGTTCATTGTTGACAAGTGTTCATAATTGCCTGTTTTTACCCTTGCTTTGTCTTGACCAAACTTTAGTGAGGCTTCTTTCTTTCCTGTAGACCCTCGAACTCTTACTTGTCTGCACAAAAATAGATACTTGGGGATACCTGCCCCTCCCCCAAGTACTTGAAGGCAAGTATCCCCACCCCTTATCAGCTTCTCCTGGAAATCATCAGACCACAAGACAACTTCCTATGAGACCTCACTGGGCATTTGCCCCTGTTTACCCACCTTCCCAGTAAAAGATTCTGCTTATCTACATTTGCCCCAGCTTTACCCTATAAAAGAAAAATCTTTTTGTTTGATTTTGAGATGCTTCCAGATTTCTGAGATCAGCGTATTCCTGTTACAACAGTCTTTCTTCTGAATAAAGCCTTTTCTTATCTAAGTCCAAATCTGGGGTGTTTTTTTTTTTACCTTGTATTCAATTATACTTCAGTAAAGTTGTTATTTTTTTTTTCAAAAATACTATGTAAGACAGACAGATGGCTTCATAAAAGAAAAGAGAATCAGGAAACAGACTATGTATACAGAAATTTTGTTTATGGTCAAAGTACCATTTTAAATGGTTTTGTAGCTCACTCTCCACATGACACCCGCCCCCCCAATTATAGAGCTTATATAAAAAATTTAAATTACAAAAATGCTAGAAAAAAATAATAGAACATAGAGGGGCTATATGATGAAAATCTTGAAATAGGAGTAAAATGTGTACCTTGATCAGTTACAAAATTATGGGGGGGGAGGGCGGGGCACACTAAATGCCATGACATTCTTTTGACAAAAGTACAAACTGACACACCCTTCTTCCAGGAAACTTGATAGTCTCTAATAAAATAAAAAACACATGCTTTTCAATTCAATAATTCTACCTTTATATAATTATCTTAAACTTCTGTGTGTGTATGTGTGTATATATATATATATATGAACATACACACACATACACAGGGCATATGCAAGGATATACTGTTCACTACAAAAAAAATACTAACTACAGTGAGTGACTGTCTTTAATAAGAGTATGGTAAAATAAATCATAATATATTCCTTATACTGAAATATTAGTCAACAGATCAAAGGATTATGTCCGAATAACAATGACATGGAAAAAAATCTCCAGGATATATTAATAGAAAAAAATTATATATAACATACTAAGTCAGATTTTATTTATGTAAAGAAAATAAAATCCTAAAACAAACCCAACTATGATACAAATATACATACTGTACATAAGTCTATAAACACAGAATAAAATCTATAGAGAAACACACTAAACTTATAAGAATAATTACCACAGCAGAAGGAAGTTAAAAAAATATACGGAAGAAATAAAAGTATGAAGGGAATTTTGCTTGTGCTTACTATTTGAAATTTCAATACCAAGAAAAATAACTGTGATATTTGAAGGGGAAGAGGTACTTTTTTCTCAAGTAATTTGTAGTACAAAAGTTCAAGAAGCAAATGCAGACTATTTCAGTTAGTTTGATAATGAAGTAAACAGGAGAAATTAAAACATATAAAACAATTAAGGAGAATGCCTGGAAAGAAGAGCTTAGTCATCCTAACAGTGTAATATTAATTTAGAGATTAAACATAACCTCATTAGCCTTTATTTCCCTCACTTGAAAATGAGGGTATAAAGAAATAATGACTCTCCAAGGGTTACTGAGAGGACTGTACCATGTAAAACATTAAGGAGAGGTTGCTAACATGCAGGAATAGTGCAATGACGGCCCATCACAATTTCATCATAAAATACATACTGCCTGGGAATTCCTTGGTAGTCTAGAGGTTAGGACCCTGTGCTTTTACTACCAAGGGCCCAGGTTTGATCCCTGGTCAGGGAACTAAGATCCTGCATGCCATGCAGCATGGCCCCAAAATAGAACAGAACACACAAAGAAAAACATACTGCCTTTCTAGAATGTGAGGTCTTCTGGCAAAAGCCAGGCACTGTGTGATCAGGCAAGGAAAAAGAAATTCCACTTGTGGAAAAAATTGAGAATATAGTAAAGTTTGCATACAACTGAACCAACTCCTTTAAATTTAACTTTTTTAATTTTTTAAATGTAATTAAAAATTGTTTTCCTCCTTAGCCTTGTCTAGGTGGTGTTAAGTAGGCCATTTTGACAGGAAAATGGTTGAGATGCAGAACACTAATAATAAAGATGGGTCCAGACTTACGGCTCTAGGTGTGGTTAACAGGTATGAGAAAGCCAGACAGCAGCAGGTGAACTGAAGGTTAATTAACAGAGGGAGAATGCTAACTTGAGTAGCAAGAACTTTGTTAACCAAGAATTCTGCAGAATGGGCCAGCTTCAATTTATTATTGAAATGAGGTCAACTAAATAAATGTTTCTGACAGTGACAGAATAGTGAACACTTACAAGTAAAGAGCCAAGTGAAAACCTGAGCCATTCTTTAAAACAAATAAATGACTCAACAACCATAACAGAAATAGCAGAAGGTAGCAGAGATCGAAAATACACATGGTACTTTCCTGGACACCAGAACAGGCGACACCACTGGTTATGTTCTAGGAAGGAAGGGGTGATCAACCCCCCAGGAACACAGTCCCACAAGCAAAACGCCAATCTTCATTTTGCCACTAAACTTTACTTTACCTCTCATACTCAGTTCAGTTCAGGGCAGTCGTTCAGTCATGTCTGACCCTTTACGACCCTATGAATCACAGCACGCCAGGCCTCCCTGTCCATCACCAACTCCTGGAGTTTATCCAAACTATGCTAGAGTCACACAAAGTGAGCTATTTTATTTTTTGCAAATCCCAAGGTAACTTTGCAAAGTGAACATCACATGTTAAACTGACCTTTGGCGTCCCACAGTCACATTCTTCCCCAGGATCCACCAACCTATTACCACAGGAAGGAGCACTGTAGGCTTCATCACCCTTTGGAATATTGAGAAGGCAGTTTCCACCTTTATTTAAAGTTAACTTCTCAAAGTCATCTGCACTGCAAGAACTGAAGTTTTTGGAACCTCTGTAATAAACACAAAGAAAAAGATCTTAAGTCATAGCAATTAAATACTTTGAAAATCTTAAGTCATGTCTTCAACCAACAGGAAGTGAATATTTAAAACGGCAGAGGGGGGCTTCCCTGGTGGCTCTGTGGTAAAAGAATCTGCCTGCCGATGCACAGGACACAGGTTTGATCCCTGATCTGAGAAGATCCCACATACTATGGAGCAACTAAGGCCATGCACCACAACCATTGAGCTTGTGCTCTAGTACCCGGAGGCCGAAACTGCCGAGCCCATGTGCCACAACTAATGAGGCCTGCAGGCCTAAAAGCTCGTGCTCCACAACAAGAGAAGCCACCTCAATGAGAAGCGTATGCACTGGAACTAGAGAGTAGGCCCTGCTCACTACAACCAGAGAAAAGCCCCCACAACAACAAAGACCCAGCACAGCCAAAAATAAACAAATAAATAAAAATTATAAAAAAGAAAGAAACTGACTACTTGCAAAAAAAGAAGTAAATAAAATGGCAGGTGGAATTCCCTGAAAGTCCAGTGTTTAGGACTTAACCCTTTCACTTAACAGTTTCACTGTCAAGCGCTCAGTTTCAATCCCTGGTGAGGGAACTAAGATCCTGCAAGCTATGTAGTGTGACCAAAAAAAATAAATAAACTGGCAGAAGATACAGAAAATACAAAATCATAAATCTCATCAGCAGAAGAGACCTCAAAAATTGTTGTTGTTGTTCAGTCACTAAGTCGTGTCCTGCTCTGTTTGACCCCATGAACTGCAGCATTCCAGGCTTCCCTGTCCTTCACTATCTCCCAGAGTTTGCTCAAAAATTATCTAGTCCTATCTAGAATTAAGTTTATCTTCCACAGTAAAAGTTCCTTCAAAAATGCAAAGCGAGTTCTGTTTCCCCACTCTCTTGTCACTCCACTGAATGACATTCCTGTATGCCCCCTGTAATACCAGGAGCTATGTGGCAACAATGTGAGCACCCAGTGAGGAGGCACACACTGTCACAGAGAAGCAGCAGGCGCTGGCGCAGAATGTCAGCCACAGTTTGAGGTTTAATTGCCTCTGATGGTAATTTCTAAGAATTGTAGTTAATACTCTGAAGGCTAGACCGGCTTCTAGAAATGGTCCAATTTGAACTATATATTTATTTTGTTGCTGTTTAGTTACTAAGTTGTGTCTTACTCTTTTGCAAGCCCATGGACTCTAGCCCACCAGAATCCTCTGTCCATGGACTTTCCAGGCAAGAATACTGGAGTGGCTTGTCATTTCCTCCTCCAGGGTATCTTCCCGACCCAGGGACTGAACCTGCATCTCCTGCATTGTTTGCAGGCAGATTCTTTCCACTGAGCCACCAGGGAAGCCCCATGTGATATTTATATAAATACAATTTTGATGTGTTTCTATGTGTTGCTGGAGTTTTTAGTTATTGTTTTACTCAATAACAGTATTTTCAGATAGTCCCATTGGCTATTTTCACTTTGAACACTAGTGGGAAACACACTCATCTATAACAAGAACCTTTGAGAAATCCAAGTCATATTAAAAGTTTATCAGAGGCATTTGGTGCCCTAAAAGAATCTCCTTTTCATTGGTTTGAGCAACGGTGCCAAAAGCAGCCGTGGGGAAGAGAACTGTGTTACATGGTAAGGACTGAGAAGGCATTCTGTTGATTCCATGTCTTCTACACATTCAGGGAATCAAAGAAACAGATCCTTTCTTGGGAGACCTTGTCCTCTTGGAAAACTCTTCCCTTGCTAACCAGACCAGAGCCTCCCAGGAAATATTCAGTCCTGCCTCTTGGCTCTTAGGACTGGAAAGCAGTCACACAGTAAGTAAAGACCTAGCACAAGATTTCCCACAATAATGAAAACACTTGTTTTCCATATTCTTCTTTTTCTTGCTACTCTCTGCTTAAGAACACTGTAAGGAGGAGGAGTCCTTTTGAACAATATCTGTTCCTTCAACAAATATTTGTGGAACATCTATTATTATGTATAAGACACTCTTCTTTGTGCAAGGGAGAAAACAGTAAACAAAGCAGACCAAAAATAAAATCCCCACCCCTGTGAAGGTGACATTCTACTGAGTGAGACAGACTATAAACACAATGGATAAATAAATTCAATAATACATTAGAAGATATATGCCGCCGGGGGAAAAGGTGAGGAGGTAAAGGGGGTGACCTTTGTTGGGGGCAGAGTGATCAGAATAGAGTTTTTCAAAGAGCTGTGAGGATAAGTGCTTCAAACACTGGGACAACTGAATGAAAACTGGCTTTGGGGGTGAAGAACATTAGAGGGAGAAGAAATAGCAAGTGCAAAAGCCCTAAGGGAGAAGTCTGCCTGCTATGCTCAAGGATCAAATAAGGAAGCCAGTAGAGTTGGTGTGGACTAAGGCAGTGAGGGTACAATCAGAAAGGTGGGAAGAGGCCATTGCATGAATCTGACATTTTACAATGAGTGAAATAAGGCAGGGGAGTGACACAATGAAAAGCATGAAACAGGAACCACGTGATCTGATTTATGTCTTAATAAGATCACCAGGTTGGCTATGCTAGGCAGGAAAATCTCACAGGAGGCAACAACTAGAAAGAAGGCATTATTACTAATTGACACAGAGAAGATGGGGGTGGAGCAGGTTTTAGAAGCAACAAGATTTTGAGTCTAAGGATGTCAAGTGGAAATGTCAAACTAGAGCATAAGATAATTATCTGATAAACAAGCAAGACTTCAATTTAAACAGTCATTTTTTAATTTCTTATTATTTTTATTTCCTATTATTGTTCTTTATATGGTTAATACAAGTGCCTGCAACAACGTATATTCTTACATTCTTCAATAATCTAAGAATATGTTAATTAGCTAATAGTCACAGACATGTGTATATTTCCTATACTTGAGTCCCTAATTTTAATCTACAGAGTGCACCTCTTCTAAACAGATTATTTTTGAAATAAACTTGTTATTCAGTCCTTGGGACACATTTTCTCATAGAAACAATGTTTTATTTGTGTGATTCTAAAGCAATCTACAAAAGAATCTGCTTCATACACAAGGAAGTTGACTATAGTACTGAGAAGGATCACAAAATCTTCACCACTTCTTATGCAGTTTAGTAAATCAAGATAACAACAAACATCTCCATGTTGGCCTTCACAAACACTTTGGATAATAAAACAAAGATATTCTTTTCCCTAGTCGTCCTTGGCCATCACCAACAGTAATAAGGATGAGCTTCCTCTTTCCTTGGCTTGAATACCAATTAAAGCATTCCTACTCTCCATCTATCACCTCTGGCTACTAAGATATTAATCTAAAGCATATCTACATCTCTTCCGTCACATCGAGGTAAGTTTTATAAAACTGATGCAAAAGAAGGTAGAAGGGATGGAAGTGGTCTATCAGGATATGACCCACAAAAATCAACTATCATTTAGAATATTCTCTCTATGACTAATCTGGAAAAAACCAGAACACAATTCCACCACTACCATCCTAATCCTCATAGCCTAGGAATAGGAAGTCTAGGAATAGAAAGAATTCTAAGTGATGGCACTCAGATTTTTTTTTTTTCCCAGAGCAATCTGGAGACTTCCCTGTCAGTCTAGTGGTTAAGACTTTGCATTTCCAATGCAGGGGACATGGTCTGATCCCTGGTCAGGAAACTAAGATCTCAAATGTCACATAGTGTGGACAGAAAAAAACAAATTTTTTTTAATTAAAAAAAAAAAAAGAGCACTCTGATTATGGAGGCTTTCTGATAATACTGAAGGGCAGAGTTAAGAAAGACCTGTCTCTAGAAAAGATACCTCCCAGGAAGATCACCACTCATACGACCAGGCATCTAAGAACAGTGTAAGGGGAATACTACCAGATCCCTCAAATATCTTAAACATAAAAATTACATTACAAAGTTAGATTATCTACCTTTTAAACAGAGGTGGCTTCAACTGATTATCTGGGAAAACTCTAGCATCAAAAATAAAGCCCTGTTAGACAACTGTACTCCAACATAAAATAAAAATAAATTTTTAAAATTTTTAAATAAAAAAATTTTATAAGGCCCAACTTCTAACAGTCAACTAATGTTCACTAAATAGCATAGGAAGTAGAAGGTGGGAAATCTGTCCTCAAAAAGGAGATTTAATACACTAAGGATAACATAATCTTACTTCTCAAATTATTCTGACAAAAACCTGTTCAAATACAATGTCTAATGCATTATCAAAACATAACACGAAGACACAAGATATTACGAAACTATAAAAAAAAATGAAGACACTATGAGGAAAAAAACAGACAAACTCAATAAAGTCTCCAGATACTAGAATTATCAAACAATAACCACCCAAAAAGAAAATCCCTGCATGCTTTGGTCAGAGACAAAAATGAGAAGCTTGAAAATTTGGGCAGGGAACAAATCCACAGTCATAACACAGCAAATTTGATGTGTTTTTCTAAAATATATTCTTTAAACATTTAAAATACTCTGAATTCATCTTACAATTTGTATTAATTTAATTGGCATTTTTCATTCTAAGTGGTATGCTATAAGGGTATCATAATCAATGGCATCTACATTTGCATAATACAGTACATTAGTAATCATATTAAATATAAGCAGATTAAATGATTCAATTAAGAGACAAATATTTCCAGGCTGGTTTATAAAAAAAAAAAAACTAAATGTAGGTTGTTTAGAAGGATATATCTAAACATAAGAATAAAGAAAAGTTCAAAGTAAAGGAATATATATACTATTAACCAAAATATATACAGAAAATATATACTGTTAACCAAAAAAGAAAATCTGTGGAAGGTAGATTAGTATCAGGCAAAATTGACAGTCCTATCTAATGCAATAAAAAAGGAAATGAAAGACATACAAATTAGGAAAGAAACAAAACTGCCTTTGTTTGTGGATCTTTCTGTGGTTGGATTGCCACAGCTCATGCCCAGACCCAGGCCAAGTGTCCACACCAGTCCCTCTTGCCCAAATACTACTCCCCTCTGGGGAGAGGGTACTGGTGCTGAGAGGGGGGATACCACACATGTAAAGGGAACAGAGCGGGCTAAGACCCAACCCTCAGGGCATGTACTCTGGCAACTTGGGACTAAAACCCCACCTCCAATAAGGCAATATTGGCCACTGAGCAGAGAGGAAGTGCCATCAAATAAATACCCACTCTAGCTCCAGAACCCCCATCTCCAGTCCCATCCCCTACTGAGGTGATAGCTGTCAGCATACCCTGAGGAATACAAATACATGATTTGTATTCATGACAAATCCAGCTCTCCCACAAAAATACAGATGACCCAATTTTTTTTAATGGGTCACACATCACATTAACAAATTGAAGAATAAAAACCATATGATCATCTCCATAGATGCAGGAAAAGCTTTTGATAAAATTCAATATCCATTTATGACAAAAACTCTTCAGAGTGGGCAAAGAGGGAATATACTTCAACATAGTAAAAGCCATATTATGATAAATCCACCGCTAACATCCCAATAGTGAAAAGTTGAAAGCATTTTCTGTAAGCTGAGGAACAAAACAAGGATGACCACTCTCACCACTTTCATTCAAAATAGTTTTGGAAATCCTAGCCATAACAATCAGAGAAGAAAAAGAAGTAAAAAGAATTCAAATTGAAAAAGAAGTAAAACTCTTTGCAGATGACATGATTCTATAAACAGAAAATCCTAAAGACACTACCAGAAAATTACAAGAGCTCATCAATGAATTTGGTAAAGTTGCTAGATACAAAATCAATGCACATAAATCTGTTGCATTTCCACACACTAACAACAAAATATCAGAAAGTGAATTAAGTGAACAATCTTACTTACCATCTCATCAAAAAGAATAAAATATCTAGGAATAAGTCTACCTAAAAAGGCAAAAGACCTGTACCCTGAAAATAAGACACTGATGAAAGAAATTGAAGATGACACAAACAAATGGAAAGATATAATACATTCTTGGATTGGAAGAATCAGTATTGTTAAAAATGACCATACTCCCCAAAGCAATCTACAGATTCAATGCAATTCCTATCAAATGATCAATGGCATTTTTCACAGAACTGGGACAAAAATAAATTTTTAATTTGTATGAAAACACAAAGACCCCAAATAGCCAAAACAATCTTGAGAAAGAAGGATAGAGCTGGAGGAATCACACACCCTGGCTTCAGACTATGCTACAAGGCTACAGTCATCAAAACAGTATGCTACTGACAAAAAACAGACATATAGATCAGTGGAAGAGGATAGAAAGTCACAAAAATAAGCCCACACAGTTACATCAGATTGTAAACACTGCAGTCTAGTAAGAAACTGGAGTGACTTAACATACTGATGATGGAGGTAGACGATTTAAGAATTCAGTTACTCATGGTCAATTAATATATGATAAAGGAGGCAAGAATATACAATGGATAAAAGACAATCTTTTCAATAAATGGTGCTGGGAAAACTGGACAGCTATATGTAAAAGAATGAAATTAGAACATTCTCTAACACCAAAAATAAAGTCAAAATGGATTAAAACCCTAAATGTAAAAACAGATACTATTAAACCAGATACTCTTAGTGGAAAACAGAACAGAACGCTTGTTGACATAAATTACAGCAATATTTTTTGGATTCCTCTTCTAGGGTTATGGAATAAAAACAAAAAATAAACAAAAGTAGGACTTAATAAACTTTAAAGTTTCTGCACAGCAAAGGAAACCATAAACAAAGCAAAAAGACAACCTACAGACTGGAAGAAAATATTTGCAAATGATGCAACCAACAAAGGATTACTTTCCAAAACATGCAAAGAGCCCATACAGCTTAACATAAAAAAAAAACTGCTAATCAAAAAATGAGCAGAGGACTTAAATAGATATTTCTCCAGAGAAGACACACAGATCACCAACAGGCACATGGAAAGATGCTATATTGCTAAATATTAGAGAGATACAAATCAAAACTACAATGAGTCATACCAGTCAAAATGGCAATCATTAAAAAGTCTACAAATAATAAACACTGGAGAGGGTATGAACAAAAAGAAACTCTCTTATACTGTTGATGGGAATGTAAATTCTTGCAACCATTATGAAAAACAATGTGAGGATTCCTTAAAAACCTAAAAATAGAGCTCCCATATGATCCTGCAATCAATCCCACTCCTGGATGTATATCTGGAGAAAACTGTTAACTCAAAAAGATACTTGCATTCCAATGTTCATAGCAACACTATTTACAACAGCCAAGACACAGAAGCAATCTAAATACTCACCAACAGATAAATGGATAAAGAAGATGTGCCGTGTATTTATGTGGTATGTGTATATGTATATTGGAGAAGGCAACGGCACCCCACTCCAGTACTCTTGCCTGGAAAAATCCCATGGACGGAGGAGCCTGGTGGGCTGCAGTCCATGAGGTCGCTAAGAGTCGGACATGACTGAGCGACTTCACTTTGACTTTTCATTTTCATGCATTGGAGAAGGAAATGGCAACCCACTCCAGTGTTCTTGCCTGGAGAATCCCAGGGACGGGGGAGCCTGGTGGGCTGCCATCTATGGGGTCGCACAGAGTTGGACACGACTGAAGTGACTTAGCAGCATATATGTATATAATAGAATTCCATGAGCCCATAAGAAAAAATGAAATAATGCCATTTGCTGCAACATGGATGGACCTAGAGATTATCATATGCAGTGATGTAAGTTAGACAGAGAAAGACAAATATATCACATCTGTGTGAAATCTAAAAAAATGATACAAATGAACTTATTTATAAAACAGAAACAGATTCACAGACAGAAGGCAAATTTATGGTTACCAAAGGGGAAAGGCAGGGGGGAGGAATAAATTAGGAATTTGGAATTGGCATATACACACTATTATATATAACACAGGTAAACAACAAAGACCTAGTGTATAGCCCAAGGAGCTATATTCAGTACCTTGCAATAATTCATAATGGAAAAGAATATGTGTGTGTGTGTATGTGTGTGTGTGTGTACACAGAGCTTCCTAGGTGTTTCAGTGGTAAAAGAATTTGCCTGCCAATGCAGGTAAACACAGGAAATGTGGGTTAGATCCCTAACTCAGGAAGATCCCTGAGAAGGAAATGGTGACTCACTCCAGTATTCTTGCCTGGAAATCTCATGGACAGAGGAGCCTAGTGGGCTAAGTCCAGGGGGTGGCAGAGTTGGCCACTGCTGAGGGACTGAGCACACACACACATATGCATGTATCTACAAGTGAATCACTCCGCTGTTCTCTTGAAATTAACACATTATATTAACTATAATAAATTAAATTAATTTAAATGAGATGAATTAATCAATAATTAGAGTAGGGTTCTTATACCATTCAGATGAAAAAAAATTTATACTGATGCTTTATAGAACATAGCAAGTAATTTCCTCCCAGAAATTTAAGTACTGATGAGGGATACATTCATTGTTTATTTTTAGCATTAAACAAATGTTCAATAAATGGTTTTAAAAAAGAAAAAGGAAGAAGAATAAAAAGAATACAGTTACTCACGATGCTCCAGAATTCATGATGCAGCTCTTTACAGGACAGTGACAACCTCTCCCATCATCATGACTCATCCCAAGGTTATGACCCAACTCATGAGCAACAATGGATGCAAATGTCTCCACTGGGATCTGCCCAAACTGTTCAAACACAGGAAGGTATTAATTAAGTTTCTGAACAAAAAGGATTATTCTTTTTTTCTAAAATTACTTTTTCACAAAAGGAGATTCACCACCACAATATTGGCAGCTGACATGATAAATTTAGCAAGCAACTAACATCAGATTGTAAACACTGCAGTCTAGTAAGAAACTGAAGTGACTTAACACTGATGATGGAGGTAGACCATTTAAGCAACAGATCAGGAGCACCAACAGATTATTCATGGTGGTTGATGGGAAAACAAGCTCATGGTTCTAACTTAATTTCCTCAGACGGAGTCTCTGTTTCTTAATTCATAAAAAGTGAGGCATTAATGATCACATAATAAGTATTAGAAAACTTAAATCCAGTCTCTAGGGCAAGAACAGATCTTCTATGGCCCTTGTAACACTCAAAATATTGTTGTAAGGACTAGGAGAGGAAATAAACAATTGCTGGACATTTCATAATGCAAACATGCAAAGATGTCAAGAAAACGTACCACGTTAATCCCACCCGCATGGCTCCTTGAACAGACTGTCCCCACAAACGCCATTCCCGCAGTCCCACCAAACCCTCTTTTCCTAAATGAAGAGAACAGGGAAAAGTTATAAAATGTACTTGAGGAGAAAAAGGTACACGTTTCTCCTATTTCTCTGGGTAATCTTAAACTAATTGGTAAACCTATAAAACCTGGGGGGAAAATGACAAAGATAAATAGCACTTTAAAAATCAGAGTTCAATTAAAGCCTTATCTCTTTTTTATCTTCAGAGAGTGAAAGTTAACAAGTTCATTTTTCAGACAAATGAAGATATACATTAAATATATCAAACCAACTTGTTCTCTACCTTTTAGATGAAAAACCTTCCTAAAATGCATTATATTTATTTATTCAAAAATTCTAGTGAAAAGAGACAGATAACAAACTCAATGGCATATTCATACAGGAAGCTGCAAGCAGGAAGCACAGAGAGCAGAAGAATCAGAATGGTCTCCAGGCTGCTCCTCGAACATAAGGAACACACCTGGTCTCAGGACCTGGTCCCTGTGCCTTCCCCAATATGAACCCATATCACTCCCTCATCTCCTTCAGGTCTTTACACAAAGGTCATCTCTTCACTGAGGCCTTCCTCATCATGTTATTTAAAATTTCAACCTCACTCCTCCAATATTTCTACCTCTACCCTCTCGGCTTTATTTTTCCTCTTTACCATTTATCATTATTTAGCACACTATAAGCTGTTAGGGTAAAACCCAGACAAAATTTTTGGCTGACCCAATACATATACTTATTTATCTTACAAGACAACTCTCCTTCAACACAGTATGAATTCCATGAGAGCAAGAATTGTCTCTTTTGTTCACTGCCAAAACCAAGGGCCTAGGCTATACACCTAACAAACATCTTTTAAATGAATGAATAAACCATTCTCTGGGACACCTGACCAGCCAGGACAAGAGGCTGCTACTGACATAAGGGGATTGCCATGGAAACATTTTAGCCAGATCACCCCATAGTGAGCCGCTTTTATGTCCTCAGTGCTTCAAGAAAGGCTTTTTAGTATCCCATTCTCAACTACAACCGATCAGGGATTATCAGATATCTGAGAAACAGCTCTAACATGGCAGTCTAAGACCAAACAGAGAGAGATGGCTTGGGAGGTGTGGCTGGGCAGAGCACAGGGAGTGCTTGTTGTCCGTTCCTTTTGGTCTTTTGTGAACAAGAAGGCATACTCACTGTCAGGGTATGAGGACACTTCTGGGTACAGTTTTACTAAAAATTCATTGAAATGTCAAGATCAAGCTTTTGTGGTTATGGGGTCATAAAAATCCATGTAGGCATTCTCAGTGCCTTACTCTAAATTAACTCATATGACCAAAAAAAAAAAAAAAAAAATCAAGGGAAATTTCACCTCAGAAAAAATTATTTTAGGTACCATTCAACATTGAAGGAGGGAAAAATTATTACATAAAATATTTTTTGGCAAAAAGTCAGCCTATCAACCAGAAAATTTCTAAGAAGAATAAAATTTTTTTAATATTTTAAGTGAGGGTTTTGCTATAAGCTTTTGGAATATATCTGTATTAACTAATCATATAAGGTTAAGTTTTATTATAGTACCATGAAAATGCTATGTAGAAAAAAGAAAAATGTTTAAAATATATCAGAAGGATGGCAAAGAGACTTTAAAAACACTATTGTATCCATGAAATAAGAATTTAACTACATAAAAATTTTGAGGGAAACAAAAACAGCTATTAAACATTAAAAATAAGATAGCTGAAATGAGAAACACAATACAAACTTTAGAAGGTAAATTTAAGGAAATATCCCAGAAAATAGAACAAAAAGACAATGAGAAGAAAGGAAACAAAAGATAAAAAAATTAGAGGACAACCACAAGAAACTCAACAGCTGAGTAAAAGGAATCCCTGAAGGAATGAAGAATAAAAATAGGATGAAATCACCTACAAAATAATTTGAGAATAATTCCTAGAACTACAATTTCAAGACTGAAATTACCCACTAAGAACACAGCACAATGAGTGATAGAAGACCTACACCAAAGCGTATCATCGAGACAATTTAGAGGTCTGGGAACCTCTAGAGAAGATCCTACAAGTTCTCAAAGAAGGAAGGGGAAAAAAAGGCATATACTAAAAAACAGGAAACAGAATGCATTAAAGTTTCTCAGTGAAGCTGTACTTAGATAGAATTTATGTACAAAAAAATTCACCCATTCTAAATTGATTTTTTTTTTAATGAATTAAGGCTTCTCAACAGTAATTTGGAAGTCAAAAGACCAATGGCTATGCCTTCAAAATTCTGAAGGAAAAAGATTTCATGCCAAAAATGTCAGACCTGACAAAATAACCTAAAATGTACAAAACAAATGAAAAAGCACAGCCCTGAAACAATGAATTACTTAAGCACTAGGATAATCAGAGGTCAAATTGAGATAATTTTTTTTAATTAAAGTATAGTTGATTTATATTTTGTTTCTGGTGTACCAGAGATAATTTTTAAATTCTGTTTTGAGATTGTAAAGCAAATTTTCTGACATGAAAGAGGTCAGAACTTTTTTCTTTCAATATATCCTTTCACAAGAAGAAACTAGAAAATGTGCCATACTAAAATAAGGAAGTATACCCGGGAAAGAGGAAGAGGATATGGGATAAAGGTCACAAGAGATCCAACAAAAACAGGTCTTATTAGCACACTGTACTCATTCTACAAATCAAACTTTTTCCTCATTTAAATGAATGCTCAAAAACTTTAACAGGATATGACTGCAAAAAAAGAAAAAAGCAAAAATTATTATTCTGACCATATCATAAAGAGTACCTTTAAAAACATCACTTACAGAATTAGCTGTGCACTGTCATGCCTCCGACGTGTTATAAGAAACTTTTCCCGCCACTGTACAAAGTTCGACAACACATCACCAGCACCTCCAGCCATACTGATCAGATTTTCATTTGTCCAAATCTCAAGCCCAACTAGCACAATTCGAATATTTAACATAATGTACATCTGGGAAGAAAACAAAAATATACAAAATTTATTAAAGAATATGAGAACAATTCCTAGGTATATATCTGAGAAAAAAAAAAACACTAATTTGAAAAGATATGTTTAACCCAATGTTCACAGCAACATTATTTACAATAGCCAGGATTTGGAAGCAACTTAAGTGTCTATCAACAGATGACTGGGTTCACACACACACACACACACACACACACATACAAATGGACTATTACTCAACCATAAAAAATGAAATTTTGCCATTTACAACAGCATAGATGGACTTGGAGGGTATTATGCTTAGTGCAGTAAGTCAGACAGAGAAAGACAAATACAGTATGGTATCACTTATAGGAGGGCCTCCCTGGTGGCTCAGTGATAAAGAATCTCCCTGCCACTGTAGGAGACGTGGGCCAGAAAGATCCCCTGAAGAAGGGTACGGCAACCCACTCCAGTACTCTTGCCTGGGAAATCCCATGGACAGGGAAGCCAGTTCATGGGGTCACAAAGAGGCAAATACGACTTAGCGACTAAATAACATCATTACTTCTTGGTGGAATCTTAAAAAAATACAACAAACTAGTGAGTGTAACAAAAGAGAAACAGATTCATAGATATAGAGAACAAACTAGTGCTTACCAGTGGGGAGAAGGAAGGGAGGGTGTACAGGGTTAAGAAATACAAACTATCAGTTACAAGGATATACAAGCATATACTGTACAACATAGGGAATAATAGCCAATATTTTATTGGGTTGGCCAAAAAGTTCTGTCAGGCATTTCATAAACAAGCATGAAAAAACCCAACTGAACCTTTTGGCCAACTCAATATAATAACTATAAATGGAGTTTAACCTTTAAAAATTGTGGATCACTATATTGTACCCCTGTAATATATATAAAACTGTATATCAACTACACTTCAATAAAAGTAATATAATAAAATAAAGAATATGAGAATATCTTTGAACTTATAATTAAGTAACATAACCACTTAAAAACAGGATTCCTCTTTATCAAAAATGTTTTCTTCAATATAATAGAACTCTAACTTTTCAAGGGTCTGAGTTTCTTCATTCATAAAACAAAAGTAACAAAGGTTTGAAATCCTTTTTATCTTCCATTCCAAAATCTGACAAACTCTGGATATTTAAAGTTTTTGGTATTTTGGTCTCAAACCTTTCCCTAAACTAATGAAAGCCTATTTACTGTTCACCTTTAGTTCACTTAATATAAATATTCATATATAAAGCACCTGTCTACAATGCAGGAGAGCCGGTTCGATCCCTGGGTCGGGAAGATGCCCTGAAGGAAACGGCAATCCACTCCAGTACTATTGCCTGGAGAATCCCATGGACAGAGGAGCCTGGTAGGCTACAGTCCATGGGGTCACAGAGAGTCGGACACAACTGAGTGACTTCACTTCACTTTAGTTCACTTAATATAAATATTCATATATTTCACTATAGAAATATCAATGATTACAAGGTGCTACCCCAGGATCCTTTTGGAGGTGTAAAGTGAGATCAATACATAGTGAACTACATGTTACACATATACTGTATAGTGAACAATATTACCTTTCTAAACTCTTGTCTAAAATTCTAATGACATGTACCCCAAAGGTTTCAGATAAAGGCTTATAGAACTCATCTCTGTTTCACAGAGATACTGTGAGCAATAAATGAGTTATAAATATAAGTCACTTGACTCAGTTTTTAGTACATTAAAACATTCAATATCACTATCATCATCATTATTATGTTTGGTATTCATATTCATATTAGAGATTAAATTTTTCCCACATATAAGTGATACTGTATGACATTTGTCTTTCTGTGTCTGACTTCACTCAGTATGATACAGACTCTTATATGTGGACTCTTAAAAAAAGAGGGTACAAATCAACTTATTTACAAAACAGAAGTTGAGTAAGGTGGGGGAAATCAAACTTATGGTTACCAAGATAAGGCGGGGAGGGATAAATTAGGAAATTGGGACTGACATATACACTGCATATAAAACTAACGAGGACCTATTGTATAGTATAGGAAACTCTACTTTATACTCTGTAAAGGCCTATATGGGAAAACAGTCTGAAAAAGAAAGAGTGGATATATATATAACTGATTTACTTTGCTGTATACCTGAAACTAACACAACATTATAAATCAACTATATTCCAATAAAAACTTTAAAAAGGAACATGTATCTAATTCTTCAATATCTCCCACTAGATGAATAAACTCTAAAATCTCAAACCAAATCCTTCCCTCTGTCTCTCTCTCTCTCACACACACACAGAGTCATATATGGTTTCAGAGCAGGAGACAGCCTTATTTAAAATAAGTTTCTTTGAGATTAGTTGTTTGTCAGTTGCCTCATTTGCTATTGTTTTCTCCCATTCAGAAGGTGGTCTTTTCACCTTACTTATAGTTTCCTTTGTTGTGCAGAAGCTTTTACTTTTAATTAGATCCCATTTGTTTATTTTTGCTTTTATTTCCAGTATTCTGGGGGGTGGTTCATAGAGGATCCTGCTGTGATTTATGTCGGAGAGTGTTTTGCCTATGTTCTCCTCTAGGAGTTTTATAGTTTCTGGTCTTACCTTTAGATCTTTAATCCATTTTGAGTTTATTTTTGTGTGTGGTGTTAGAAAGTGATCTAGTTTCATTCTTTTACAAGTGGTTGACCAGTTTTCCCAGCACCATTTGTTAAAGAGATTGTCTTTACTCCATTGTATATTCTTGCCTCAAAGAGACACAAGTACCCCAATGTTCATTGCAGCACTGTTTATAATAGCCAGGACATGGAAACAACCTAGATGTCCATCAGCAGATGAATGGATAAGAAAGCTGTGGTACATATACACAATGGAGTATTACTCAGCCATTAAAAAGAATAAATTTGAATCAGTTCTAATGAGATGGATGAAACTCGAGCCGATTATACAGAGTGAAGTAAGCCAGAAAGAAAAACACCAATACAGTATACTGACACATAATATGGAATTTAGAAAGATGGTAATGATGACCCTGTATGCGAGACAGCAAAAGAGACACAGATGTATAGAACGGACTTTTGGACTGTGAGGGAGAGGGTGGGATGATTTGGGAGAATGGCATTGAAACATGTATGCTATCATGTAAGAAACAAAACGCCAGTCTATGTTTGATACAAGATACAGGATGCTTGGGGCTGGTGCACAGGGATGATCCAGAAAGATGATATGGGGTGGGAAGTGGGAGGGGAATTCAGGATTGGGAGCTCATATACACCCGTGGCGGATTCATGTCAATGTATGGCAAAACCAATACAGTATTGTAAAGTAAAATAAAGTAAAAATAAAATAAAATAAGTTTCTCAGCAAAAATTCAAAGATCTCTGCATAAGTACCAGAGAACCTCAGTCTATCTACTGTGAAATAAAAGTCATATTTTATGGCAAGACAAGAAAAATTTACACAGAAAAATTTTTTTCTGCCCTTTGGCCTCCTCTCTTACCCCACTGTGCACTTCTATATCTGCATAAGGCATCAACCAAACCTCCCCATCGGCAGAAATACCTGCTCAACCATAAAGAGCAGCATTCTCCTAACATCAAAAAGGCAACTCCTTAAAGATAACATTCCTTCTTAACCTTACTAGGGCCATGATGATGCTTAGGTCTAGATTGTGTAAACTGTCAATAATACCTCATTGAATGCACATTCCTCTGTCTCAAAAAAACTTACATAACTGTGCCTTGACTTCTAATGGGAAAAACAGTTCTCAGAGCTTTCTGAGATGCTCTTCCTGGGTTATAATCCTCAAATTTGGCTTGAATAAACTTCTCATTTCTTTCTTAGATCAACTGATGAATTTCTTCTCAACACTAAAGTAGATGCTAATTTGAAATCTCTTGTTTGTCTCTCTCTCTCTAAAATTATACTTTCCTTATAAACATAGAAAAGTTACAAAACAAATTCGAGAGCAAACCCCAGAAAGACTGATTATTCTATCCTCTAGAATAATCAGAGCTCCAAATCAGACAATTTTAAAATTCTATTCAGAGGCTGTGAGAGGAAAGGACAGAATAATCCCAGCTGATAGAAAATAAACTTACGCTATCCAAGTAGTTGGCTAAACTTATCATCTCTTCTCGCACTGCAGTCTGGTTTTTTCCCATGTTCTCATACTGAAAAGCAAAGAAGAAAACTCATGATCACCAAAGCAATATAAGAAAAAAAATTCTATAATCTCAAGATAAGAATCCAAATATTTTATTTAAACCATTTTCTACTTATGTGGAGAAAGTAATGAGAAAAAATATTTCAAGTCTCCTTTTTTTATCACTTGTCCATCATATTCTACTGGAACATTTAATACATTATCTGGGACAGAGTTCATGCTTATTCACATTCCCTTATGCTTCTTTCTACACTTGAGGATAATGAACCTATAATGAACAAATAAGAATACATTTCTATCTCCTAAAAGTACGGCTTATTATTTTCCAGTCTATATACAATAAGGGTTTTTTTAAAAAACCATAAAGATTCTCAAAATTGACTCTGCAGATTACAAAAAAGGGCTTGTCAGTTGTGTTAAGTTTCTGCAAACAATTTGGTTCACAGCAACAGCAAAGCTGGCAGAAGTCAGATAAAACATTTCAAATAATCTATAGGTTAAAATATATAGCAGTTATATCTAAAATTAATAATCTTGCAAATGCTGAAATAAATACGTAACTTTTCTTAGTTGAGTAAAGCACAATCTTAAGTATAAATAAGGAAAATGTCCTGTGTTATCCTGTATAATGAAATAAATAGTAAATGCTAAGCTGACCCATTCTCCTCTGCTCCCTTCTAAACTTACCATCTAAACTCTGCTCCCTCCTAAGAAGGGAGAAGTTTAACATTTGCAAATTACCCAAAACAAACAGTGGAAAAACATCACCAGTAAAAATAAAGATAGAGGTAACATTAATGCTACATTCAGTTCTGGACGTATTACGAATATCATGTATAAATATTACAGGGAAAAGTCATTTAACAAAAATCAATACAAATATATTTCATATTTCCTTCATGGGATCCTCACTTATCTTCTTTTCATAAAAAAGGAGAAAAACTGTCAGCAATCCTACCTTTTCCTTCTCTACAACAATGAACAACTCTACATAGCGGGTCTGTGGCAAGATGTCTCTTTTTCTCTGTCAAAAAACACAAACGCCATAAAGGAAAGCAAAAAGTTAAAAGACTACATTCTTCAGATTACATATAAGACGACTACGTATAAGACTCCTATTTTTAACACACAATGATCTTATCCTAACCTCTAGTCACTTGTTTCATGTCTGCTAAGAATTTCATAAAATGATTTTTAACACATCCTACATCAATAAGGCCAAAAGACATGTGTTTTTAAAAGTGATATATGCCATCTGTAGTGATCTGAGAAAAATTCTAGTTAAAGATAACATGAGTTATTCAAGTTCCCAAAGGTGAATTATTGATTCGCTAATATCAAAACTATACACACATACACATATTTTAATTGGATGCCCTACTACTCTGTCAAGAGTAGAAAAAAGAATATCTGCTAATAACCCAAGAAGAAGGAAGGACAAGGTCTGCACTTTATTTTCTTGTTCTTGTCCTTTATTTTTTTCCTTCTTATTGAGTTACAATTTGCACTGACATACAAGGTTTCTACTTTCAAAAAATGACTAGTTTTGTGATTTTCAAAAACTTACATAAACTGTCCATATATGCTCAGCCACTCAGTTGTGTCCAACTCTTTGCAACCCTGTGGACTGTAGCCTGTCAGGCTCCTCTGCCCATGTGATTCCCAGGCAATAATACTGGAGTGGGCTAACCTGCCCTCCTCCATAGGATGCTCCTGACACAGGGATCACACCCACGTTCTCCTGTGTCTCCTGCACTGGCAGGAAAGTTCTTTACCACTGCACCACCTGGGAAGCCCCCACACAAAGTACAGAATGAGCTAAAATTCAAGTGTTTTCCAGTGACTAAACTTAAAAAGAACCATCCAAGAATCAAACGAATGAATGGCAGAACAGATGATGAAAACAATGCCATAAATTAGTATGAGCTAATTAAAATACTCTAGAAGAGGCACAAGCCTCTTGTAGAGGCACAGGGACAGCATCTCATCATACAGAAAGCTGCCTTTGTCTCCAATTGAGGTTCCTCTGGTCCCAGAAACAGCTCAGGTTAAGAGACCCCTCTTAAGAGGAAGCCAAGGAATCCTAAAGAAGGCTCAAAACAGGGATACCACGAGTGCCCCAGGAAAACATCTGAGATCATTAAAGTCCTAAAACTCAATCTCTCTCCTTCCCTCTCTGTCTCTCCCTCTCTCTCACTTTAGAGCTCCAGTCTGTGTAAAGGGTATTCACATTAAAAAGTCCACTGCTCTCTCAAAATCATGGTAATGGATTATTAGAGAGCAATGACAAAAAGAAATATAGTTACTGTTTAAGACTTAAGCCCTCGTTTCCAAAACACAGAAGTCTGACTGTATTCAACTTTGTGGCAGGAACTACATATTACTCATCTTTTTATCCCCTGGTACCCATCACAATGTCTGGCACAAAGCTGGCAAAAACACAGTAATAATATGTATTGCTTTAATGCACAAATACATGATTGTTTTTAAACCTGAGTCAGAGCCATGAAGAAATACATTAGCTCCTTACTCGAAGCAGCTGAGTGATGCTAGGATGCTCCTCTTCTTCATCCTTTGTGGTTTCTTCTTCCATAACTTTGTTGGAAACCCCACATTTCAGAGGCTCTTGGTGGACATCATCCATTCGATAAAAGATGTGCTCAAAATGAGAGCTGTTCTGTAGGGGTTCAATCCCATAACTCACATTTTCTATATGCAGCAAGCCTCTAAGTGTTGTATTACACATACATAGTTTTTTAGGATGGAAAAAAAAAAATACACAGGAAAAGGAATTAAGAAACATGAATTCAAGTCCTAGTTCTTAACATATGTAAGAAGGGATAACATGGTGTTGAGAAAAATAGAGAGGTTTTAGAGTTGGGCAGCCCTAAATTAAAAGCTCAAGACAACTACTAACTGGCCTGAAAGCTACTTAACCCCTCTGTGAGATCACTGTATAAAGAAAGGCTATTCAGAATAGTGGCTTAAAGTGTGAAGTCTGGAGGCCAGAGGACCAAGTTTGACTCTTAAATGTTTCTTACTAGCCTTAGTAGACATTCTCCCTAGAGTTGTCCTGAAAACTATTTAATGAGCACAAAAAATACTTAGGACACTGCCTGGTACACAGTAATTATTCTACAAGTGTCATAGCTTAGATGGAGATAGTACTCATCGCCATCTCATACAGTTTGCTTGAGAATTTAAAGTAATATTTATTAGTTCAATTAATCATGTAACCAATCAACCAGTCCAGTGTGATATTGCCAGGCCCTTCATAAATTTAATATTATTATCACTTCACTTGACACCTGGTATGATTTCTCTGAACCTCAGCTTGCTCACCTAAATATGGAAGCAATCAACCCCTTCTCACAGTCATTATGAGACTTAGATGAAAGAACAGAAGTAAAAGTTATATAAACCTAAAAGGTAACAAATTTAAAGTATGCTTTATTTTAAAATAGCAAAATTTATTTAGTGGTCTCAAAAAAATGAAATTTTTTATTTAGGTACTAAAATTCATCACCTGTAACACTGTCCTAAATAAACATGCCAAGAATGACATCTGAAACACAGTTAGAAAGACCTTCAGCAACATCAAAGTAAAATCTAAATTTAAGTACCCTAAAATGACTTGATCTGGACACAGAGATAAGTAAAGGGAAAAGAATTAAGGGAATGAAAAACTGCTGATAAAGAAAGTTCCTTACCTGAGTCCGAAATAGTCGCTGAGTGCAATGGATGAATCGTAAGTGCCCTCCACATATCCCCGATAATGACAATGATTCTAAATGATTAAAAAAAAAAAGTGTCATCTTCAAAATACTATTACCTTGCTGAAAATCATCACAGAGAGTGCAGAACTAAAAGTTATTTAAGGCCAATCAACTAAACTTTTTATTCTATTATTGGTTTAATCACTAAATCATGTCTGACTCTTGACACCCCATGCACTGTAGCCCACCAGGCTCCTCTGTCCGTGGGATTCTCCAGGCAAGGATACTGGAGTGAGTTGCCATTTCCTTCTCCAATTCTATTATTGGCATCCCATAATTATCACATGGCAGTCTTTGGACTATCTTCAGACTGTCTACTATCACCCTATGGGTACAAAGAATTTGAATTTCTGCCAAATTTTTAAGGCAGAAGTCCAGAGGATACTAAGTACAAACAACTCTACCCCAATAACCTTTAAACCTAGAAGCGGAACAAGGCAGCATAACGTCATGTTTAACATTTTCAATCACAGGTAAGAAGACACCACAGCAGCCAACTGAAATCCAGTACAGAAGAGGACCTTGTGACAAACTAATGACACCAAGGGGGAAAACAATTCAGTACACGGCAAAAACAGTGACTTGGACTTTCTTTTTCTGCCTAAGCATATTGATTATATTATTATTGTTAGTTATACATTTAACCATCTTGATAAGTTAAAGACCATTTATTCTTCATTTTGAGCAAAAAACTGACCAGTGGAAATATAAGCATATCACTTACTAATATCAGATTTTTTTAGTACACAAGGAGTTTTTTTTTTCCTCTTTAAAACAACTGTAAAGCACTGGGGAAAAAAAAAAAAAGCCAAGGGGAATAGGAGAAGGAGGAGGAGGACTAAACTTGCCAGATATTATGACATATCACCAGCCCTTAATAATTAAAATAGTAGGGTCCTCCTATTATACAGAGTGAAGTAAGCCAGAAAGAAAAATACCAGTACAGTATACTAACGCATATATATGGAATTTAGAAAGATGGTAACGATAACCCTATATGCGAGACAGCAAAAGAGACACAGATGTATAGAACAGTCTTTTGGACTCTGTGGGAGAGGGCAAGGGTGGGATGATTTGGGAGAATGGCATTGAAACATGTATAATATCATATATGAAACGAGTCTCCAGCCCAGGTTCAATGCGTGATACTGGATGCTTGGGGCTGGTGCACTGGGACAACCCAGAGGGATGCTACGGGGAGGGAGGAGGGAGGGGGCTTCAGGATGGGGAACACGTGTATACCTGTGGTGGATACATGCTGATGTATGGCAAAACCAATACAATACTGTAAAGTAATTAGCCTCCAATTAAAATAAATTTATATTAAAAAAAATAAAATAAAACAGTAGGGTCCTGGTGGTGCATTAACTGAAGACCAACCAGTGGAGCAGAACACAGTCTCAAAACAGATCAAAATACATGTGGAACCTTATATGATAAAAGTGGTCATCTCAAATCACCGAGGAAAAGATGCACTTGTAATAACTGGTGCTCAGCCCACGGATTAGACATTTGAGAAAGGATAAAAGTAGATCCATACTTCACATTATACAAAAGAATAAGCTCCAGGATGGCGTGGGGAGGGAGGTTCAGGACGGGGAGATACATGTGAACTCATATGGAAGAAAAAAATTTAAAAGAAGAAAAAGCTCCAAATGGATCAAGAATCAAAACACTAAAAAAAGATGAACCTATGCAAGAACTAAAAGAAAACATAGCTGAATTCCTCTTTAACCTGGGGTAGAGAAAGACTTTCTATCACTCAAAATCTTGATGTAACAGGAGGAAAGACCGATCATTTTTACTGCATTAAAAAAATAAAAAAGATTTTAAAATTTCTACATTAAAAGAAACACCAAGAAAAAGTAAAAAGACAACTCACAGACTAGAGGGAATTATTTGTAACTTTTATCATAGCTAAAACTATACTATAGTATAATACAAAGAACCTTGAAACTTTAAAGGGGAAAGGTTAAATCCAACAGAAGATGGTGCAAAACGATACAGGATGCTTGGGGCTGGTGCACTGGGATGACCCAGAGAGATGGTATGGGGAGGGAGGTGGGAGGAGGGTTCAGGATTGGGAACTCATGTACATCAGTGGCGGATTCATGTTGATGTATGGCAAAACCAATACAGTACTGTAAAGTAAAATAAAGTAAAAGAAAAAAAAAGTTGAACAGACAATTTACAAAAGGTATAAAAATGCCCTTATATAAATGAAAAGACTTCAATTTCACTCATGATAAAGTAAGAACCCGTGCATCAATGCTGATGTAAACAAATAAGAAGGAAAAACTCTTCTTGACAGAAGAAACAAATATAACAGTGCACACAGAGGCACTGATGAAGTTAGGAAATCACCATTTTAACAACCACCATAACAACTGAGGCAAACATTAAATACTGAAGCCAGTGAGTAAAAATTTGAGAAGTAATGGGATAGTTTACAAAGCCTCAAAATATCTAGCCAAAAGATTAACAAAAAAAGCAAAAACAGTAACTTCACAGAGAAGAAACTGAGCAGACAACTCCTTAATAATCAACGTTAACACTGTCAGTGAAAAACTAAACTAATTACAGGACATGCTCACGATAGGATACAGGGAACCTTTCAGGGTGGATCCCTGCCAAAGGTGCATAACCTGAATCTGACTGTGAGTAAACATCACACAAACTCAAACTGCAGGACATTCTACAAGACGTCAACCTGTACTTCTCAAAAATGCCCATGTCATGAAATACAAGGGAAGACCAAGGATTTCCAGACTAAAAGAGATGGAAGACTGCTTGGTGCAACACATGAACTTGAATTTTCTTTCACTATACAGTACATCATTAGGGTAATGGACTAAAACAAACATCAATAAGGTCTGTAATTGAGTGACAGTATTGCTTCAATGTTAACTTCCTAATTCTGAGAACTATACTATGGTGACTTCTTTTGAAGTTCTTGTTTTTAGGATATTTACACTGAAATATTTAAAGGGTAAAGGGACACCAGGTGTACAACATACTCTTCAGGGGGAAAAAAATAGAGAGAAAAGGATAAAGTACGCATGATAAATGTTAACACTCAGAGAATCTAGGTGAAGAGTACACATGACTGTTTTCTATTATTCCTGCAACTAATGTGAGAATTTCTGAAAAAATTAAAAAATTATGCACTAAACAACACAGGCTAAATTTCAACATTTTACAGCTTTTTCCAGTGTGGGGTTATTTACAACCACTGTTTTTCTTTCTAGCACTTTGAAGTTAAAAGTCTAGCTTTGAGTTTGTCTTCTCACCAGAGGGAAAGAAATATCTCTTCTATTACAGTCATATGAGGTAGCACTTACGAAATAGTAACAGTAACAAATAGTAAATTTGTTAGGGAAGCTTCTCACTTCAATTACTATAGAAGGGCTCATCATTTGACATGACTGAAATTTAGCACTTGATCACTTAATCTACCAGCTTGATGGTATTTCTTTAATAACTTGGTTTTATTAAATCTTTAGTTTTTAAAAAAACAACAAATCATATTTTGCAAGTTTGCAAAACACCTAATTGCATCCGATGATTATAGTAAAGGTAAAATGGCATAAAGCCAGTGAGCTTGAGACAGTCTTTTCAGAGCAAAGAAGGAGCATTCATTAATGGAGTAAGTTAAAGCACTTTCTAATGCATTTGCAAGGTACCCAAAGGTCTAAGACTAATACTAATTTGGAGTTTTGACTTCACATAGCAACTTTATCAAGTGGTTATTAAAACCATGTTTCTTTGGAAAAAATATGGCCTTGCAAAAGATGCTGATGATGAAAGCCACATGAGAGATTTACAAATTAATTTAAATAGAAGAATCACAAGGGAAAGCATCTACATTTTTCAGTGTGACTTAATTATATTTTTTATTTTATTTATTTATTTATTTTACTCTACAATGTTGTATTGGTTTTGCCATACATTGACTTGAATCCACCATGGGTGTACACGTGTTCCCCCATCCTGAACCCCCTCCCACCTCCCTCCCCATCCCATCCCTCTGGGTCATCCCAGTGCACCAGCCCCAAGCACCCTGTATCACACATCAAAACCTGGACTGGAGATCCATTTCACATATGATATTTTACATGTTTCAATGCCATTCTCCCTATCATCCCACCCTTGCCCTCTCCCACAGAGTTCAACTTAATTGCATTTTCTGAACGTTAAACGTCTATGTCACCATGATATCTCACAATGTTGTCACACACGGAAAAATCCTAGTACCAAAGTTTATTGCTAGCTCAGATCCACACTCACAATTTTATCTATCTGAATTCAAAATTATTCCATTTTTATCTATCTGAAACTATCTATATTCAATAGCCAATAAGTAAAAGGCTTCATTTGTCTTAGTTTATATTTTTCAAACACCCAAGAAAACATAATTAAATCATAATACTTTATAAAAGTTGCATAAATTTCCATATAACTGAAATCTATTTTTAGCAGTTTTAAGCATATAAACTTTCAATAATAGTAACAAAAAATATTTACTGAGTTCATAGTTATTGGACTGACTAGTAAATACCTTACCAGTATTAACTCATTTAAACTTCTAATAACCACATGAAGTTATAATTATTATTACCATTTTAGGGTGAGGACACTAAGGCACAAACAGGCTAAAGACACTTGACCAGCAAATAAATAATAGAGACAGGAATCAAGTCCAAGCCGTGTGTGTCACCAAAATCCAGGCCAAGAAGCCTCTCCAAGAGAATCAGAATGCCTTTTTAAAAAATCACTGCCTTCATTGAGTGGCATAAATTATGTGCTCTTTGGTCTTATGCTATAGTAATCTTCAGAAGGATGACTGGATGGATGGATGGATGGATGAATGGATGATCTGCGGTCCAGTTAATGCTATCAGTACATTTAAACTGCTCTACTATTTTGCTGTTCAACACCAGACAAACAATAAAAGAAATAAAACAACGCACTTTTCAAAAAAATAAAACAAACAAACAGAACACTAAGATAAAACAATCACAAAGTTGGCCAGAAAAGAATAGGTCTAAGTCAGCATTGCCTTTTTTTAAAAAAGTCTCATGAATAATCTAAAGTAAAGCTTTTGCTTTCTATTTATTTGAAGAGTGCTGCAAAAATACAAAACTAACACAACTCCACCTAGCAAAATGTAACAAAACTCAGGAGAAAAAGAATACATGCTTAACAGAGGTAAAGATTTCTCCTGAAAACTATAGCAAAAAATAATAATAATAATAATAACAGGTAATACCTAACTGCCAAAAGGGACTTTAAGACATTCTTTCCAATTAAAATTAGAAGTGCTTATGCTCTAAATAAATACATAAAGCCAAAGTCAACATCTGTCAATTATTTCACATATTCCTCCAGTTCCATCTTCAGGAATACTCTGTTCTCTAATGCAGAGAGGACCACACTTCTTTATAAAACAATTCTCAACAAAAAAGTAGAATATCTAATAGCAAACAAATTCTTGTTCTTTACGTACTAATGGTAAGTCAAACGGTTTAATAAGGAAGTTGAGATGTGCTTTATTCATCAAGTTTCAGCAAAATCAAAAATCGAAATATAAATCAAACTTTTCCCCTTCATGATCAGTAGGGGTTATCATTAAGTAGAAGATTATTTTCCTGGTCTTTCAAAAAGACACTTGACCTTAAAAAACCAGAAGAGCTATAAGGTACAGTTTAATCTATGTCAATGTACCCACCACTCCCACCCCAGGACAACACCATAAATTATCATATCAAAGGATGCCCTCAGGTAACAGTCCAGAGCAGGTGAAGAGAATGCACTTTAAAATTATAATTGTTTTAAATTCTGTATATAGTCACGAGGAAAATAAATTACCTGTGTATTAGGGTAGTCAGAGATCAGAGCCCCTTCCTTGTTGTAGGTATAAACTACAAAATCTTTGGGTAAAAGGTCTCTGCAAGAAGAATAAAACACACCATATAAGATTATTTTATCTCTTTACAGCTAAGAACACAACTTTTATAAGACATTATTCATAGAAGAGATGAGCAGGAATAAAAACATTCACCTGATAAACTGTTGTTTAAAGAAGGAGCTGCCATAAAACATAAAGCCCATGAATGGACTTGCATCTGAAATCGTGTACATTCCAATCAGAAAGAAATGTTTGAGTTGCTCATCTGTTCTCATGGTCATAAAACACTAGTTGCAAAAAACATTTGTAATGTCCTTGTCCTTAAAAGTTTTCTGATTTGTCTCGTAGGAAAAGTATAAATTTGGTTATACGGTACATCATATTTCCAGAAGAAAATAAATTATTTTACCCTCTTTTAAATGTCCTGCATAAAGAAGCAGCACTCATTGCGTTTAATCTCTAAGTACAGGGGCAAAATTTCTGTCCATTATTTAAAGAAGCAATTATTGCTGATCCTTGAATCTTCCTCCCATGTTAAGGGAGATCTGCAGTGTAAACCACATGTGCAAAGACAGGGTTAGCTTTATTACAAAAAAATAAAAATAAAAATCTAATGACACCTGTTGAAGACAGTAAGGTAGACTTTATTATCAATGTTAAGTATAGAGACTACTGCAAAGAGATTTTACAGAGGGGTGGGGAGAAAGAGCAGGCTCAACTGCAAATACAGCATGGGCAAGTGGGAATTTTTAGCCAAGGAGCACAGTGGGGGTCAGTGGATGGAAAACTCCTAAGAGGAAACATCAGGGATGAGGAGCATTCTGGCTAAATCAACCTAACAGATTCTTGCTGAAGACAGCCAGAGTAACCAGACTCACTGGGCGGGGAAGTGGGGTGGAGAATAAAGAACTTGATCAGACATCCAGAGTGATCAGATATGGAGGGAGAGGGGAAATTCTTTCTAAAACTAGATTTTACAACAAACCACACTGATAGGGCTTGGAGAAGGTTCTGGAACTTGACTGAAGTTTGGTCAAGCAAAAAACCTTTGTCAATCTCCTCTCTTGTTTAAGGAAAGAAATTATATTCTTCTTTCCTCTGAATAACACAAGCCCATTTCCTCATTCAGTTGTCTTTTGTTCATTACAGACCAGCTGAATCATCTGTTGGAACTTGGTAGAAGGGGATATTTACTGGGTGGAGCTAGCAGTCAGGCGGTTAATGAGGGGAGTAGCTATGAAAATAAAAGAAAAACAAAGTCGAATAGTTAGAAACCGAGTTTCAGAGCTCAGTGGGCAGCCATCAAGATTTTTTTTAGACTTGAGCTTAGAGCATCTTCGAGCTTCCCTGGTGGCTCAGAAGGTAAAGCGTCTGCCTGCAATGTGGGAGACCTGGGTTCAGTCCCTGGGTTGGGAAGATCTCCTAGAGAAGGAAATGGCAACCCACTCCAGTACTCTTGCCTGGAGAATCCCACGGACGGAGGAGCCTAGTGGGCTACAGTCCATGAGGTCGCAAAGAGTCAGACACGACTGAGCGACTTCACTTTCACTTTTTTTTTAAAATGTGGTGTGTATTTTTTTTTAATTTGTTGTTTTTTTATTTTACTTTATTTTCCTTTACAATACTGTATTGGTTTTGCCATAGGGCATCTTCAGATGGTACAGTGAAAGCGGCACTGGCCACCTGACAAATTTTCCTGGTTTGAATGTCACTAGTGACAGCATCAGGTATTCTGATGAACTTCCTGAGTGGCCCACACCATAGGAGGCATAAAGATTGCCTACATGTGATCTGTTGAAACAGCCTTTTTTTGAAGGCTCCATCAATCTTCCAGCTGCAGCTTAGAGTTTCAAGAAAAGGGCGATTTTAGTTCTCAATGACTCCAAGTCAGAAAGGATAAAAATTGGAAATGATAACTTAGACGGTTATAGCCAGATACTGAAGGAAACTAGAAGAATTCAGGATTTGGTAAAGCTGGCAAAATATGCAAGATGAAAGCACCAATGGTTCACTACAGGTTTCCACTGAAACAAACAAGAAAACCCCACATTCTCTCTATAGTCACCCCCATTTCTGTGAAAGATAAAGTAAGACTAATTTGTTTGCACATAAGTCTGGTCTCATTAAATCTGGCCTAGTTATCACATAAGTACAGTAAAAATAGTGATTGACCATATAGTATTTCATTTGAATTTGCTTTGCTAGAGCATTTCAGAAGGAACCAAAGACTCTTAAGGCTAGGAAGCCAAGTCAAGAACTTGCCACCAGATATGCCTACAATCTATATATTTGGGTAAACTCTCTTATTGAGGTCCCCTAAATATCGTGAGGTTCCTGGCCCTGCCACAAGTGATCTTCCTTACTTACCTGTAAGGCAAGAAATCCTGTAAGCCAGAAGAAGCCAGTTTTTCCAAGGGGAGGTGTATAAACAATTGCCTTCTTAAAGTCAACCTTAGTTCCTTAAAGCTATCTGGTCATATCTGATTCAAAACACATCATTCCCAAATATGACATTACAATCAAAGCCTTGGTAATAAAACCAAGGTTTCCAATTGTTTCTTGTTACTACAAAGGCAGATTTTTAACTGACTTATGCAAATAACTTATACTGCCATGAAAAATAAGATGCGTTAACATATCAAATAACCCTTATTAGTTCAGTATCCCTTTTTGTAAGGAGAGAGACAAATCCTTTGAGATTTTCCAAGATCCATTTGAGAAATCTCAAAGTTAGTTTGAGATCAAAAAGACTCCAACCAGAACTTGATTTGGGGAAACTGTCAAACATGCCAAAAGGTTTCAACATTTGACTAAACTGGATCACAAGTGTCACTGTGAAACAACAAACACTTAACTGTCCATTTAGCCAAAGTCACAATTAAAAAATTTCAAAGACAAACACAGAAAGCTACATAGTTATTTAAAAAAACAACTCTTAGTTCTCTTAATACTGAGAAGATTTGGTTTTCTCACATGATCAAAGACCTGATAACACATGTCACATAGGAAATTATCTTAAAACACATCTTATCTTCTCAAGCTATGTACGTAAACATAAAGAAAAACAACTAAACCAATAATCTAAGGAAACCTTGTTTTAATAGAAAAAGAAAAACAAATTCTGGTTTTGCATCAATGTACTATTAATACTAGGCAAATTAAACAAACCAAAAAACCTTACAAATAAATCCATCCAACAGTAGCCAATTTTGACCACACAAGGAAAGATTCTTTTTCCAAGGTCCCTTTTCCACAAATTTTTTATATCACTCAGTTTTTGTTCCACATTTTTCTTCTTTTTCATTCTGGAACAACCATTTATTCTACTTTGGGACAAAATTATTCTCTTTTTCCCTTAGCAAAACATATCTTTTATATCCTTCCTTATCAAAAATATACCTTATTTTCCTTGCATATAGTTTGTTTTCTTTACCTTTATTATTCCTAATAGCTTCATTTATGTATATTGATTAGATTTTAGTCATTAGTAATCCTAATTTTCAGTAAAAGCTAAAAAGCAGGCAATTGCAGACTGTCTGCTACATGCTATCATTCTATAGGAAATTTATGAATATATTATTTCATAATTTCTTGAGATGTATCTTTTTCATAGTATAATTTCTCATGCTTATCAACAGACACAAATACATTTAGCTTCTCTATACCACATAAAAAAAAGATGCCAAAGTAAATAGTTAAATTTCTCTTCAGCAATTAATATTTCAATATTTTATCTTATTTAGAAATTATCTAGTCAGTGATTATCCATCTTTAACTTAGTATAGCTTTTAGGTTTCAAGTTATGAAAAAAAATTTTGAAACTATTTTTAAGGAGACATAAAACTTAATTAACATTGAAAAGTTCACTTACTAACTTCTATGCCACTTACATCTATTTATTTTATTTGTTCTGAACAATTATTCTTGAATGAGTCATGAAAATTTCATGAGCCAGTAATTAAACAAAGCTAGCTAGCGATCCATCATCTTAAGTTGTTTTTCTTATTGACAAATCAGGCAAGTATCCAAAAAAAAAAAAAATAACAAAAGCAAAAAAAAAAAAATTATATATTTATGGTTCTTCCCCCTTTGTTTTTAACTGCCATGCCTGACATCAAGGAATTCTTTTTGTATTATATATCTTGTTCTTTGGGTCAATTTATAATTTATAATCTTAAACATCTGATAGAGATAACATAAGCTTATCTGAATAGTAAACAAAGATAGAAAAAATTGCATATCTGCATTACATATTTAATACTGACAACTCTGAAGTTGTCAGAGTTTATCAACAATTGTATCTACACTATAAAAACCAACAAAAAGATTATTCAAGATCATGTGAACTTAAAAAAAAACTTGAGTGTGTGCATTCCCAAGAGTTTTAAGAAAATAATTTATGTAAGTGCTCATTCCACCTCTAAACCTATTTGAATTGGATATTAAGGGATTTTATAAATTAATGTGATTCATTTCCAGCAGGAATAAACTATCTCACATGTATACATACACACAGACATATATAAACATACAGACAGACACAAATAGAAAACATGGTTTTCATTTTAAAATTTTAGCCATGAGTTAGTAAAGCAGCAATATAATCTCACTGGTTTATCTCCATTTTGTATTTTCAACTGAATTGACTCTGGCAAATAAAACAAGTTAATGTTACCTGCCTACCAGTATTACTGGAGGAGATTTAAGATTTTCTTTCACCATGGTACGTAATCTTCCTTTGCCGTAGTCTAACTTTTAGGCAGGTGACTGAGGAGACATCTAACTGCTTTCTGGATGTTTCCAAAACCCACGTGAGTCATACAACCTATTTCCATTTGTTCTTTTCAGACTCAAGTAGAGTTATTTTCAGAGCTACTTGAGTTTCATGATAGCCCCTGATGGAGGGCAAGGAACTAAAACTGAAAATGACTGTGGGAAGCTGAGGCGCTGCCGTGGAAGGGGAAAGTCTGAAGTCTGTCAAGGGTAGACAGAGGAATGTAGGAGGTGGGGGTTCAAAGTGGGACATATTGAAGGATCTAGGGAACGGGGTGGCAGGGGAGACTGATGGTAGCAGGAAGAGGAAGGAGGAGCAGAAGCAACAAAGAGGGAGCAGTCAATCTGGGAAGCTCTTAAGTTTCCCAAAGATACCAACAAAGTTCCAAATTATGTTCAGCAAAACATATTAAGAAGAAAGGAAGCAGACAGAGCTGGCATAGCAGACAGTCAGCAGGATGGGAGAAGAGGTGGTTTAGTTGGCTGAGAAGTTCCAATGGGAGAAGCCAGATACAAGAAAGAGAAAAAAGACACCTCACATAGAGCCAAGAGGAAGGGACTTCCAGCCCAGGGAGCCAGGGAGTAATCCCCAATCAGAACAAGGAGCCAAAGAGAGCTGCCAGCCCAGGCGGTACCTGTCAAAAGAAGCCTGGCATTCTGACCCAACTTCAGAGTATACACTCAAAACCTTAAGAATCAAGTCTGTCTTCACCAGTTTCGGTGGACATTTGTCCAGAACAAAGGTTCAGGAGTCAGACTCACCAATGGATCCCCAATCAGTCAGGACTGAAGATGAGGGTTTTGAAGTGTCCAGAGTGAGAGGTCAGGGGTCCAGTGATGAATCTGATCCTACCTGAGTCATGCCACCATGACTGTCAAAGAAAAAAATATTCCACGACACTTGTTAAAGATGGTGAGGCCAATCTTATTAGGAGCTTGGCAGAAGTTATGGGGACCACTGTAATGGGATTTTATAGTGGGGGAGAGAGGTCATGCTCAACTCCAAGCATAGCATGGGCAGGTGGGAATTTGTACCCAATGAGCAAGGTGGGAGGTCGGTGGGTGCAAAATTACTAAGATGAAACACCAGGGTGAAGGAGACTCTGGCTAAACCAATCAAAAGGATTCTTACTGAAGACAGACCATGGTGATCAGACATCACCTGGGAAGGCTGGTGGAAGATGAGGAATTCGATCAGATACTGAGGGTTGGGGAGTTCTTGCTAACCTCACTTAGCAGGGTTCTTGCTAAAACCAGATTCTCCAACAAAGTGTGCAGATGGGGCCCAAGAGAAGGTTCAGTAGCCTGACCAAAGTTAGGTCAAGCAAAGGCTCTGCATCCTTCACAGCAGAACTGGAGCAGCAATATACTTATCTTCAGGGCTTACGGACAAGTCAGGGATGCAAGGTGCCAGCTAGTGGTTTACAATGCAATTCTTAAGGCTCTAAATCTCCAGGTGTCTAGACTGTTTTAAGAGATGGAGAGATGGATGGTTGGCATGGCGTTTAATCAGTTACACAGCCTGACTTCAGACACGTAACCAGTGTGGTATAAAACGACCCCCTTGGTAAACACGTGCCTGGGCTACCCAGAAAAGGTGATGATTCACTCATATCTCAGTGATGTGTAATCTGAAGACGCACGCACATCTGTACAACTGAGAAAGGACCCCAAGGGACCCTGCCTGGAAGTTCTTGAACCTCTGATGATTTCCTCTGCTGTCTTCGTCCTGAGTCCTGTCCCCTTTACCTTTATGAAAGTCTCTCTGAGTGAGCGCGGGAGGAGCCTGTGGAGTCCTGAGTCGTTTCAGTTATCCAGCCGTGTTCAGTCGCTGCCCCATCTCTCCTCTCTCCCCAACATATACACACTCTTTGCTCCCTCTGGTGGTGAATTTAGAAAGAATAAACTGAAGAGGGTACTTGGCCTTGCTCTGCCCTTCTTCCTCCTTAGAAGTCACGACCTGCCAGTGGGCACGAACTCCCCCATGCTCCTCTAGGACAAGGACTGCCACGGTGGACAGCACTGATGTGAGTGGCTGAATCTGCCTAATCCAGGTCCACTGGGCTCGCGTTCTCTGGTAAATCCCCTAACCCAGCCCTCATCAACCATGAGAGGGATATTTTAACCTTCTATCTAACTCACTCCTTTATTTTACCTTTAAATCTTTTCAGCACTGGGAGAGAAGAGGTGTGCTATCTTCTGCCATACAACACCCCAGTCCCGGCCAAATACCCCAATGTAAGTAATTATGTACATCCCTCTGTAAGGAGGCTTCATTGTTTTCACCAAGAGATTAATGGTCCAAAACAAGTTAGGCCCTGGGAGGAAAAAAGTAAGCTCTCAAACATACTCACTTCTTCACTTAGAGCCATAATAGGCTCTCTACCCTAACTCTTTCTCACTAGTGATCATTAGCTTTGATGACTGCTTCTCGAAGACATTCAAAGACCTGGCAACTCTCAACAAATGCCTGGAAAAGTACCATTTGCCCCCACCCCAATTCAAGAAGCATAGGAATGTACACACAACATCACGCACACACATATACATCACTAGACTTCAAGTCAAATGACTAGAATATGTGCCCCTTTCACAAACTATGTGATGCTGAGTAAATCAAGTAAACTTCCTGAACCCTAGCATTTTGAGTATGAAGCAAGGACCACAAGACTCCTCTATTATCAAACCGATATGATAGTCTAATAAATGACATACAGTTGAGGAAAATGTTTTATAAGCTGAAACTAGGCGAATATAAGAAATGTTATTATGTTGATATCATTTTAATTTGCACTTCCTATAGAAAGAGTAGAAAATATTTATATCTATTAAAAATTTTTGTACACAGTGACATCATTACATTGGAGACAAGTTGGACCTCAGGAGTTCTGAGAAAATTAATAAGTAATACAATTAAAAGTACCGGGTACAGTGCCCAGGACACAAAAAGCCTCTCTGTCTGAAAGAATCTGTCGCAGTGCCTAAAGCCCTGCCAGAGAGATCTCACTCTCTTCAGCTCAGCATTCTCTTCTAAGATAAAAAGTGTTATTCAAACTTGAGGGTCGGTAAAAAATCGCCCAGGATGAAAGCTTGTTAAAACACAGATGGCTGTGACACCTTCCCATATTCTGCTTCATTCCAGGGGTGGATCTGAGAATTTGCATTTCTAGAAACTCCCAGGAGCTGCTGCTACTGGTTCTGGGAGACATCTCTGAGCAACACTTTACATCCCGTCAATCACACCTCCGTGTAAAGGAGTCTATTAGGCTGCTTTTTTCTGAAATCTCTCACAAAAAGATACTGAAAGTTTAGCTTCATAAGAAAAGGGAGGACAGGGAAGGATGGGCCACAAGACAGTGGTTGGCTCAGCATAGTCAGAAGCATAGAATTTCAAAAAAGCAACAGAAGTACACAGATTACCAAGGCAGGATCAGGTGAAAATATGCCAAAACTAAAAAGGAGGGCGAGAGACCACTCTTATGGACTGAACGCTTGTGTCCCCTCCAAAATTCCTATGCTGAAGCCTTAACCTCCAGTGTGGCTATACCTGGAGATGGGGCCCACTAAGGAAATTATGGTTAAATGAGGTGATAAGGATGGGGCCCTGAGCCAATGGGATTAGCATCCTCATAAGAAGAAATACCAGAGAGCTCGCTCCTCCATCTACCCCACTTCTGTGCACACAGGCCAAGGAGAGGTCACATGAGTGCCAGCCAGAAGAGCCTGCACCCCAAGAAGAGAGTCCTCACCAGACATTAATGCTGGCACCTTGATCTTAGATTTCCAATCCTGGGAGAAAATAAGTGTCTGTTGTTTAAGTCTGTAGTATTTCACTGTGGCAGCTCTAGCAGACAGATAAAGCTACTAAACACTTCTTTACCACCTGCTCAGTGGTTTCTTGGGCCAGTCATAATTTTAAAGTTTTCTTAAGTACAAGCTTCTCTTCTTTTAATTTAGATTTATTTTCCTTTGCTCAAGTGTCAGTGGAAATGCAAATTTGTAGGGATTTTTCCATACTTCTACTCTTATTAGTCTCACCTTCTTAACAACCTACTAAGCAATATCTAACTAGAAAAGAAACCCATATAGTATTGAAAAAAGAAAAAAATTACCAAAAAGGCAAAGTAAATTAAATTTCTTACTTATTCCTTTCCAAGTGAATTATATGCTCTTTTCCTTCAGCTTGAATGACATAAGATACCTAAATGCACAAAGGAGAAAAGAACAATAAAACACTATCTTCTAAATAACTTCGCAACAACAGGTATTTAAAGGACACTAGAAATTCCATCCTGAATGAAAATAATTAGGTACTGACTGGAACTCTTTTATGAAACAACCTGAAATATGCCCATAAATAATAAAAATGGACTCTGATCATCCCTATCTTCTTTTAATAACCTATTGTGGAAAACGACCTGCATGTTTATCTAAAGTCTTCTTCAATTAATTTACAATTGCAATTGAGCTATAACTTCAGGGATTATTTTTACTAAATCCACTCCTGTATTGCCTATAGTAAAAAGTAATCTTCCTTTTGTTTAAATCTAATGAACCTCTTAGTTTCAAAAGATTATCCCTTGTTCTGGGTATCTGAAAGCTAGATAAAATTAATACACTTTTATAACTTTATATCTTCACAGGACTTAACACATTTCATCAGTTCTAAACCTTTTTCCCCCTCACAGCTCTGTGAACATCTCTAAAATTGGGACACATCGTACAGAGGCAAAGTAGTCTAACTGGCAGCAGTCTCTTTCTTAATTACTGGCACGTTAAATAACAGTGTACCTCATGAAGACCATGTCTCAGAATCAAAGAACTGAGATAAGTCAACTTACATATCCTCTGCTTGTGGGATCCTCTTCTCTACCTTAAACATTAAAATAACTTCCCCGTGACTTACCGTTTCATTAGCCAGAAGCACTTAATGTGATCTCTAGAAACTTAATTCTAATAAAAAAGAGAGTCATGGAAGGACTCAATGAACAATAATATTATCAGAAGTGTCCTTATTATTAGAATTAAGTAATAATTAAAATAATAAGTGCTTATTATTCTCCCTACTGCTTCTGGACTCCAAGTGAACACTTTGCCAAGAAACAGCAGGATCCACTTTCCTCAGGCACTTTAGCATCTGACTCCTAAGGCTGAGACGGGATCCACGTCCTGGGGTTCTACTTCCAAATTCTGCGTGGGGACCTCCATCTCTAGAGGCTACAAAAACACCAATCTCCTTGCACAGTGTTGGCATGTGTCTTTCTATTCCTTTCCGCTCTTGGGCAAATATAGGATATAAAAACACCACTCATCTCCCCTGAGAGGAATTCTGAGAATTTATGATATTACATTCTTCCCCCAAATAGCTGCCTGCATTGCTCATTCCCTTCCTTCTGGTCTTTGTTCTCCTACAGTCACCTTCTTAGGAAGGTATTCCCGGGCTGTCCTAGTAAAAAAGACAAACCCTCCTACCCCTCACCCCCAGTTCCAATACTCCCCAATTCCTTGCTGCTTTAATGTTCCCCACAACGACTATTACCATCTCTCATGTGTGCTGTCGCTTCAGTCGTGTCCGACTCCATGCGACCCTATAGACTGGAGCCCGCCAGGCTCCTCTGTCCATGGGATTCTCCAGGCAAGAATACTGGAGTGGGTTGCCATTTCCTCCTCCAGGGGATCTTCCTGAGCCAGGGCTCGAACTCACATCTCTCATGTCTAACCTGCACTGGCAGATGGGCTCTTTACCATCTTAAGTAATTTCTATTATTAATCTTACAATTATATTATTTATTTGTCTCTGTCTCTCCTCCCATGAGAATGGAAGCTCCACAGGGACATAATTCTGTCTGTTTTGTTCACACTATATCCCTAGGGCTTAAATGGTGCTTCCGCCTCTTTCCCAATTATTTATCAGGGTACATGTGGGACATTCACTACAATCTCAAGTATCTATGAATGCAAAGCTGATGAAGATCATCAGAGACACAATGAAATAGAAAAACACTGTCCCTATGCTAGTAAGTGAAGGGGGAAAATAAAAATGAAAACACAAATTAATAAAGGCGAAACAAAATTAAAGAGGAGAATGTCCAGTTCAAAACAAAGCAAGGAAAAATTATAAACCATTCCACTGGAAGGAGATCTTAGAGTTATATACTCCTCATTTATAAAGAAGTAAATGAAGACGAATGATCTACCCAATCCATGGTAATGCCCAGAGGGAGGGTAACTCTGAAAGTTCCTGATGTTAACTCCAGTGTACTCTTCACTCTGCCTAGTCCCTAAACAATGTACAACCTATCTCATAGCTAGAAATACTTTGTCAATTCAGAGGTAATAAGCTAAACTCTTTATTCTCATCACTTGTTACTGGTAAATCATAATAAAGTTAAATTATATTTCGATGAAGTTGAAGGGTTTGCAAAATCAGTTGATATCCAAATACATTATTTGTAAACTTTATAATAAGAGAAAAATAGTATTGAAAAATAATTTTTGTGCATTGTTAGTATAGTATGTTTCTTCCAATATGGCAATAAAACTCACTTTTGCAAACATTCCCAGATATAAAAATACATGCATATAACACACATTCTCCCGTGTCAGTGAAGATGCAGCATACAGTACTCTACCTATCATACATTAAGAGAGAGGTGAACTCTTGTTGTAAGAAGACCACTGTAACCATCACCAGTCAGGTAAGGGTCAGAGGTCTATGTAACCAGCATCCTATACTGGTCACAGACTTTTATTTAACTGACTATTTCACCCACTTATGTTTCAAGCTGATTATTTTGTCTTTAAAAAAAAAACAAGCTGCTAAGAATCAATATGTCACTTTTACTAGAATAATGTCCAATGGACACGAGTGCCATAAGCATGGGTCAACATTACTCACTGAACCAATCAGTAATGAAAATAACATTATTGTCTTAAAACGAGTGAAACTGAAATACATACATATTTCTAAAGAGATAACTCACCTGCTCTGAGAAGGGCCTAGGGGCTTCTCTTCGTTCTCGAGTTAATCTCCAAGGAGTTATAATTTCATAAGAAGAGAGATGGGAGGTCTGTTGAAAGCCTACAGAATAAGGAACAACCAACATTACATAACAACTGAACCTGAAAAACTACATCCCCCCAAAATACAACAGGAATCAAAAGCCAAATGTTCAAAAAAAAAGAGATGCATGTTCAAATCACAGAAAAATCATCTGACATTCTCACACTAAAATACATATAGTTTTAGAACTTCTCTGGTGGTCCAGTGGTTAAGACTCTATGCTGACAGTGCAGGGGGTGTGGGTTTGATCCCTGGTCAGGGAATTAAGATTCCACATGCCATGCAGCACAACCCAAAGATAAGAAAATAAAAAATTAGTAATAAAAAATAAAATATTCTGTTTTATATAAAGTTTTATAGGAAAATAGCAATATACCAGATAGTATAAAGAGGAAGAAATGTATTTCTTAAAAACAAGGATGTCAGCCTTTATCCAAATAGTATATACACAGCAATCATTTTCAAACAATTTTTTAGCTATAAACCCTAATCCTCTGTCTTAAAAGAAATCTTAAGATATAAACACAAGGGGAAAAAAATGCTCCCGTGGGGAAATGAAGCGAAGGCTCTGTTCACTTCTCTCTCATTTCCCACCTTTACCCAACATCCCTAGATGGTATGGAGATGCCCACAAAATGGTCAGGGACAATAAAAGGAAAAAGTTACTTTTAATGCCTGATGTATTAACTCTAGTAAGTAAACACCTAACAATGTAGCAATTATATCCAATGAAATTACTGCTATTAATCTGTTCTAAAAACTTGAATAGTTAAAATGTATAAAAAATGAAGAACTCAGAACCATCATACAAGACTTTCTCCCAATTCCAACCTGTACAGCTCACCACAAAGTGGAATCATGGCTGAACCGGGCCTGGCTTCTAAAATCATCACTTGAAAGGGGAAAGGGGTAAACTAGGAGTGTGGAGTTCACAGATACACACCACTGTATGTAAAACAGACAGCAACAAGGAACTACTGAAAAGAATCTGAAAAAGAATGAATATACATGCATATATATATATATATATATATATATATAACTGAATCACTTTGCTGTACACCTGAAACATACACAACATTATAAATCAACCATACTCCAATAAAAGCTAAAAAAATCAAAATAAAATAAAGGACCTTATGCTACTGTACAGCACAAAAAACTAAATTCAATACCTTATAATAATCTATAATAAAAAATAATATGAATATATATAACTGAATCACCTTGCTATACCCTTGGAAATAACACAGTATTGTTAAGTCATCTATACTTCAATTTTAAAAATAAGATCTACATAAAGGAATAAAAATGAAAATAAGTAAATAAAACAATGAGCACAAAGTCATCTTGTTTCATTGTCACTGAAGTAATCAAGCAGGATTTATGTATAAATACAAAATTTTATTGTTAGGATCCCATTTGGTATTTTTGAAATTACCAAAGGTATTAAATAATCATGTATTATTTGAAAAATAACATAACTATTAAAAAAATAAAGTCATCACTTAAGCAAAATTTGGACATAATTAAAACAGGCCATATAAATCCCTTAGGAAGACACACCCCCATGCTGGCATCTGATATAGTCTCATTTTAACACTGCATACATACGTGAAAATCTTAAGGAATTAGTGTTATTTTTTAAAAGTGTAATAAGCATACTGTGAGTAAGGTTTTCTTTAAAAGTCCTGATGTTATAGAGATTCATTCTAAATATTCAAGGGCAAGATGACATGATATCCAGGATTTGCATCAAAATAATTCAGTGTGCATTTGAGGGATCAGACACATATGAAATTATATTAAAATCTGGATCATATTTAGTTATATTAAACTCTGGGTATGCAGGAGTTTGTTACTTTTTTTTTCCTTTTGGCTGTGGCATGCAGGAATCTTTGTTCCCTGACCAGGAATCAAACCTGCGCCCCCTGCAGTGGACGTGCTGAGCGTTAACCACTGGACCACCAGGAAAGTCCCTTTTCTTCTTTTTCCTTTTTATTACTCTTCTCTCTACTGTTGTGTATGTTTAAATTTCTTATAGTAAAATAATATTTTTAAAAGTAATAATCTATAGGGAGTGGGAGGAAGGAAGAGACTTTTATTTTTACCTTCACTTCATAAACTCTGTATTATTTATAATCTCTATGAAATGTTAAAAATACAACATGTATCCTATATATGAGACCACAGTGCATGCTAAGCTGCTTCAGTCATGTCCAATTCTGTGTGACCCTATGAACTGTAGCCCACCAGGCTCCTCTGTCCATGGGATTTCCCAGGCAAGAATACTGGAGAGAGTTGCCATGCCTTGTTGCAGAGGATCTTCCCCATCCAGAGATGCAACCCATGTCTCTTCTGTCTCCTATATTGGCAGGCAGGTTCTTTACCACTAGCACCACCTGGGAAGCCCTGAGACCACGGTGCTGGTGGTTTAATTGCTCAGTCGTGTCCAACTCTTGTGACCACATGGACTGCAGCCTTCCAGGCTCCTCTGTCCATGGGATTTTCCAGGCAAGAATATCAGAATGGATTGCCATTTCCTTCCCCATATATGAGACCATAAGGTGTGTCATAAACAAACATGGAGGTATCATAAGTAAACATACCAAACTTGTTTAAAGCGATTACCACCATGGAATAGAACTACAGAGTAATGAGATAAGGACTCAGACTTTTATTTCCTGAACTCAAGCCTGACTGTATTGTTTGAATTTGTTTTTATAATGAGTATTCTGAAACCCCAAATTACTGCTGAAATTAAAAGGGGAGGGAAAAAGGTGTTTCTTCAACTTAAACAAAAAAGCATAAACTACTTAAAGCACTGAGTATCTAGCATCTCAGCATCTAATGTCTACCCATCAGTCTCATTAACTTCACATCTAGATTATGACACCTTCTACCTCCCACTCACCTCCTTTCCATCCAAACTTTTAACGGTCATTCAGTCCTGAACTGCCTTATGTCCCACAGAGGTCTCAAAAGCAGATTAAAATGAAGTCTAACCTTCCACAAAACACCACTGTGCCTTAAAATGTCTATAATCTGGTTTGGAATTTTTAAAGATACAATGTAAATAGGAAAATACAACTTATTTCATGTTCAATACAACAGGTCACACTAACAGTTTTCAAACTCTTTACCCTGTTTGGCATAACAGCAACTAAATGGGGCTTCACATCATTACATAAAAATACCAGAAATGGATGCCAATACTCACAAAAGCAATCAAGGGCTGGTTGACATAAGGAATTATGACACACTATGACAAAATATCCCTCAGATATCTGGAGTTGTCAGTTGGGAGCCATCTCAAAAGAAATACATGGCCTTAATAGATGCAGGTTTCAAAGCACTAAGTAAAAATATCCTTAATCCTAAATTAACTGAGGTACAGGACTATTTCCTCACCCAAAATAAACCTTTCAAGGACCTTCAGTTTTCTCAAATTCCCTGAATATTTTTGTTCTAGATTATGGTCATTTGTTCAACTACTAGGACAGTCACTCTAGAAGGAATGATAGGAATAAAATGCTTTTCACAGGTAACAGATGAGAAGCTCTGTGTGATAAAAAGTCAATCATTCTGTGCATTTATATGCATTTCCTGAGATTAAATATTTCAAAATAAAAGATTTTTTAAGTAAATCATTACAGGCAGGGATATAAATGTTAGTAGGCTCAGGCAACTGTTACACTAGGAGCTAAACCATATGCAACTCAACTGAAATTTCTTTGTTACAACTCGGAAACAAAGATCACAGAGAAAAAGAAATACCTCAGAAAAGATAACTACAAATGAGCAGGCACATATCTAAAGAGCTCTCACGCTGAAACCTGTTAAGGTCAGGACTAATTTCCAGCCAGGACTGAAGCTATGGATTTTTTTTTACCAAGATTGTTAGCCAAGAATGAAAATCCAATAAAGGAATATAAGACACATCCTTTCCTTCCATACATTTTCAACCACAATTCTTGTTTTGGAAAAGAAAGCAAAATTAATCATTTATCTTTTAAAGGCTTTCACAACTACAACACACCAAAATAACTTCTACACATAAGAGCTATCATTCTGTTACTGACTTCTTGGTTTTAAAATCCAAAGCCACTTTCTGAGTGCCTTAGGAGTTCAAAACATCATGAGAAATGCACATATTGTGGTTATGTCATTCAAAAATAAATATACACTAGTTGTATGAAAACCCTCCTTCCCATATTTTTTCAACACTCCTTTATCACTAGTCTTGGCTTATTTGTATTCTTTTTCCTGTTCATACCTTGCATAGATTTTCCCCAAATTCCTTTTATTTTTTAGTCTTTAATTAGTAGCCCTTTCTCATGGGAATCAAAAGACCAAGTTTCCCATGTCACTGTAAAGGACATGCATCCACATTATTTGTACTACAAAGCTTCAGCCTCAGCACTATTGACATTTGGAGCCAGAACTCTTTGCTGTGGGTGTTTTTCTGGCCAAAGCAGGGTGGTGAGGACCTCTACCCACCCTATCCAGAAGCTCCACTAGTGTGACAACTAGAAAATATCCTCCAGATCCCTTCTAGGGAGCAAAATCACCACCCCCCCAAAAAAAAAACCACTGGTAGAATGGCAACCCCGGAGAAGGCAATGGCACCCCACTCCAGTGTTCTTGCCTGGAAAATCCCATGGACGGGGGAGCCTGGTGGGCTGCCGTCTATGGAGTCACACAGAGTCAGACACGACTGAAGCGACTTAGCAGCAGCAGCAGCAGAATGGCAACCCACTCCAGCATTCTTGCCTGGAGA